>NW_028322115.1:1923103-2243620 GCF_001445615.1 Aspergillus lentulus | reverse complement strand
GTTCCGCAATGGTTTCTAAGAAAGCGTCGAGTGGAGGAAGATTGTCATTGAGTCTCTTGACATGCTCTAATTGGTCCTCTACATCGCCGTCAAGACCAGAAATAGCAAGCGACAAGGTCTTCAGTGTGAGTGCAAAGTCATTAGCCTTGTCCGCGAAGGATCGGCGTAGAGCGTTCTTGATGTCCCGAATGGTCTCGTTGATGAGCTGGCTCCGCTCGTGCTCATCACGAGTCAATAGCTCCCATTCCTGGTCACAGACTTCGAGGCGTAGTTCTTCCGGCGGATCGTACGGACGAAGCCGATAGGTGCTGAGTTTAGTCTTGATATTGCCAAGTAGAGCAGCAAGGTCTGATTTCTCGGCGACCCATCGTCGTTTCTCGTTTCTCTTGTATAAGGAGAACTGGCGAGCTTGTTCTTTGGCGTCTTTGTAAGTTCCCTCGAACGATGCATTCTTCCA
Source organism: Aspergillus lentulus (assembly GCF_001445615.1). NCBI lineage: Eukaryota > Fungi > Ascomycota > Eurotiomycetes > Eurotiales > Aspergillaceae > Aspergillus > Aspergillus lentulus. The sequence goes on along the minus strand of NW_028322115.1, from coordinate 2,243,163 downwards.
TGCTTCGCGCTGAGCTCTAATCAGACGCAAGAGTTCTTTCATCCTCCGCTCGTATGAGTTCTGCATCTCCCAGGCACCATGCATATTGTTGATGAATTTCTCAACTCGCCGACCCGCATTTTCCACCCTTTCCAGTTGGGAGAAGGCATGGAACCAGTAGGCGATATAAGTCATCAGCGACCGTTCGTCGGGTTTTGCAACGTCACAGACGTCATCCACATCGAGCAAATCGGGAATGCCGATTTCATTTGTCGCAATATCGAACGCTAGCTTCATATTCCCGCGGTGATCATTCTTGTCCAGGGCGTCGAAATCGATCAGATCCGGTCGGTGGATATCGAGGAGAGCACAGAAAGCAAGACCGTCATTCCAGCTGGTCGAGAAGTCGCGGACTTCTACACCCTCGTAGCAAGCGGTCTTTCTCTGACACCAAAGCAGAAGACCCTCCTTAGCAGTCATGCCCTCCGCGTTGATGTCGCTGATAGTGAATCTCAGGATGAGCGTCCATATCAAACCCAGGATAATCTTCCGATTGCCATCAACAATATCCTCCGCTCCGATATTCGTCATCTGGATCCGCCTCCCTCTGATGAAGTCGAGACTCTTGTTGACATTCTCGAACTTTTGCACGCGAAGCTTGGGCTTGGAAGCATAACGGCCGAGGGATTCTCCGCCGAGGATTTCGAGCAAGTGGATGAGGATAACCTAGGAGAGTTGGCCGATCAGTGTCTGGATTCTCAGAATAATCGACTATCCGGAGGTAGGAGGAAACTCACGCCATCGGAGAGGTCGGTCACAAGGTCATCGATCAAGATGCCTCGAACCTTGATCTTGTCATTAAGCCTACGGGGACAGGAGAGTGTCAGCCAGGGCAAGTTCGACGCCGAAATAAAGCGCGTTGGAAAGTGGACAGATCGCGATCAAGAAAAACTATCCAGCGAACGAGGGGCACCACCGTCTCTCAAACAATAACAAATGACCAGTGAGGGGGGGATCGGAGGATATACCAACCATTTAGTAAAAGTTTTCTGCTGTACATTAACCCAGGACTTTTCAACAGTCAACATGATGAGTGATCGAAAGAATCGAGTACATCCAGGGCCGTCGGTTCTATGGGAGGTCTTTTTTCTTTTTGTCCTTCCTTGAGCCTGTCAGTGTCAAGAACAGACGATAATGAATCGAAAATAGATTGGGGAAGTACCTAAAGGTACCTAACCTGTAGGAGGGATACCCGCTCCCCGATAAACTAGCCTGGGATGGAAAGGGCAAGATCTTCACGACAGACCGATTTGAAGGTGGCTGGATTCGGCATCGATGGAGATCAGAACAGCCTAGATAGAAGCTTTGACTGAGATGTGAACCTTTGACACACAATTGGACAGTCAGTATAATAGAAGACTAAACACCGCCCTCAGTTCTCCAGAGGCTCGTGTCTGCACCCCTCTGGCTGCAACCCGGAGGATTATCTATCCTAGATACTTGACTGTCAACAAACCCATCCCCTCGGGCCCCACAGCAACCACCATGGTTGAAAGATTTCCAAGGTTCCTCACTGTTATGGGTTCTGTCAAACATAAAGCAGTTATTTCATGAATAGGTGATGTGTAGGGGTCTGAACTACTAAACCGCGCATCCAAGCTGCTCAAATATCCTAATCTGAGCATTCTGGAGCGCTTAATTAATAAAGAATATCCTTATATAGTAGAGGAATACTTTTGATGATGGCTAAATTAATTTATATGGTATTTTCACGCGGTTGACAGGCTCTTTAGGCCAGGTCAGTTACCTCTCAGATCCCTGTTTGTTACCTATTAGTGATTAGCATATGTAGAGATTTAACTAGGTGCTCAAATGGTGAACATTATTTAATATTACTCTCCTTCATATTTTATATCAAGTAGTATAGTGATTCATTCTATATCATTGTGATAGACCACAATATAGTATTATTCTGGAGGTAGCCTTTAAGCAAGACAGTCTCATTCAGATCTTCTATTTTAGATCATCATATTACCCTGTTGTTTATAAAGCGTTTCCTGTGAGTATACTATGACTCTTCACACAAACTGTGCTGATAGAAGGGAGTATTGAATATCAATATTCAGGAGCTGTGAATCAACTAGTCCACAAGGCATATATATGGCGTCTTTGTGTCCTTTCTACTTCCTTTCATTCATGTTCTCCTTCGCTCTCATCCATTGCTATCTCTCTCCTCTAGTATCATCTCTTGAGTCTCCCTATAGTCTCTCGAGATTCCCTAATTTGTTTCTCTCGTTACCTCATTGATTGATATTGAACTAATCAAGTTGCGCCGGTTCTCATCTCTTTCATAGGTGAGCTATATGATATATAGAAAACTCCGACATCAATGTTTGCTTACATGTTGCGAAGCTCAGAAGGTGTGCTCTCTACACGGGAGACACTGATTACCTCTCATCCTCGATCCCAGCAAACACGACCCAGGATATGGCAGCATGCTGTTCTTCACATATCCACTCGGTCCTAATCGGCCCTAGCGAGACCACACCTAAGTACCATCTAGATAGAATGGAGAAAGAACATTTGGGACCTTGCAGCGTGAGCTTGCTCTTTACAGGGAATGACCCAAACATTAATGCCACATTCCTCAACTCATGTGGTCGTCTTGATTGATGCGGTTACAAAGGTTCGCATTGATCCAAGTATATGACAACCAGGGTGGAGTCTGGACACCCGATCTACATACTCGAGTACCTCTCGAGCCCAAGGGATATCAGGGCTTAGAGTACCTTCCGGAGGACCAAGTTTCATATCTAGAGGTGAAGTGTACCTTAAGACAGGAGGAAGACGAGGATGCAGTCACGCTAGGGAGAAAATAATATACATCTGCAAGCAGAAGTGCCTAGTTCAATCGGCAATAATAAATAATGGGTAATCACCTGAGAAGCATAGGAAATGATATCATTTGCACCAAGACCGACGGCGGGGCAAGTTGGAGGGGCTGGACACCAACCAGAAGCGCCTACCAAATCTTCCTCTCCCCGCTCCATGTCCATCGAGTCATTCTTCTGGCCAACTTATATGCTTCAGAAACTGAATATATTCGAGCGCAGTCCCTCGGTCACCATCATCAATTGACTCCCGTCGATACACGAACACAATGTCTTCGAAACTCGCCATCACGGACTTACTGCCTCTTCCCAATTCCGAGGTCAAAATCCCCCGCCTTGGATTCGGTGTCTACCGCTCTCCCACCGGCCAATGTGTCCAGTCATCACTGAAGGCCCTTGAAGCGGGATACCGACACATTGATACTGCCCAGTTTTACGGAAACGAGAAGGAGGTCGGGGAAGCTCTTCGCAAGTGCGGCATCCCTCGCAGCGACATCTTCGTTACTACGAAAATTCTGAGCCCAGCAGGGTCCCCCGAAGCTACGTACCAGAAGCTACTAGAAAGCGTCGAGAAAATTGGCGGTCAGGATGGATACGTGGATTTGTTCCTCATTCATAGCTCAAGCTCCGGTTCGTCCGGTCGGAAAGAGCTCTGGCAGGCCTTGGAGAGGCTTCTGGAGGAAGGCAAGACGAAGAGCATCGGTGTGAGCAACTTTGGGGTGAAGCACATCGAGGAGATGAAGGCATATGCAAAGGTCTGGCCGCCGCACGTAAATCAGATTGAGGTAAGCTCTATGGTCGACAAGCTCTTTCAAGTAGATTCGTTTATGGCCAGCGCCTGAGGTATACTGACCTTATGCGCTCTTTAGCTTCATCCCTGGTGCCAACAGCGAGTCATTGATGCATATTGCAAGAGGAACGGCATTGTCGTGGAAGCATATTCCCCGCTCGTGCGAAACTATAAGGCCAACGACCCGACGCTAGTCGACGTCGCCACGAAGTACGAAAGGACGACCGCACAGATTTTGATACGCTACGCGCTGCAGAAAGGATGGGTTCCGTTGCCCAAGAGTGACACGCCCGAGCGGATTGTGGCTAATGCCAACGTGTTCGATTTTGAGATTACCGAGGAGGATATGGCTGTATTGAATGCCCTCGACCAAGGAAGCGCTGGAGCTATCGTGGAGGCCGTCGACAATGAGTAGATAGAATGATCCTGTATGATATGTAGCGTTCCACGCCCGGATTTAATGATAAGATGCAATCTGTTAGTCTTAATAATCCGGTCGTTCCATCAGAAATGCATTGACGGATTGAAGTGTAGGGCGCGACGGGTTCGCATCATGATTTGATGACACTATCCAGGCAAGACGTTGCCGTATGAATTGCTTGTCTATTGATCGCCTGGCCGGGGACGTTGTGAACGATCCTAAGAACCGTTAGAACAAGGGAAAGGACGAGAAAACGAGGTGGTGAAAGAAGAATAGGGAGAGCAAGTGGGTGTATGGAAGGATGGCATACCATCATCATTGTAGAATAGACATATGATAGCAAGCAGAGCACCAGCGGAGAGATCTTTACCAGTTTCACAGGTAACTAGTAGTGATTGTGAAGGATCGGTGGCGAGCTGGGAACTGACAAAAGCTCGAACCTTATCGAGCTCCTGTCTCAAGTCGCGGCTTCCCAATTTTGACGACCTACATCCAAGGTTGAGCCGCTTTGGGTCCCCTTCCGATGACTCACGTCTGCCATTGCAATCAATTACGAGGTCATAGAGACCACTGTCGTTGACACTGGCGTTCGTTTGACTGATATAAAGATTCCGAGTAGGCGCAACCAATGAGGCTTGTTCAGCAGTATCCTGACCTCGATGCTCTTTCACTAGTTCTTCGACCAGTTCGGGCAAATCCTCCTCGGGCGTATCCAGGAGAGTCGCTTTGTGGGCCCAGAAGACTGGCGGAGTCAACCCCTGGGCCCAGCCCTCACTGTCATCCCCTGCGCCTTGAATGTAGCCACCCTCCGAAATTTCTGCTCCGTGAACTCGTTTGGACGCAGAGCAGAGAACGAAAAGGTTGTAGCCGGGTCCTTTGTGCAGATCGGTAGGATAAAAATAAGACCGATTGGCCCATGCCACCCGAATAGGCTTTCCAAGTTGCTGCCTGAGATCATCCAAGTCAAGTTTGAGATCCTGGGCCTTCAGTCAGTCTAAAGCTGCTGGGCTTAAAAGAGTATAGTTATGGTAGACGGAAAAGAATACCTTGAGCGATTTCACGAAACCATCAATCCGGCGTTCAATCTGCGATTCCTCCGAGGCGCCTAGATAATTCGGCGGAAGCTGTACTGCATGATATGCAGCATCGGATGGGAAAAGTGCTCGATTCATGACGGCGCACCATATTGGAACAGTCTTAGACAAGGCATCGGGCATCACTGCGCCTTGTAAGGCCAGGCTGCGCACTGAACAGGAAATTCAGAAGCAAACTTACATTTACCCCGACGTGTTGAATCCACAATAATACATCTGCAGTGATTATTGGCAGTTTAGTCAACGCCAGCCCAAGCATCAGCAGGGGCGATAACAACGATAGGTAATGCTCACTCACCCCCCATGTTGCCGAGCAAGTGGTAATATTTGTAGGTTCAGTCTACGGAAACTAAAATCCCACTGACCGGTATGGCCGTCCGTGCTCTTGAAATAGGCGCTACCAGCTTTGATGTCCGGCGAAATATACCAACTCCCGCACCTTTCGTTAGCGACTAGAGGCAAGCCGTAGTGCTCGGCAACCTCTGCAACGAAGGCAGCATCGGATTCAATTGACCGAAGGCGGTTGGAAATAGACAGCGCTGATCGACGAAGCGACGACAAAGTCTGAGAAATTGATTGTGCTGCGGAGGGGAAATGAAGCGATGAGACGGACACAGGAAATTGGTCGGAACGACCTCCCGTGTTCTCTGACATTGACTCCATTTCCGGGAAGCGAAATGCAGACAGAAACTTACAGGGATGAAGCAGAGCGTACGGGTTTTGATAAATGGCAAGGGGCGCCAATAATGAGGACCCCAGGATAATACTTCAGAATATAACAAGCGAAACTGAGATATGTACCGCAAGAGAGGTACATCCCACATCAATGTGTGGATTAGAAGAGGACGCACCTAACCTGACTGATTGGATGGTTAAGTTCGCTGTGCAGGAATGAGCCAATTAGCATCGAAGGAATTCCTGTCGGGTCGAGAGACTAATTCTTTTTGTCCGACTGCTTGAGTGGCTTGTTCTATATAAACCCACGCCAGAACAATGATAATACCTACCTACCTACCTTAGGTATTAAAGTATCTTGGGTACCTTAGGCTTACCTACTATTCTATAGCTTAGGGGCCCAAGTACCTATGTGGTGAGCAAGACGGTGTGCTACCCGCCCAACCCGTTGAACGATCAAACTCGAAGGTCTGCGGGGCGTGCGAGTTACGATAATGACAGGCATGGGAAGGCCCGAGTTATTTCAACATGGCCAGACCAAACAAAGTAAAGCGTAACAGAAGATCAACGTAATCAGCTTATTCGTGGACGAGCTTTCCATAAGTATAACCGGCTACACTCTCTTGAACTTCATCTCACAGTGGGGTGCAGTGCTTGGGTCTTTGACCCTGGGATGTCTTGACCGATTTGAGCCCCTCGCATGAATCATGTATATTGTGAGGCACCCCAGTTATGCGCCTGCAGATAGAAGCACTCTTGATGTAAAATCACTAACTTTGTCTTCCCATCCTTCTCCCAATTGAGTTTATACTAGAGAGATTTCAGCTTCCCCCACCCCTCTTTCTTTCTTTTATCTCTTTTCTTTTAAGGTAAGGAGGGGCTACAATATTGAATATCAGACTTTATGATCGAAGAGCTGTCAGAAAGCCATCGAAAGGACATAAAGAAAGAAAGGGAAACAATGGGTTTGGAAAGCCCCACTATGGCAAGCCACGAAAGTCTGAATAGCCTCAGGCGATGTATCTGAGGCAACTGGGACTCGGATCTATTCGATTTGGCTCAGTGGCTTTCCGTGCCTTTCCATCCATAGGAATCATTAAATTAAATCGAGTTAAGTAGAGGAGAACGAAGAAACTGAGCGTTACTGAAACGAGAATGGCAGCGGGTGCTTGCTTTCGTAGGCTTAGCAGACCGCCTCTAGCGTCTGAACCAGTGAGCAAAGCCCACGATGGCCCCCGTCCCTCGGCGCGATCAGGGCCAGCCTCCATATTATTATTATCATTATTCAACATGTTCAGTCGCAGCAGCCGAAGTAACGTCATGGTATGACCTCAGGTCTCAGGAACCCCACCAGTCCCGCTCCTGCCCGGATAGTATCATAGTGGAAAATCGAGCTCTGATAGGTGAATACTTTGGAAACAGACATGGGTTTCTGTTGATTTCATCCCCTTTGGAATCGCCGGTGGATTGAATGGGGGTCACTGCCTTCCCAGCTTAGTATTCACTGTCCTTCGAAAGCTCTCTTTCCAAAACTACTTAAAGATTGTGGGCAGCCCGTTGATGTTTGCCACTTGCGTCCTACTTTATCCCGGTCCAATCCACTCCAACGATTCGTTCCCTTCCCACTTAACCCAAACAGCTCCCATTTGACTTTCTTTACGGCTACTTTACCCACTTCATCTCACTTCATCTCTCCTCAAGCAGACTTCGTGCAAAACCTCAACTATCCATATATTCTGATACGATTCCCTACAACCTTCTAGACCAAAAAGTCTCTTAGCTCAGCTGTCACCATGCCTAAGGTTAGTCTTCTGTTGTTCTCTACCTTGCATGAAATCATGGATCTACAGAGTTGCTGACCGCGCTACCATTGCTGCAGATCACGGGAATCTTCTTCGACTGTGACAATACCCTTGTCCTGTCGGAAGAGCTGGCCTTCGAAGCATGCGCGGATCTTGCTAACGAGATTCTTGAGAAGCGCAACATCCCTGATCGCTATACCGGTGGGCAGCTGATTCAGGACTTCGTTGGTCAGAACTTCCGCGGGATGATGATTTCTCTTCAAGCCAAGTACAAGTTCGAGATGTCCAAGGAAGAGCTTGAGGAGTACGTGATAAAGGAAGAGGATGAGGTCATCGGCAAGCTCAACAAAAAAGCACAGCCTTGCGTTGGTGCCAACGAGCAGCTGAAGAAGATCTTCGAGTCCAAGAAGTATGACCTTGCTGTCGTCTCCTCCTCCGCCCTGCGCCGTGTCAAAGCCTCCATCAAGAAGGTTGGACAGGACATATACTTCGATGACAACCGCATCTTCAGCGCTGCTAGCTCCCTTCCCAAGCCCACTTCCAAGCCTGATCCTGCTATCTACCTACATGCCCTTGAGGTGTGCAAGAAGAAGCCCGAAGAAGTGGTTGCCATTGAGGACAGCAAGTCTGGTGCTTTGAGTGCCATCCGCGCCGGTATCCCCGTCATTGGTTACGTCGGCAGCTACCCTGGTGATGACAAGAAGCTTGAGATGTCCCAGCGTCTGAAGGAACTCGGTGCTAAGGTGATCATGAAGGACTGGATCGAGTTCGAAAAGTGCCTTGGGGAGATCGAAGAAGCTTAAACCGACTTTAGATGTTCTGCATCCAACTCGATTGTTTTTTCCCACACGAAGTTATGACAGCAAACGCCTGGTCGTTAGGGAGCCACTGGATTGGGTTCCTTTCTTTCGCCTTTCCAATTTATGAGAAGTTTTCTTGCTCGAAGCGGTGGTCAGGACCCCACTTGCAAGACTGCATCTTTCCTTTCGATGGGACTCGGGCGTATGGGCATAGCTCTTCCGCCATGGGTCTGATCTTCACACTTTATTTCGAATACCCCAAATTTCTGACTCGGCCGGGGCTCGTGCATCGCACTCGACATTCAAGCATAGACGGGTTTTCATGGACACAAAGAGATGCCTATCGGTTTATGTAGTCTGTATTTGCACAATAGATGCTTACTCTCAATTATCTGAGACTTTCAAAACCTCTTTGCTCCTTTGGAGTCGAATATGGGCTCTGCTGATGGCTCATGTTGTAGATTGTAGTCCTACTACACCGACGAGCCCTCCACGCTTCCGTCCGAGAGGCAAGCCCGCTGGAGATGGCATTGAGTAGCGAGAGCCAGTCGCTAATCATTTCACATCAGAGCAATTGTTTGCAAAAGACCCATTCGAGCGCAGGTTCTATGGCGCACTACGTTCAGATGCCTGTAGATACGTTCGACTTTGAAAACTAGAATCATATGCTAATGCAAGGAAGACCCACATGTGGCCCAAGAAGATGCGCATTCTTTGACCTATCCAGGAGTAGTCAGGTGAGCTTCGACACGTATCCAGGCATCGAACTCGATTTCGATGGTTGGTAGAACACATGACTGTGGCCGTACGCCATTAGAGCTATCGCGGAGAGCACTTGCATGAGGTCTTGCATGGACCTTGATTCCAACTGCGGGTCTCAACCGGTTTACATTGGAACGAAAGATCGGCAGACGCGAACTCACAGAGAGAGCTTTGTTGTCTTGGTCAGAAGGACAGCAAGTGCATACTGCACTCTAAGCCCTGCAAGTTATGCCTGCAGGCTAGCATTTGTATATAATTTCAGACAGGATATCATAAATGCATGTTACACTGGACAGCATCTACAGAAGCCTCGCCTGGTTGTCCCAGCAGATATGCATCTTAGACGCAAGGGGGATAGGTCTAGACAGATGCTGCTTGAATACAAGGCAAGATAGAGGGGTATTTTCATGTGTCAAAATGTTGTTGATTATTATCTTGTTACCCCGCATTGCATTAGTTTATAGCTAGGGCGTGGCTCTTTGCCTCCACTGCTCTCACAAAGCTAGAGCTTGTGCACTGCTGCTTCTGATGTCAGTGGATTCCATCCTTGCCTCCATTATTGCCCTTCCCAAAGGCGATGTTTGCAGGTGGGCCGTGAGAAATAAAATGACAGAAGGATAAATGAACCGTGGAGGTGCCGAGACGCCGCTTTAAAACAGACTTTAATGTGTAAGACAATATGCCTATAATTTATTGCAGACCAACTCATAGCACATACGACCATAGGGTGTGGAAAACAGGGCTTCCCGTCCGCTCAGCCGTACTTAAGCCACACGCCGGCCGGTTAGTAGTTGGGTGGGTGACCACCAGCGAATCCCGGCTGTTGTATGTTTTTTGCTCACCCACTTTTTTTAAGATTTGGTGGGTTGGTAGTAGCGCCCTTGCCGCCCTGTTCTCGCCCTCTTCACCTAAACCACCTGAACCTGAATATTCCTTACTTAGTACCCCACCCAACCCCTGTTCCTACTGACATGTCCTCAATTATCATCTAGCAGGTTCAATCTATCTACAGAGTACTGCGCAAAAACATCTTCCCTTTAAGCATACGGAGTACAATGGGCATGATTTTATAAACTATAAAAGAAGACCAACCCCCTTATTCTAAGCCTCCACTTGTCTGAATACAGTGTGCAGAGAGGAACGGAGGCAATGCAGTTTTCTCTTGTTTGCACAAGACATTTGGTATCCAAGATGGTCTTTTTGAAGCTCAAAACATCATGGAGTAGTAACCCGGCCGGTACATAGATACCAAGCTGCGCTAATCCTGTTTTGTACCAAACTTGTTTAGACTGCAGTCGACAAAAAATCATCAGAGCTTCAACCTAGACTAGTCCTCGAGTTGCATAACTCAGTGTACTCCATGGTGGTAGAGTTATTTGCTCGCCCCTGGAGCAACTCCAATTAAGGATTTGGGCATGCCTTTTCTATATGTATATTGCTTAATCAGCTATATGAATGGACGCTCTTCAATAGCAACACTTTCATTATATAAGGCATACCAGTCCCATCCTTCTGGGTATGGATCTTTCTTATCCATTTGTAGCAGCTGTTATGGATAGGAGTTTGTTGACAGACACTGAACTCTAGCTTACTTGAGAGCGGAACTTAAAGTATAAGGGTACTGTAAAAGTTTATATTAACCAGATAGTTGCCCATCCATCCATATCTTAAGGACTGGATCCCAAGAATGTTGAAAGGTTGTGTAAATTTTTAGTTGCAACTGTTATTAATAACTAGATGTTTGTAACCATGTCACTGCTGTCATCTCTAGGTAGTACCTAGAGATGGTTCTCATATCTGCAGGGGTGAGTATGACCACTCTGATAACTAATCCACCTAATTAATATCCCCTGCTTGATTTTCTATTGGGCAGGTGTAGTGCCTTCATGGCCAGCACTGTCTGAAGGAGCAGAGGAACTGCTACCACCAAGTGATCAATGGTGGACAGTTGATCTTTACCTTGATGGTGGGGCAATGACTTGAAGAGTTCATGAGAATTTCTGATGCGCATCTCCCTAGCATCAAGCTACCACCTTAATCAGGAAATTATACCCGCATCGCAATACAGCACTCCAGCCTTTATTACCTGTACCTGATATATATAATTGAATCAGCCAAGCGCCTGGAAAAATTCGGGGGTCGGCGGCTGCTATATTGGCTTATAAAACATTTAAACATGATCTCCTCAACAAGTTAGGTTGTGTAGTGTAATGGTTCATCACTCCAGATTCTGATTCTGGCAATCCTGGTTCGATTCCGGGCACGACCTTTTCTTTGTCATTTATAATTTTTTGTGCACTCCCATCTGGCATAGATCTGAACCGAATGCTCTGCGTTTCAGATTTCAAACCTAGGGCTCCTTTGCTGCCTTTTCAAACTAGACATAGGATCTAGCTACCTTATCATGCCGCTGGATACTGAATGGCACTTGACCGTGCTACTATCCCTATCTCGTACTCGATGTAGTCGAATTGAGCATTCAGGAATACCTGCCACTAATCCAGCTTCGCTTAGTTTGATCTTTTCTTTTGTGCAGGATAGGTATATGAAGTCAATCAGCGCGCGGCTGTTCAACACACCAGGTTGTGTAGTGTAATGGTTCATCACTCCAGATTCTGATTCTGGCAATCCTGGTTCGATTCCGGGCACGACCTTTTTTTGTCTTGGTTGAAGTTTTTTGAGGGCTTTTTCACTGGTCCGGAAGTGTCCCACCTGCTCAGATAGCCTCAAAGAGATGTTTTGTGTTTGTCAAAAACCCTGATGGTAGACCCTCATGAATCATAAGACCTGGAGTTTGTCCTCAACAAATCAGGTTGTGTAGTGTAATGGTTCATCACTCCAGATTCTGATTCTGGCAATCCTGGTTCGATTCCGGGCACGACCTCTCTTTTTTCTTCTGTTAAAATTATTGGCACCTGCAGATAGCTAAGCACACCTAGCACTCAAGTTATGAATTCCCAATGTTCTACTAACCAAGTTCACCTAAATTTTTCATATGACCGCGTGATGTACAGTATGGGTTATCTGATTGGGTACAAAGCTCTCAAGGTCGTACGTGGCATGATACAAGAAAAGTGTTGAGAGTGTACATGGAAATCTGACCAAGACACCCGGGGCTCTGCTGTGTGTTGACTCACTTGTGAAGTAAGTGGAATCTCCTTACCAGCGATCTGGCTAAGCATACCTCCAGCCTGTAATACGTACGTATATGGCGGAAGCTTTATACCAGTAGATCATCAAAGAAGTATGTATTGAATGCAGATAGTCCAATTCCTGTCAGCGCGTTCTCTAGATGCATTTCGTGCGCTCTCATCGCTTTCTAGTCTTCCAACGTTTTTTGGATGCAGGGTGGACATTGTTTCATCCCTACAATTCAGGAATTCCTCTTCACAGGAATACTGTTCGTGTATGGCTCATCCGCAAACAAGTGCTCATTATTGCATCCTAAACGAGTAGGTCAGCAAGATTACTACCTCGCCATCGGTAGTCGTGGCCTAGACCTATGTACCCTGTGTGGGAGGGAGAGCTTTGTCACACAAAAAAAGGTTGAAATGACAACGAGGTGCTGTAGGGACAATTTACAATGCTGAAATTGCAAGATGTTAACACTCATATGAGGAAAAAAGGTCGTGCCCGGAATCGAACCAGGATTGCCAGAATCAGAATCTGGAGTGATGAACCATTACACTACACAACCTAAGTTGGTTAGTCATTGGCAAATTTAGACTTGATATAGAAGAAACTTGATTGAAACTCGAAGGAAGAATGTGTTGGAGTCTACTCGAGGTTTAGGAGAAGGTTTGTTGAATCGTGAGGTCGGGCATGAGCCGAAGAAACCCCCTTGAGACATCCAAATGCTATATTTAGCCAGATGAGACCAACTCCTAATACTGAAAACCCTATAAATTCCGGCTAGAGCATTGGCATACACGTCAGTCGATCCGGTGTCAGATCACAAGCCTATGATAGAGACTTCGTTTGATACCTTGTACAAGTCAGTACTTCATAAGGGCCCACCTAGCATGATGAAGGAGAGAGCGTAAATCTCTCGTGTTGAGGTTCAATAAGCCCTAGGGTTTGAACGACAGATATTGTAGATTGCTCTTTGGATCGTTGCTAGACATTTGTTGAACAAGTCTTCGTAGATCTTTAAAAATGACATATATGACACTACGAAGCGGGCCAACGACAAGCTCCACTCTCTAGCTTCTAAACCAATGCTGCCCAGAGAATGGCTGATTCTTACTAGTAAATCGGCCATGACTACCATTCAACTTTCAGGCTAAGGTTGTAGTTATTAGCCACATGACACATCACAAGGTCGCATAAATTATTTGTGAGTCCATAGATCATATGTCATCATGTCTGAACATGAATGTAGGTAGATTTATGTGCTCTTCCAAGGCACCTGATCATATCGGCAAAGTCAGAATGTTCGACTTGTGGGGAAGAGCCTGAACCGTTTGCTAGTTGAGAGTCGACAGACCTCTGCAGCGGTCTCTTAACCGCTTCAACTACGCTGAAATCAAGCGTTCAATACATGGATTGCAAGAATTAGTGACTTGAGGAGGCAGGGGTCATCGAGAGCATCGTTCTAAGAGACGGTCAAACTCGTGCCATTGATGATGGTCGAATGTGTGGGCCAACTGCTAACTGCCATCTCAGGACACGGGAACAAACGGAATTAGTTTGTGTCGCAGTATATTTTAGGTCATTTCAACAAATCAGGTTGTGTAGTGTAATGGTTCATCACTCCAGATTCTGATTCTGGCAATCCTGGTTCGATTCCGGGCACGACCTTTTTTTTTTCCCAAAAAAGAAGTGTCTTTTTGTTGTACTTCTAGTCATGACTGCACTTTCATCACTTGTGTTACCACATTATTGACATAATCTTTGTTGATAAAGGAGAATGATCTGCACCGGGCTGCTTGGATATTGATGTTTACTACCACTCCATGCGTTGCATCAATCATAGTGTAATCAGAAAGTGAGGTGACTTGCCATAAACTTGCTAGCACCTAGCAGGTCTACATCAAAAGCTTACGCGTTGCTTCCACTCAAGATGCTTGACCAACAATGAGTGCTTGGAGCTGGATGAACTCTTATGGAGCACTAGCTACGGTAATTGACATGTTCATTGCCAAGGAAGTTGGCTAAGGTAGCCCCCGTTCATTGCTTGACTGTGGCGTGTCTATTGAGTCCGGTATAGGAAAGTTGACAAGCCACCTGAAGGTTCCCTCTCAGTTGATCATTCTGTGATATCTTGGTTTGAGAGCCTTCTAATCTCCTCAAGCTGCGCGATTCGGATAGTAATGTGGCTGTTCGAGAAGTACACATCTGCTCGTCGTGGGTATTGTGTCAGATCGCACCCCTTCTGCTTGAACCGGCTCCATGTGCGACTAAGGCTTTCGCTCGTTATGTGTTGGACAGAATTATCCACAGGCTTGAAGTTTCCTTTACGCCGACAACTCGGACATGTAAATTGACGGACTACGATTGTTGGTGCTGGATGAATGGTCCACCTTGGAGCGTCATCCGTCAGAGTACCTTCACATCCTTTATTTTGGCATATAACCTCAACCGTTGCTGGGAGACCTCCAAGCTCACTTTGACCGTGACGAAGAAAGTACTTCTCCCATGGAGCACCCCCGCGGACGCGAGGATTCGGAATTCTCTCCAGTGTATCAGTCAGTGCACGCACGTAGTTTTGACCTTTTGCCAGAGGGTGGAGAAGGATATTACCACCTTTGCAGTTAATGAGCCCGCAGCCAGTTTTAGAACTTCTCACAACGTAATAATTGAGGTTGTTCATAGCGTAATACGCGGTAGAGTCGTCCAAAACTCTCCCTCCACAGGCGGAACACACTCGGGACACAATATCTCTGGGCGGTGCTCCGAGGACCATCAAATCCAGGACGCTGGCCCTTGGTGTTCGACGAATAGCCCAACCGTATGCAATCAGGATAGAGAAGGCAAGGCCAATAATACTCAGACATTCTGGATTGCCCTTACAGTGGAGAAGGCGATAAGCAGTCTCAGCTGCTTTGCGTGAATTTATTGGGCGCTGGTCTACCCGAAGGCCTTCTTGAGCTTGGATCATCTCAAGTAAGCTCTTTGGGAGCTCATCCCAGGCATAAAGCTCCTCCTCACATGATTCAATCGTTGCAATTATCTGCTGACACTGGTGCTTGTCTGCAAGATCGAGGGATACTCCAGGCGTAAGCATAACAGCTAGATCGTGTAGATCTCTCCAAAACTGGGCAACTTTTCGGAGACGAGCTTCTTGCTAAGCAATATTAGAACCAAAAGTAGCGGCTGATGGGGCTTGTAAGAGAGCCGTCTTACAATATACTTCTCGTTGGCAGGATCAAAACTGGCTATGGCATCAGTCGTCTTCGGCGTGTGTTCAACCACTGGCAGCTGGGTGTCCCATACTTCAGTGTCGTCGGCTTTAGATAGGCCAATCGGCCTCGCCACTGAAGTAAATAAAGCCATCGTCCCTGGAAAGGCTGATTTGAGCTCAGCGTAGGCCTTGCCTTTCCAGGCGTCTCTCTGCTCTCGAACTGCTTTTGCTGGTCGGAATGGTTGAAGCAGTACGGAACTTAGCCTGTAGAAGCCTGACTTGATGGTAATACCCCCAAGTAAAGAAGCTACTTCCAAGAGTAGATCCTGTCTGCCTCCTTGCTCTGTTCGAAACGCTTGAGCCCGAACGTTGGTCCCTTTCATGAACATGAAGAATTGCGGGTGGTTGGCAAAGATAATGAACCGCTTGACGGATTCCTGATCATCTGCAAGCTCTAAGTACAGATCCACACCTTGGTAACGGCCCCAGAGGGGTAAGATCCGTAGGTTTTTCTGAAGATGCCTGAGCATTCGTTCCCGTACATTCGCTCCCCAGCAAATCTCCACAACAGCTTTCATGTGGGAGCGCAAGATGAACACAAATCTGTCGTGGATTTCCCAAAGATCAGGGGGATAGAGAATTTTGCAATGCCTGCTGTCTTCTCTCCGAGCCGAATGGTCGAACATGAAACAATTTTCAGAGGTAAAGCCAACGTGATGGAGTTGTGCAATGCATGGATTTGACGGGTCGTCCGTTTCACCGAGACAAGGATCATCTACTACAAACGTTGGATTGTACAAATGACATGCAACTGGAGCATCAAGACGGCCTGATGGGCGGACGAGGTACTCGAGAGATCGACGAGTATTGTGTGATTTCCACCAAGTGTCTTCTTCTTCTCGATAGGCTTCGAACGCCTCATCCATATCCCAAGCGGGTGGCTCGTGTACCCCTATTTTCATGTAAGTCACCCCTGGTTGGACCAGGGTCAGGTAGTTCATTATAGATGTTAGATGTCGACCTAGGGGTACTGACCTTGAGCAAGATTGTGTTCGAGATCTTGGATGAGTGGTAAAACACTGTTGAGCGACTCTAAATCGCTTGCTGAAGGGTCATCTAGCCACAAATTTGCGAATAGTCGGAGCATTTTGTAGGTTTCAGCGCTACTATTGGGCCTGAAGACATTTAATCCACGCTAGTGACATTAATAGAGAAATGATGAAATTGGAAGGGAAGGAAGGTGATGATATTGCTACAGGGCAGAGAGTGGGAGCTCCAGACCTGGAAGAAGAAACAAAGCGTTATCGATAAATTTGCAGGGAATAAGAAATCAGAGATGTAGTATGTAGATTCCTGAGGCGCATGGCATTCGCTTCAAACATTGGGTGTTTGATTTGTAGCATCAAGGTCAAGATGCTGGGAATGGAAGTGACCAGGGCAACCTAGAGTTATAACTAAAGTAATTTACTATATATAAGGCTATCGGTGCTTTGCTATACTATGGGTTTGTTAATAGTAGTAATAAATATATATATGTTAGTAAATATAAGAAACTAGAAAGAATAGGTAGATAAGTAGTGTCAATTCAGCATGAAATGGCAATAGTAAGTTATGTTCAGTCTGACTCTTAATCTCATATTTTTGCTAGTGCTAAGGTGACCAGCACCAAGCGCTCTGCCATAGTAGATTAGATATTAAATATTCAGGAGGGCCAGCCTGAATTGACCCTGGAGGACAACTAAATAGGGCGGCCATGCGCCTAGAAGATAATAAATAGAGCCTGGTGAGCACCGCCATACTTAGGCTGTTGTATGTTTTTTTTTTTTTTTTTTTTTTTTTTTTTACATCTTTGTTTTGCGTTGTTGACTTAGATCCTTGCCGCCCTGTGTGTGATGTGAGCCTTCAAGACACCTCAAGCTCTCTATTATGCACCCGCCAAGTCTGCTATGCTGATGTGGCCTTTTTTAACCTATCTGCTAAGGACATATTGCTCCTAGTGCATGTTTTCTCTATTTATATAAGCCCAAGATAGTACTGAGTTCTTTATTCATTGTATATGCATGTACATAGTGCGTCTCTCGAAGTGATTCCTTATGATGTACACTCCTTCTGCCCTCTCCAGGTTATAGCTACCTTAGTTATCTTATCTTCCTCACTTCTTCTGCCCTAAAGCTGCGGTGTTATTTTCATTAGCAGACTGACTGCCTGTCTTGTGTCTATTGCTACTGCGACCCTAATCCGTTGTGAGACAATAGCAAGCAAATGTTACGGTATAGCGGACTACGGCCTACAAGTCGGTAACGTTGAGAATGCGAGGACCTGTCAAATCGACGCCGAAATGACCGCTTCAGGTTAACCACCGGCATATCTAGCAGTAGTACATATCGGGCCAAGCACCGTCTTATCCCAGCATGTTCCGGCGTGGCGTACCTGACCGGCGTCTAGTTCGGGAGTCTTATCCCCCCACCACATCCGGCCTCCCTGGTCTGTCTTCCAATCATCGACGAGATCTACAAGAGTCGACAGATGCCCCAGCGCGGCAGGCTGACGGCCTCTCCGTCGCCTGAGAGCCAGGTATGTCGCGAAAGTGGCCACGAGGACGGCTAGTGTAGCGTATATAATCAACCGCGAGTATACCATATCAAACTGGAATCCGCGTTTGAGCGACAGGTGTTCGACATGAGCGGACAGGTCTTCGACAGGGATGGAGGCCAATGATTCGATGTCTTTGGCGATGTCTTTGGAGTCTTCCATGGTAACGGAAGGGATCAGGCTCTGACCAATTATCCAATGCAGCACCGCTTTGGCTATAAATAGAACGGCGTTCTCCCAACTCGATACAGCTGCGCGGAATGGATTCGTGGCCAACTGTGTCCCTGGAGCCTCTCTTGTTTCACTGTAAGCTTGTCGCCAAATGCCTTCATCTCTGGACAAGCTGACGAGCAGCTCCAAACAGTGCAATGAGACGGTCTGACTAGCCTGGATAAGACAGACAAAGAGAACGCAAAGTACAGCCTCGGCACCGTACGAGAACGTTGCGGAATTAGGGTTGTGGTCATTCGCATATGGGGACATAGACAGCGTAACATAGTTCCGAGAGCACGCAAGAGCGTCTTTATTCCATTTGAATGCAGCTCTCCAGCATAAAGGTTCAGAGGCTTGGCCAGCAGCACTGGCGTTGCCGATGGACATGGAGACAGCGGCGATGGCGATGGGCCACGCGATGGCCAGAAGAGCGAGTGACCACAGTAGAACGAGAATATATCGCACCACGCCCTGTAATTGGAACATATTTCCTTGTCGATCCATAGGATATGTCTCTTGGCTTGACATTTGTCGCTGGTGAACTGATAGCATACATCTCCCGGGACGGTGAGCGAGGCCACCATTCTGCACCACGGCCGACGCGGTGTTGAGCGGGTTGGAGCTCCAGGTCGGTATCAACTTGTAGCTGGACACTAGGCACCATACGGCGATGATGGCCTGGCCGGCGAGACCTAGACCCAAGGCTACTAGAGCTGTGCCGTTAATCATTAATGGAGATTCATTCTCAGATAGCACAACGGCTTGGTCGGACAGCAGCAGAACGGATGAAGAAGCGTATGATAGCACCAGGCAAGTTAGGGCCACTAGGTTGATGTACCATTTGTTCGGGCCGAATCTTTCGGAGCTGGTGAAGAGACGGATATTGGTGTTGAACTCCAGGCGTCCCTCGCGATACAATGCCCAACGTAATGAGACAGAATGCACGAACATCATACCATCAGTGCAGAGTGCTAGTATGACGTTGATCGCTAGGGCCATGGCTTCTCTTCCAGAAGTAGAGATAGAGGCCGAAGCGCCGAGTGTTGCCTTGTTGGTACTGAGGAGGTAAACACCGGATATCAAGCAAAGTAGTGAGAGAATCACGCCCGTTGATACGGCGGCAATGCATCCAGATCTTGTACCGCTCGCCGTGTCAAAATCTGGCCCATCTTCCTCATCCTGATGTAGTGATTGCTCGACGAATGGCTGCTTTTGCTCTTCCGAGAATTCCTGTCCCCTGAGTCTGGAACGCAGTTTCGGTCGGTGCATGTCGAACGTCAAATGGACCGACTAATAGGTTCGTGAGTTCGGCTGGGCAACTCGTCCCCAGGAACAACCCTATTAATATGCTTGGAGGGGTTGTGAGCCCCTACATGTTAGTATCAGGGGCAGTGCTTGATATGCAGGCACATTGTGCTGACATCCGCATTAGCCTAAATGTGGGGGCCAATCTGCCTACAGTCAGCCTTGTGATGTAAAATGGCACAAATCAGTGCACAGATGGTCTAGAGTCAGTCAAAAATTGGACAACAAAGAAGGGAAACATCTCTCGGCCTATTCACGCCTCAAATGTTTACACTTCACTCTATTCTACGCTTCGTCGCCTGTCGTAGTTTTCGCAGGTGTTCCTGGGGCTGGTTGCTTGTTTCTCGAAGTAGTCTAGCCCAGGTAGAAAGAAGCCTGACCTTGTAAGAAGCGGTTAACCACCACGCCACTGGCCAAATCCTAGTACGGCAGATGTGAAATAGGTAATTCCAGGGAGCCGAAATAAATTTCAGGTCCTGATCTCTGAAGCACAGATTCGAGGCAGTTTGTCTTCATGAATTGAGTGAGATAAGACCCCAGGGTTGGCCCTATCTCGATCTGAAAGTGGCTTAGCCTCGGCCCCTCCTTTTGGGTCCCCAGACATACGCAGAAGCTTCTCCATACTTCATACTTCATACTCCATCAACACTGAACATAAACAGCTCCAGGCATCAGTGGGAAGGCTGACCGCTCAGATCACTCGTTATACATCACACCTGGGGAGATGAGGGATTGCTTCTTCTCTTCTTAATTCCGGTATACTATAACTGCCTCAACTGCCATTGCTACCTTACGTTCAGCAAGACCAAAAGATGTCCGGATCCGATCCCAAGTACGCCAAGTCAAAGTTCTTATCACGAGCTCCATTGGTATGCAACTGATGTTCCTGGAGGGGCGTTCAAGTCATGGCGCAATGTTCGCGCCCCCCTCGTCTATTCTACCGGAATTACCCCGTGGTGTAAAGAACGAAGTATGGACTGATCCGCATGATAGGAAAACAGTAATGCCAAATGGACTAGGTTGGTTCTGACCACATACACTGATCCAAATGGTGTGGAAAGGACTTGGGAGTCGGCAGAGAGACGGGTAAGTGTATTTCTTTTACTTGCTCGGTGCGGTTCCTTGTACATCCAGGGTGCTATGACGCTATCATGCCACTGCTAGTCTGCATTGCGACTCAGCAGAAGGCTTCTGGCTTTCCTCTCCTTACTTCAGCAGCAAGACTTACTTCATGGCCGAGAAACCTTGCGTAGGATTACGTGGAAGTACTGACTGGGATAGACTCGGCCACCGGGCTGCGAGGTCGATGGCGTGGGAATCGTGACCATCATTGACAAGCCAACTGGCCCTGAATTGCTGCTGCAAAAACAGTACAGGCCGCCTATCGACAAAGTGGTCATTGAAGTCCCAGCGGGTCTTATCGACGCAGGTGAGACCGTTGAGGAATGTGCGGTGCGCGAGCTCAGGGAAGAGACTGGTTATGTGGGAGTGGCAGAGCAGACAAGCACTCTCATGTTTAATGGTGAGTGCATTGATACTACACGCAATTTTCCGTGATCAAGCACGGTTCCGACCCTCTGAGGCGTGGTGCAAGGCACTAATTGAAGGTATCACAGATCCGGGGATGTGTAACACTAATCTGAATATGGTTCATGTGCGTGTGGATCTGTCGCTTCCTGAAAATCAGGATCCGAAACCGCAACTCGAGGACAATGAGTTTATCGAGTGCTTCACACTGCCCTTGAGTACATTGTTTTCCGAGTTGAAGAGACTCGAAGCCGAGGGATATGCCATTGATGCCCGCGTGGGAACATTAGCAGAGGGCATCGAACTGGCGCAGAAGTTGAAGCTTTAATTGCGCGCTTCATTCACGGCTTGTCCTGCATATAGACGAGATCGAGGATCCATTCATGTCGATAGATATCCATAACCTACGGAGTAGAGACTACAGGTGCCAATCTTCCTATCGGCTTGGCTACGAGGCTGAGCCATTCTTAAATCTTTCCATCCTGTTTCAGGCCGTTATATAGTGCCCATGCGGCAAGGGTCTTACCGTCTCGCAATGCCTCTTTCCAAAGGTCTTTCAACGGCACAATCTTCAATGTGATCTTCTCTCCATGCTGGCGTAAACCCGTCACCCGTCCTTGTAGACTCTCGATCTCCTTGCGCGGCATCCTCTTTTGGCACAAAAACAAGGGGATAAACTCATCGCTCCCTCCCGGGGACGGATAGACTGCTCTTTGCAGAGACTCTCCGTCCTTTGGCTCCGAAATCGATTGCAGCGCCAGAGATGTCATATCGACAAGTTCACCTTGGGGGATTGTCAATCCTGTTTCCTCTTCTATCTCCTTTGCAGCTGCTCCGGCGAATGTTCCACTATCATCAATCATACCAGCTGGGATCTCGGGGAAAGCTAGGGAGCCGGCTGGGATTCGGGGTTGAATGGTCAGAATCGCCCTCTTCTCGTCCTCGTTCGATGAGGGCACATCGTCGGGCTGGAGGATCATCTATCGCACAAGGATCACGATGGTCAGTAATCTGATTCGCATCGTACAGATATGGGATGTTGTCATTCTTACCAACATTCCCACACTACCACCCCTCAGAAAGACCGTTCCCGGGAGAGTTTCTCCGTTTCCATTGGAAACTTCAGCTTTGAGCTTAACAAACCCCAATCTGCCGCCCTTGAAGTAATCAACAGATTGAATATTGATTTTCCTTAAAACATAGGGGTTGTGGTTGAACTCATGGGACGGATTGTGTTGTCGCTGTAACGATCGGTTAAGGGTGGAAAGCCAGATCCGAAAGGCTGGGAAACGTAGGAGATCGTCTCTGCTCAGATCGTTAAGAGAATTGACTGGCACAGACCCAGAACCATTGCCTTCATCAAGAGGAATGGTGAAGCTCGACATTGACCTGATTGTGCCCGATGGCGCGATGGGATTGGAGAAGCAGGTTGGATGCAGATGCCGCACGGACAGCCACAGCCTGTTCCTCATGAATCGCGTGTGCTAGTCAAGGACTCGTGAGAAGCGAATCTGCTTACCACAAGATGAACAGCGTGACCCAAGGAATCTCAAACAGATAACAGACCATCACATGAACCGTCTCGGGCCAGGAAACCTGGAAAAACATCCGAGCAAGATGATAGAGTTCAGTGGAGAATGAGAGACAGCAAGAGATGACGTCGACGGATTGCTGCGGGAATTACTGCCCGTGTTCGCTTTCTCTTGCTCCGTGGGATCTCCTTACAAGTTCTTTTTCCGTCCAGCCTTATCATCATCATTTCATTCTTTGATAATAATAATAATCAATTCTAAGCATTCCCCTTGAAGCGATTCTAACTATAGTAATAGGTACCAGTAGGATCACGGACTACCCGGATGAGTCAATCAATCGATCATTACTCGTCTCTTTCTCGGCTAAAATCTACCTACCTACATACCAGATCCCGGATATCTAGTTTACGTGTCTACGGAGTAAGATCAGCCATAGAACGCTCTCTGATCAATCATCCTGCGGGGTTAGATAGAATAGATGGTGACACCCGCCAAAGGAGCTTCGTTGCTTTATGGGAGCTCCTCTCGCTTCCAATTCCCTGCCACCCGCCACAGTTGGCGGTTTTGATCATTGGACGGCTTTGGACATTGGTTTGTGGTCCTTTTATGTTTCTGTCCATTCCTTGCTCACCTTCCCCCTCATCATTCCTTATTAATACTGAAGGTCTCTTTCCCTTTCCCCCCCCAATCCATCTTTGGCTGCGGCGCAGTGCAGACCCGTCTTTGGCGCATCTTCCCGACTTCGCTTGACGGTCGGTACGGTCTCGATTTCGTCAACGTTGCCCAGACGTCAGAGATCCCTTGTGTGTTACGGTCGTACTTTTGCTCCGTTTGGCTCCTGCCTGGCTACTATTACCATCAAGGATTCTGCTCAGGCAACGTTCAAGGGCCCTGTGTCGAATAACTCCGGGAGACCCTGCCCTGCTATTTCGTTGTCATTCAACCATTATTAGTTCTCACCGGGCTGGCTGCAGTATTAGGGCAAAACTGCTGTTGCCTCCTAGGACTCTTTGGCTCTCTTTTCACTCCTCCTTCTACCCACTAATCTCCATCTCCCTTATTGCTTTCTTCTTTGCCCCCCTTCTGTAGGGCCTTCCCAGCCTTGAAGGGTCCTGATTCCGAGCTCCGTTTAAGACTAATCCACGAGATGATTTCCAGCCAATTGATATCGTTTGGCTTAGGCGAATGATCGAATGTTTTCACTTTATTTAAGAAGTCACTGGGGACGTGTCCGCCATCTGCATTGTGACTAATATTGACACTGTCACAGTAGTACACCAGAATCTGGTTGGAATAAGGCTATCTGTCCCCATCTGCACGTTATCTATAACTACTTTGAATCATGTTAGCCTGGGTCTCTCTATCAAACAATCCCAGTTGTATCCATAAGCATGCCATCGGCTGTCTCCACCTGAGCTCACCTGTCTGTTGCTCCTGTCTGGACTTTCATCCGAGTGCTTCTTATGGGAGGACCTTGTCATCTGCAAATACCGGCAACACACCGAGGCATACAACAACTGCTTCTACAAGGTACTGTTGGAAGTGCCACGGTCCGTCTTCTCTTCCCCCAATTCCCAACCTCGTCAGCTCGTTCATGCACTAGTTCCTTGAGTTCTTTGTATTTGGTTATTATTTGCAGCTTCGCTTATAGTCGCTTGACCATATTTGTTTAGTGTATTTATTGCCTGCTTTGCTTCTTTCACTAGAGCAATTACTCACTGGCTTGAGCCCTTGTGATTTAGAATACTGGAGTTTTCACTCTTCATCTAGCCGTCCCGGCAGGCAGGCTTTCATTCACAGTCAACCGGAATACCCTGCTGAGGCGTATCTTGCAAGTGCCAACGCACGCAGTCTGTCTTTCGATATCTCTTCCACCCTTCCTCCTTCCATCTCCCTAGAGCCGACGAGATCTTCCTATCACAGAAAATCTCGCCACGATAACATCGATAATCTTCGAGAGGAACTGCATGCCATCCATCAGGGGATCACGAGAATTCTAAACCACTTGCAGCTCCTGAGCGAGACGCTACTGACCTACCAACCCGCAACGCAGTACACCTGCGACCCGGGCTATCAATTGATTCCTTCGAGCATGGATGTGCGTTTGTCTCGTTCCACTTTCGGGGACTCTAGCAATATGGCGCCTCCAACGTTCTCAAACATGCGGGATTCCAGCAGCCATGGGGCTGTGGATCCGCAAATCATCGCGCAAAATAACGCATCAGGTGCCATTGACGCTTCTACAAATCCTCATTTCGAAGGTCAAAGTGAGTATCCGTAACCTCGGTTGGGACCAATATCTTAGGCTAAACACTTTGAGAAGATTCGAGCACCAATCCGTTTGCAACTTCACTTGCTGATGAGTACCTCGCTTTGATACACGATGGAGACCTCGCCTTCCCGCCACCCACTTCCCAGGACACAAGAACTGGGATAAATGCAGGGAACCAACAAACCCACGGGGAGGGTATAGCAGGCCAGAACGCCCTGTGGGGAGATTTGACCGACCACAATCGAAGCCACCAAGAAGCCAGCCTGCGTTACTGGGATCCGCAATATGTCGCTGATTTCAATAGACACAGTTATTCTCATATACGGACGGCTCCTGTTCAACCACCGGGATCATTGTTTCAAAATAGTCACCAGCTCACAGTGCAGCAGAGATCCAACCTGCAGCCCTCAGGGCCACAAAATGTGACCGCGCCTGCCTACCAAATGATACCATCAGATACGGTCAATACTCCCGCACATTTAGAGACTCAGCATTACGGAGGTGTGCGATATAGACCTGTCTATTCTCCACCGTCATACACCCGTCCCAATCCCTATATGCCATTTCCGCAATGGGGCGTTTCACCGGCGACCAGCCAGCCCAGACGGCACCATCGGACGCAGAGCTCCTCTTCCACCGCAAGCTCAGTGCCGGGGCAGCAGCAGGCTCCGTCCATCAGCCAGACCACACGTCGACGCACGCGCCCTGCAGGTGAAACGAATCCGCAGCTCCCACGTCGCCTCTCAACATCTCAGGTGCCCAGAGTGCCGGCGGCGGCGACTGCCACAAGCCCCAGTCCTGCGATGGCGATCGGAGCACCGCATTACTTCACGTATCTCACTCCAGAAGATCATGTCCGGATCCAACGATTGGCGGAGCTGCAAGCATACACAAGTATGCGCACCGGTAGTGTCGTCCACGGAAGTCACCGACAACACTCGCTGGATGACGACGGCCTCGTTGATCGTGGGCCACCGACTCCCAAAGGCCTTGATGACACGACGGATGGTCGTCCCAAACCCAAAGAAGACAGAGAATTGACCGTCAATCTCGAATGCAAGATCTGTATGAGTCAACTGGTGGACACCGTGATAATTCCATGCGGTCACGCGATACTCTGCCGCTGGTGCGCTGAGCAGCACATGCCGTCCAGTCGACTCGATCAAGTTCGGATCAAGGGACGGCCCCTTTGCCCTATGTGTCGTGGAGTCGTCAAATCCAAGGTACGGTCTCGGATTCGGCTAGGGAATAGCGCTAATGTGATGGTTGTCTAGATGCGAATCTACTTGTCCTGACACCCTCCGCTGCTTCAACATGCCTGGTCTTACTTCCTACTACGTTTTTATCCAAATGCTGCCTTGGCTATCCTCAGATCCCGTATACTCTTCGACTTGGCTAGAAAGCTAAAGCGCGGCTCCCCTGGAAAGCCACGCGTTGGGATCTGTTACCGCGCCTGGAATAGCAAAACAGAAAGGTCACTAACGGGCGGCGTTTCCGATTCGACTTTATGTCCCTCACAAGCCACCAAAGTTCATGGAACATTCCTTTAGAGTACCAAAAGAATTCAGCTAGTGTGGTCTTGCAATAATTTCGAGACAGTTTTTCAGTCTCATTTTTCAGTCTCAGACTTCTTTGCATAGCGCCTCTTAGCGCTGTACGTGATGATTTCAGCGCAATTGCCGATCCAGGAGTCTCGTCGAGAGGCACAGTCAATCCGTTTGTCGGTCTTCGGTCGGCCAGCGCGTCTTCGACATTTTCTTGTTGCTTGAACGGAATCTTAATAATCTACTATGGCCCACGATAGATGATTCAATTAATAATAATGAATCACTTGCTCCGAGCATGAGTCATCGTCAGTAGCGATGACACTGAACTGTGTAATAAAGCAAAATACATTCAAGACGAACATTTTCGGCTATGCCGATGATGACTACAGTCGTTCCGCGGTCACTTCGTTCAATCATACCATACTCCGTAGATAGGCGACTAAACGATTACGGAATGATAGGTGGTGGCCTAATAATACCCAGTAGGCATCTTATGATCATGGCGGAGGCAGTCAAGGGAGAGGCTGTGGCCAAAACACTACTAGAATCTCGCAGGGCCATTGCCTCTCCGATGACGCAAAGGAGCAGGCAAACATGCGCGTGAAGCCTGGCCATTTATGTGACCACGATCTCTAAAACTCTAATGTAAGCTTCAAAACACAGACATGGTTGCGCCATGACATCGGATCGCATCGCGTTTTCCTATTTGAACCGATTGAAACTGTCAACTGGTAAGCTAATGCTATTTGCCTAAGGCATCCAAGTACACCACCTGCTCAGGTTGTTGGAAAGTGCACGGGCAGCACGGTTGCATGGCGGTTTTACCCGGGCAACAATCCACCTTGACATGGGGTTATGGGAAGCTGCTCGATTGCATCATTTAAGGAGCTTTGTACTCCGTAGTAGGGTGTATACTGATCTGATAGTTCATCGAAGGGGTTCGTGAGATTCATATGCAATGTCATTGGTTTAACTCGGATCGCTGTCGATATTGCTGAGTACCTACAATGGAAGGGGGCAATGGGCCGCAGTCTCGCAGTCGCACAGACAAGGCAACCATTGAAATAAAGTAGCTTGTTCACCGCACTTAACCATTCCTGGCAAACAAACATTCATCCCTAGGTCCTACTTCTCGGTATGAGCAAAGGGGACGTGGTATATAACTCGGAGTATATCTGCTAGATCGGCTCCCTGCTTGCCTCTTGTCGTTGCCCGTGCCACCCTGGTATACAGAAGCTTCATAAATCGAGTGTCAACATCGCATTCCCGTACATGTATATCCCTAACTGCCTCTGGATCCAGCTGTTAGCGTCCCAAGGGAAAGGACAGAAAAACCTCAATCTGCCTGTTTTCTGTTTTGGGACACTGGGTCTGAGCATGTTGCACGTGGCGTGTTGATCGTGGGCTAGGCTTCTTCATACTACATACGAGGACATTCCACCCGTATGCCCCAGCTGCCTGATATTACCTTATTGGGTTAAAGAAGGCGCTGTATACCTCTCCCATCTTTGTCGCGGTCCTTCAGGATGACTGTAGACTAATCTGAAATAAATGCGGTTAGCATTGCACAAAGGTCTATGGATAGGGTCTAGAAGCTGGGTAAAACAAGGCAAAACGGCCAGGCTGCAGATGGATTTGAATCAGTCTTGTATTTCTGTTAAGGCGTTGTTTGAATCCTAAGCACCTGGCCATGAAATGCTGGAAATGCTACTTCTGATTGCCTAGTAGCGCATAACTGCATTGTTCTTGTGCCGTTGGAAATCAAACCACTCTTAGTCCCCAGGGTGCGATGTTGATCCTCACCAGTTGACTGTTTACTATTGCTCACCCATCGGTATACGGCAGAAACTGGGCCTTGGTGATAAGTCGAGTTACACCGAGCCCGGTCTTCAGTGCGATCTCTGATGATACATTAGGTGAGATAATCTGCAAGGCTAAATTAATGGTAGTAAACGATCATAGCATAAGTGAACACTTGGAGTTAAGATGATCATTGCCTTCCATAGGGCGGAGATAAAGGGTGAACTGCATTTGTAATATTGTCTTTCGTCTAGCTCATGTTTTGATATTCGAGAAAATTCCTTGGTGGACCGTCAGCATTTTAGGCTACCTTAGTCGGTATGTCAATTGTTTTGTCCTTCAACATGGGAAAAAAGAAGAATATAAGCAACTTTGGTTCAACTTTTTATAGAATTAACTGAATAATTATTCAGGTAGATCATTATGTCCTAGAAGAAATAGACAAGAGACGCTCAACTGCGGTGATAATGTTGCCCTTTTTAAGGTTCATAATGGTCAGGCAACCAGGGTCGATCTTTAAATCATGGGAAAAGTAGCAATATCTCAGCCAATTATCCGCCAATATCAAGGCTTGATTATTGGATATTTGTCTTCTTGGTATTATTATTGACTAGGTAGACATTCTCTATCAAGGCCAAAGCGACTTTTCATTGAAATCGAATCCACTTCCGCTTATTCCCTTTGTTTAGTTTCACGACTATTATCAACAGCATCCCTATCCATCATCGGCGTCACCTTTCCTCGGTCATCCGACAACTTAAAACCTCGACTTGCCTTGGCTTCATCCCTCCACAAACCAGCTTTGGAAAGAGAACAGCCTAGTTACCAGGCTAGCTCCGGTGTTTCTAACTTAAGATCCGGAGTTAAGGTCGGCAGGAGCAGGAAGTAAGGCACAGTAAGGTACCTACCTACCTAGTTGAGTGGCTCACTGTTCGCAAAAAACGGATGGAGCCTGTTAGTTAAGTTGCCTTTGCCTGCCTAATTGGTATCTATCTAGCATCATTATTATTGTCTGTCCCGCTCAACCTTGTCTTGATCGGGAGCTATAAATAAGCTGGTGTTTGCTTCATGAGCTTCCTCAAGTAAGTGTCGTCATCACTATCCTCATTCTTCACTGTTATTTTTTTTCTTTTTTTTTTCGCCTGGCATCGTGAGTGCTCCGGATCCTTTTGACCAATATCATTTTGTTTTGTTTTCATATTCCATTTTGTATTTCATCCTTTGTTGAGGTTTGAGAGTGAATATTCAAAGCTGTGCCTGTCTTCCGTCATCTCTTGTGTTTGTTCCCTTGGTGTGTCTGTGCTCCTTGCTGCCTTGTACTCACCCATCAGTCGGACACCACAGATTCGTGCCCCTCTCGCCAACCTCCGTCTCATCCGTTACCTCTCTTCTAAGCTGGGATGTGGATCATATCAGCTGATGCAGATGGGAGAATTCAATCAGATGACATGCTCCAGATTGACTCTAAAACCCTTTGAGAATAATGAGCAACGGATTTATTTACCAGCAATCGGGCATTGTTCCAGATCATCCCGACGTCCACATCAGTACAAAGAATCACGCCGCAGACCAATTAGGTGCCCAATTGATTGATTCCCCGAAGATCGCAAATGAGACCGGCAACTTTCCCAAGTAAGTATTTCCGTCGGCAACTCCATTATTCCTATTCCAAGATATTTGTCCGTTTGCGTTTCATCTACTGACCGCGTTATTTAGGAAACCAATCGGTCGATTGCCTGACGATAATGGGTCACCTGTGGTATATCCGATCACCCATATGGCTCGCCATTCCGTGAGCCCCTCAGTCTCTGTAAAGAGGCCTTATTCAGCGGGGGCTATTCCAGAAAACTCTGACTCCGAGGATCTGAGCAATCAAGGCTTCGCTTCAGGAGGGAGTATGGAGGCTGCGTCACCTCACTTCATAAAATGTCGCCAGCAGAAATTAAAGACCCGACAGCGACGTTCGGCTCACATGCTAGGCCCCTCCGGCAGTCGGATAGCAGGCGAAATCGGAAATCGCAAAAGTAGTCCGTCTAAGAGCGATACGCGACTGCCTAGACTTTCAGCAAGCTCCGCCGACGAACTTGCCGGGAGGTGGCGACAAAGGGTGTCGCAACCCGATGCGCAACAGATGCATGGAATCCCTGTCCAGCATGAAAGTGTATCGACCCTTCAGCCGACTGGCAGGCAAGAGAAACTCGTTGCGCGGCCCAAGGGGCAACCGGCAGAACCCGTGGAAGGATTGAGCTTTGATCAGAAATCCGCTGGAGGTGACTCTGCGGTAGCCGGAGGTACAGCATCACATGGGATCTTCCTACAGCCAGAAACTCATCCTATAACAGAAGAGCAATTGATCAATGAAGTGCGCGGAATCTACGCGGGGCTAGTCATGGTGGAGAAGAAATGCATTGAAATCGACAAGCAACAGTCCGAGTCGAAGACTCCGCTGTCCCCACTCCAATGGCAGGCCCTGATTGCCCTCCATCGAACGCTGCTGAACGAGCATCACGACTTCTTTCTAGCATCACAACATCCGTCCGCGAGTCCTGTGCTCAAAAGACTAGCACAGAAATATGCCATGCCGGCTCGTATGTGGCGTTATGGGATCCATTCCTTCCTAGAGCTACTACGCCACCGGCTCCCTGACTCCCTGGAGCATATGCTGACTTTCATTTACATGGCTTACTCGATGATGACTCTGCTATTAGAAAGTGTCCGCGCATTTGAAGACACGTGGATCGAATGCCTGGGCGACTTGGCGCGATATAGAATGGCAGTAGAAGAGGTGGACGTGCGAGACCGCGAGATCTGGGCTGGCGTCGCCAGATACTGGTACAACAAGGCGGCGGATAAGAATCCTGACGTTGGCAGAATACAGCATCACCTTGCCGTCCTAGCTCGCCCGGATGTAGTCCAGCAGCTGTTCTACTATACAAAGTCTTTAGTCAGTGTGCACTCTTTTCCAAGCACGAGGGAAAGCATACCATCACTGTTTAATCCGCTTCTGAATGCGCCAAAAGCTCATCACCACTATCCGCTCATTGCGGCATTTGTTTTGGCTCATGGCTATCTCTTCTATCGCAACCCGGCGCCTCAGTTCTACAGATCAGCGGAGGAATTTTTGGCACACTTGGAAACTCATGTTGGCCGAATGGGGGCCGCCTTTAAGATGCAGGGTGTCTATATGTCGTCGTGCAATTTCGCAGCCATATTCGAATACAATCACCCGGACGCCGCCTTACCCGCCAAGTTCCACCCGCGAGGGATCCATCAAGGGAGGTCTGCTTTGGAGACCCAGCCGACGCCTGCAAAAACGTCGACTTCCGCTTCTGACCTCCCTCTGACCGAGGATGGGTCAGTGGCATCCACAGATAGTCGAAGGTATTCGCCACTTAGTCTTTACGCGTCGTGCCTGACGTTTCAAACATTGTCTGTCCTTCTTGACCAGATCGGAAACAAGAACGTTTATCCCACAGTGCATATCTCGATGGCCTTCCTCTGGTGCCTAGCACTTAACGGCAGAAGCAGCATGGAATACATCGAAGCTTTCGTTCCCTGGAGAAAGATCGCTACCTTTCTCAATACCATGATTCGCGATGATACAGATATTCGAATTTTCGAAGGTCCCCATTTCCCTACTGTGGAAGAGAGGAAACAATTGCCGGAGGACTTTTTCATACGTGGTCAGCTCTGGAGTCAGCACTATTTCCCGCTTCGTTTCTTTGAGCATTCACTCATTGAAGACGAGGGGCGTTTCATTGAGCTACCCTCTCTGAACGTTTCCAGGATGTACAGGTGCCTTTGGCTGGGAGTGAAGCTGGCGACGGTATGTCTGAAGGACCGCGGCGAAGGAGCGGTAAAAAATGCTAACGAGGGACAGTTCCAACGTTGGGTGACATACGACCCGGTCTCCCGAAAGTTCTCGGTGACACCCTTTGCGCTTCGACTTGAGAAACTTGCAGAGCAGCACAATCCCTTCAAAGTCGCAGCGCCGCAGCCTGGGCCCCATGATTTGGAAATGCCTGACACTTGAGGGTTCAGCTTCTCTCTTGCGTTAAGTCGTACCACAATTTCTTCAATCGAGATCCTGGGCTGTCTATCGGAGTTTGTCAGAAGCCCGGAATGCGACGATACCAACGAATGAATAAGGCGTGTCATCACTGGCTGTACATTAAGGCCAAGCATTGAGAATGGCAACACGACTTGTCATACAATTTCCCGACGACAGCCCGCGTGGGGCTAACTTGCCAGAAGCGCTTAGGAAAGTGACCATTACGCTGATCTGCCAGATCGCGCGCCTTGTGGGAAGCTAACACTGCCAATACCCCTCCGCCGTCTCAAATGTAATTCACACATTCAATTTTCTAAGGTGGCGTCTTCGCTGAGATTCCATCTTAGACTCTTCCATATTCCTACTCTGCCCCGGAATGATACTTCCAGAGGTATCTCCTTGTCGAAGTTGCATTCTTACCGATCACGTGGTATTTCCAGATGGGTTATTTCTGCTCCCCATCTATTCTGTGCCCAATTAGGTTCCTCTTGGATCCTACGCTCGCTTCTTGTATGAACTTCTATTGGACATGACAGCTTCGTTGAGTCACTTGTGATGATATGATGTTCTTCTCCCTAGGACGCTTTCACTCTTGTCCGTATCTCCCTTCCGTAGATATGATTATGATCGAGCCGTACCTGCTCATTGGAGCCTGTGGAATACATACTGTCAAGATTCCCTAAAATATGAGAAATAACCTTTTGAAATTGAGCATCGTTCGCTTAAATGATGTCCACCAATGATAGGATGTCAATGCAGACGTGTATATCTACCTGAATTTATCTCCGTGTATATGGTAGTAGATAGCGCGTGGCCGTATACGTAAGTGCCTGTTGTCCCTTGTGGGGTTGAAGCATCGCGGCCCGGCAAGGACCACCTATCTAAAAAAGGATCCAAAGGATCGGATTATGCAACCAGCTATCTACAACTCACTAAACCCAAAACCAAAAGGACAAGTTGGCTATCCGGTCCTCCGCCCCAATTTACATGGCATTCCGCGCATGATGGCCATTGTCTGTAGCGACTTCAGCGATCAATGCAAGCATTACTGACCAGACAGGCTTCGTGTCGCATGGCCGACCAACCAGGGATCGTTTTGACCTGTATCTCCAGCGCCTGAGCTCGTCTACTGCTACTGTGATTAACATTGCAACATTTTTTTCTTCATTTACAAACGCGTCTATTATATCCATTATGGCTGAGGAATCGTGGATTGGGACGTGTGTCCATTGCACAAAGCTGCTAGCCAGCGTGCCTCTTCCCGTCCTCCTGGTTGCCATATCCGCGACCCTTCTCGGGTCATTCGTTCTCGTATGCTCTCCTCTCGACTTTCTTTCCTCCTATCCCAATGTTTCCTGTTGAGAATTACTGACATATTCCCGCGCAAGTTCTACGTTGTCCTTTATCTAGTCGCACCCGAACCGCGAAAACCATTACCGGAGGAGAAGAGATACCGCACCCTTTCCGAGGATGGAGCAATCACCCAACCCGAACAACTGCCCTGCTGGCAGGACGCCCTGGACCGGCAGAAACGTCCCGGTCGGATCTTTGACCATTCACACATGGAGAAGGCGGAGCTATTCTTGTCCCTGGTGGTCCCCGCATACAACGAGGAGGACCGTCTAGCCGGCATGTTAGAGGAAGCGGTCAACTACCTAGAAAGGATGTACGGGACACTTGCGGCGTCATCCGCCTCCGAGGAGAAGGCCGGAGACGCAGTCCGACAGCGGAAACCGGCCAACGGCCATGCGAACGGCCATGCAACAACAACGGCCACACCTAGCGGCAAGTTTCCACCTGGGAAGGGCTGGGAGATTATCATTGTCTCTGACGGGTCCAAGGATAAGACGGAGGAGGTCGCGTTTGCTTTTGCCCGCGACCACCAGCTTTCGCTGCATCCTAAGGGGTATGCTGGTCCTTGGACGCCGACGCCTCATGAGGGGGTCCATATTCCACCCGGCACGATCCGGGTGGTGACTCTGGCCGAGAATCGGGGGAAGGGCGGGGCGGTTACGCATGGTATGCGACATGTCCGAGGCCAGTACGTGGTGTTCGCCGATGCCGACGGGGCGAGCAAGTTCGAGGATCTGGGGAAGCTGGTCACTGCGTGTCGGGACATTGAGGACTCGGACGGGCGTGGAGTAGCAGTGGGTTCGCGGGCGCACATGGTTGGCAGTGAGGCTGTTGTCAAGGTATGATTTGTAGTTCCTGTCCGTGTGAACTGGGCAAGGCTGACGTCGGACTGCTGATCACAGCGTTCGAAACTACGTAATTTTCTGATGCATTCGTTCCATTTGATACTGTGGCTTATGACGCCTCCCAAAACAGCGACCATCAGAGATACCCAGTGTGGGTTCAAGTTATTCTCGAGGGCCTCGCTGCCTTATATCATCCCCTATATGCACTCGGAAGGATGGATCTTTGACGTTGAGATGCTCATGCTGGCTGAATTCTCGAATATCCCGGTTGCAGAGGTGCCCGTGGGCTGGAGAGAGGTCAAAGGGAGCAAGCTGAACGTCGTTCGTGATAGCATCGGTATGGCTTGGGGTCTGGCTGTCCTCCGGGCTGCATGGACATTGGGGGTCTACAAACGGACGTGATAGAGGCTAGGAGTTTCTCTGTGTTGTATTGAGTCTATACAATGTTTTCTACATCTTATCATCTGATTACTCCTTAGAGGTCTGCCCAGAGAGGTATATTCCACGATGAGAAAAGCAAGCCAAGAGAGGTTCTATATTTATTATTCTAGATCACTCACAAATGGCGGCGACTGGTCCCGAGCATCCCCGTCTTGCCACCCAATTTCGAGAAGCCGAGCACTGGAAGATCCCGATGAACCAAAGACCCATATCAAATTGAGTTTTCTCTTTCTTCCTAGACCGTCGGATAGGGCCCATTATTTCCATGATTCCCTCCGATTGATCGAAATGGCAATGAGAGTCAAAGTTTTCGGCAGGAATTTTTCTTGACTGACGTCGGTCGGTCCGAGTCAAGCTGCAGAATGTAGGGCCCCTCGATAGTCCAGCCTGTGATGGAGACACGATGACGGCGGATGTTGGACTGATTGGATGCTGGACAGTGGTATGATGCCTTTCTTTTTTTGCTCTCTCTTTTCTTTACCCTTTTTGCCAAATACTGACTCAATTGTCAGTCCATCAGTGCATGTCAGCGTGGAATGCTCTGATTCATATATTCGAAGCGATTGGATCCGCGCAGAATTTGTCTGCGTTTTTCTCTCTTCTGCATATTATCTATCTTATACCGTTGCAGAGAGGCATTGTATGAGGTGTTGAATTCTGATATCATTTGATTCTATTTAGTTTGTGAATTGTCTGATGTCACTGGGAGCTTTTTCCACACTGGGGTATTTCTAAAGATAAAGAGCTAGTTCCCTATACTTCTTACCCTTGTCATTCGTTCTATGATATCTAGCTACAGTCTCGAACACCTTGATATGTTCGAGGTCATAGCTTCTACACCGAAATCCGCACAAATCCGGACACGCAGTCCTCGAAATACAACTCCCAAACAGTCGGCTTTCTTTCGACTACCTCCGGAGCTGCGCCTGAAGATCTACGAATATGCCCTGGCGGTCCCTAATGAATACACGGACCGTCCGCTGATCGTCGTCAACGATCGCGGCAACACCTTCACCTCACGCGGACGGTTCCGCGCCCTGTCTATGTGTCCTAGCTGGGTAGGGCAGGACGGCACAGCCCGCAATCTGCTATCTGTCAACCGCCAGATCCACGACGAAGCAGAGGATTTTCTCTACTCGCGCTACACCCTGTTCTTCCTGAACTCGTTTGATCTGAATCGTCTCGGCGCATTCCTGGATACCCTCAGCGCGACGGCGCGCAGCCGCATCCGTAGCGTCGGCTTCGAGATCTGCTTCTTTGTGCATTCGCAGACGGGGGTGCCGAAGCGCATGCTGAAGGACTACGAGCGCGCTGGGCGCCTGCTCATGGAGAAGCTGCCGCAGTGGTCTAGTGTCTTCTTTTATCTGGATCCGAGATTCTACTATCCGTCTGCTTCGGTGGGTGGGCGTGAGCTATCGGCTCGTGGGGTCCTCTATCTGGCGACGGTGTTTGGGGCGATGAGGAAGGATCTGCATTTCTTTCCGTTGCCGTCGATTCATCGGCATGTTATGGATGAGGCGCAGAGGTTGTTGAGGAGGGGGAGTCGGTCGTCGCAGGGTCGGCCTTCTCTCTGACGGACCTTGGAAATCTTCTTTTATTCTTGTTCACTGTGAGAGCTCTGAGATTTTGCAGCATATGTCATCGTTCGTTTCAAAGTCTATTGGACCACCGGGGACTGCTGCAGGATGACGTCCCGATGTTATGCGCTGCAAAAGCCAAACATTGAGACTCTGTCCGATCTCGGGCTGGCGTGGGGTCAATGATTTGGACCTAACGGGATTTTTCTGGCGCAGGAGGCTCGGATAGGAAATGCATGGCGCTGGTTTGCTTTTTTGGAATGTTTCATGTTTCTCATCTGGATGGGTTGCTTTCATGTTGAAGGATTTGGCACGAAGGAGTTTTTTTGACTGGGCATACTCACCTCATATAGACTATAGACCGATTGGATAGATATCCGCTCCCTGTACTTATATCGATGCTATTAATACTAATACCAAAGGAAGCAAGATTATATGCTGATTTTAAGGGCAAAATCCGCATGCCACACATACTGCTTGATTCATGTCATGATCGGCCGACCCATCTCCAACTCCCTAGTACCACTCTGAATCTGACTACGGGAGGGTTCGGATGATCATTCAAGTATAATAAATCAGTTAGAATGTTTACACAGACACAAGAACTCACAATGACACCTGAACGAGGGGAATCGATCATCTGTTGGACGGGTTGTGTATGGCATAACGTCATCGCGTCTCTCGTGATCGCCCACTTTCCCCTACCACCTCCATTTTGTAGATTCCCCAAAATCTGATGCATTCCTCGGTGATTGTCATCCATTCGCAGATATAATTATCGATTTTATTCTTCTTCCTCTATCCTTCGTCGATATTCATCTCCGTGCTGGCACTGAATTTGACAGTTTCGGTTTGTTGAGAGAGCACTGAGGTTACACTCTCATAAAGGACTGTAGGAGACTGAGGGTGCTAGTCTGGTACGTCTCACACGATTCCCCCGCATAAAAGTGGGACATTCATCGTCGACCCGCTTTCTGAAAACTGATATAAATGCTTCAGTCTGCGATCGTTTTTCAACAGCTCCTCTTCCGGTAACAGGATGCGCTGAACTACTATCGTTGCGGTGAAAGATTATCTCGTCCACTTGTCCTCCGGCGTTTGGCTGGCTCCAAACAACCCAACATTCGACCTCCACACTACGAGGCAGTTGACAACGCTATCGCTGCTCTTTCTATGGGGCCACGCTGTGCCTCAGGAGATCCTACATATTTGTCCGCGCTTTCAGGCATCGCTTCATACGCTAGTTGTCGGTCGAAAATTAACCACTCAACGTCGTACAGGACGACTCTGTCGCCAAGCGACCCCCTTGCCCCCTCTTGTCTGTACCTCGTAGGTGGATCCCTGCATGTGTTTTTCCTTTAGTTTTCATGCGTTGGAGATCTGCCCTGGCGATGCTGTTTCCCATTTCGAGAGGACGCCAGGTTGATAATCCTCACGTATCGTTGACAACCCGCTGATTATTGGCAAATTTTCGTGGAGATTGAGTGCTCAGTCTCTCCTGTATTAGTTTTATTGTCTTTGAAGTTCCCTTGCTTCTTTTTCTTTTTCTCCACCTCTTCATCCCTTTGGACAGGAGAGGCTTTTTTTTAACTGGAAGACAACCCTGCAATTGTTTCATGTGAAACGGTCTGGCTACCGCCACCATGAAATCAACGACTGCAAAGGTTCCCAATGGGCATGGGAGCCTCTACAAGGAGGTTCGCTTTTCGCCAACGGCAACCCCCATCCGCCGTGCACAGTCGGTCTCGACCAGTAACCCTGCCTCCAAGTTCGATCACGGGCGGGTGCTTGGCAAAGCTGAAAGCGATCGGTTCTCTTACTCGGCTTTGGGCGCCGATTATCTGGAGCAGGCCCGAACGCTTCTCCATCGCCAAAGGGCGAGCTTCGAGAACGAACGGGCACTTTTCGCAGAGGAACGGCAATTGTGGGAGAAGGAGAGGGGGTTACTAAAACTAAGAATATCAGAACTAGAAGCCTTGTTGAAAAGCAAAGGTACCCCGAACAATGACCATTCGGCTCCTGACACCCTTGTCAATTTCTCTTTGCATCCCTTCGGTGGTCCGGTGTCCCCTAATCTATCTAACGAGCGCCACCGCAATCAAGATTATATGAGTGCTCAGGTGTGGGAGGGGCCCAGCCCTACGACTCGGCCGACAAGGGTTTTTCACGGTGTGGAGAAGACCGATGGTCAGAACCACCTCGCGTCGATCACTGAGCAAGGAGCGCATATGCCACTCACTGCGCCGTCCTTAGATGCGGCCTTATCCCCGAAGGCTCGTGCAGCCGAACTCTCCTCGTGTATGAGTATACCCGTCCCAATCGAGAAGCTTGACAGCAAGCTAGATGGCATTACTCTCAAATCTTCAGCGCTACCGCCCGATGTCGTCGCCCGCGTGATGACACCACCCTCCCCTTCGCCAATGGACGAATCTCCAGAGTCGTCCGATCGTTCGAAATCGTCTTCGGAACGTAAGAACAGCCTGAAGCTGAAACTGTCGGAGCTTGGGCCACCCGACGTGAATCTAGTTAGGGATGCTGGGCACACTCCCATGGTGCTCATCGATGCCGATGCGGACACAGAGCAGGCCTCGGTTAACGGTGACGTGATCCCCCAAGTCCAGGGCAAGGAAGAAGAGCCCTTTGCTCCTAGGGCGACGATGGTGGGACAACCTGCGGAAAACTCCGCCTCCTACTTTCCGGACTTACCTGATGATCCGGCTCTCAAGGGGCCGTTATCCCTGCTGAATGAAGAGGAGCATGACAGCGAGTTCCTACAGGAGCTGGATCTGAAACTCCTCGATCAGGCCAGACGAGTCATTGGTCGTTCCTCTGATGCCGATCCGAACGATGAGAAGGTAGCAGATGCAGACCCTACTGAGTCCGTTCCTGAATTGAAATTCAAGAACACGACCAATTTCGGCACTGCGTTCGGGGTCTCGGACTTTTGAAAAAGCTTGAGGCGTGCACAATTCCATTTGCATATTTTCTCTCGATTTGTTCAATTTGACCCTTTTTCATTTACTTTACGATGATACACCCGTTGTTCGACGCACGTTATCAGTGATTTTTGAGGAGGTCATATGCAATCTGATATATATACCCAAGTCATTTCGGTGGCCTATACTTCTCTTCCCGTTTTGGCAAACTAGAACGATAATATTGAGATAACGTCTTATTCTCATCTCTTCAAGTTTGAGTCGACAATCTGACTCCGCGATGTGTAACAAACCTTATCTATCAGGCAGCACTGTTTAAAGAAGTTCCGGGCGCTGGCGTTTGACTTGTCGTGGGCGTATCAATAACTCGGCCGCCCTTGCATGGCATCAACCCCGAATGGGCGTATCAAGCCACGATTCCCTCTTGTCTCATCCCTTTTCCCTTCGATGTATCTTCGCTGCATTTGCATGTGCAGTGCAAATCCGGAGGATACCCCAAACACCCCTCATCTTATACTCCTAGATATCATCGAACTAAGAATAGTCTTCATCTTGATGCCTTACATGTCAAGTGCTCGGATCTCGGTGGCTGGTTACGAAGGAAGTGAAACCGCTTGGGGAAGGCATTGAACTCACTTGCACAGAAAATGGAAGCAGATATAAAAGACGTCCTGTCCCATGCTATGATATGGTCTATCTGTCATTCATTCCTTGACCTTTTCGCTCGCTGAGAGCAGTCATTCGTTTATCTATCTGAACCACATTCTTTTTGCTCCTTCGGACTTTCTCTCATTATTATATTCTTTCCATCGACATGACAAAGATGCACAACGTCAAAAAGGTCTCGGCGCTGATGTGCCTTCTGCTCGCGGTTGGCCCTACTGCCGTTCTCTCGGCTCCCATCGCTGATGTAAGACATGACACCCTTTGCACTCTCTTCCAGCTTCCTACCCTACTAAGAAAGAGACAGGTTGAAAGCATCGCCAAAAGGCAGGCCACTCACAGCAACACTGATGCTGCCTCCGTCATGGGAGCCGGCATCCCCGACGGACCCAGCTTCAACCAAGGCGATTTCTTCTCCACGAGCAGCGATGAAAACCGCGATGAGGACTGCGATGAGGATGGGGATAACGATGACTCGCCCTCTAGCCCGGGCTCGACCTCCAGCAGCAACACCGGCGCCGCATCCTTCATGAACGCTGGAATCCCCGACGGACCCAGCTTCAACCAAGGCGATTTCTTCTCCTCAAGCAATGATGAGCACCGCGATGTGGGCGACGGTGACAATGGCTCGCAGTCGGGCTTCAGCACCAGCACCGACGCAGGTGACTTCGCCACGTTTGGTATCCCCGATGGCCCCAGCGCTACCTTTGGAAAATTCTTTCACCATGATTATGAGGAGACTCACTCCGAGCCGCCCGAGACTACGCACGTTCCTAAGCCTACTCCGCCTACGCCTCCTGTAGAGACGCCTATCTCGACCCCTCCGGCTCATACTCCTACTTCTGCTCTTCCTACTCCTGCTCCTCCTGCCCAGGCACCTCCTGCCCCGGCTCCCCCTGTTCCCGCTCCTCCTCCGGCACCTCCTGCGCAGACTTCTGAAGTCCCTGCCCCAGCTCCTCCTCCGGCGCCTCCTGCCCCTGCCCCTGAAGCTCCTGTCGCTGCCCCTCCTGCACCAGCACCAGCACCAGCTCACCCCGCTGATCATTCCTGTACCTGCAGTTGAACGGCCATGATGAACAAGTGCACGGAAGCGTCCTAGTGTATAATGGCTTCCACAGGGACACAGCGTGTCTCTTATACTCTACTCCGACCCTTTCTTTTCCTTCTGTTCCTGTTCAAATTTCTAGCTATCGACCGGTTTGTCTCTGTCGGCATTGTCAGGGGTGAATCGGTTGTATTATATCTTTTATTTTTATACGTTGCTGTCGAGGAGTAGAGTATAGTATAATGCAAATGTGTCTCAATTCAGTATCATCTTCGCGTGTATCCTGCAGTGGGTGATCCCAAGGAGAGAAATAAAGTACTATTAGGATTTGCGTTCATATCTTCATAGAATCGGAAGCAGAGAGACTCCTCGCCAACGCCAAACAACCACCAGAAAAGGAACAACATGTAATCATACACCCATGGTAAAGTCATGCTCAATCCCGGGCGTCACACTAGCGATAAACTTCAAAAACACAACCAGGTACTGATCAACCCGGATAGCAACCTGATCTTCCTCGTCATGCTGCAGCACCTCCCACTCGTCTCCCCCGGCCGCATGCCCCTGCTGCTCATTCAGCGACAGGCCCCGCGTCTCATCCACCAAGCCCTCCAGCCCACGCTCGGAGTTGATCCTGTTCGCCTCAGCCGCCGAATGCGCCTGCTTGAGCTTATCGCGGCGGATCTTGAGGGCTGCGTCGGCACGGTCGAGCAGCGTCTTCATGACGGAGGCGTGGCGACAGGGGTGCACGGAGGCCATTTTCACGCCGCCATCGAACCAGGGGAAGTCCTCCAGCGTCACGGTTTTGTCCTTGTAGTCGCCGACGATGTCCTCCATCATGAGATGCGGGGGTAGGGGTTCGGAGGGGGAAAGGTAGCCGGACAGGTAGAGGCGCGGGGTGCGGTAGAAGTTCGAGTATGTGATGTAGAGGTTATAAGTGCGGATTGGCCTTTGAACGACATGTCAGAAAACACAGCAACAGCTTCACCGTCATTTCATGCCCAGAAGGCAACTAAGGTAGTACGTACTGCGTCGTCGACTTCCCCGCCGGCTCCCGGATGATCGCCTCCTCGTCATCATCATCGTCCTCCATATCCGGGATCTCTTCCTCATCGTCCTCCCGCTCGCCCATATTCCCCGATTCATCCACCGTCCGCACATCCTTTATCCGCTCCGCCTGCTTCTCGGCCAGATCGCGGCCCCCGCCTGTACGCAGCCACCCGTCGCCGTCGTCCGCGTCCGCACCGGACAACATATCCCGGACGATCTCGTCCTCGTGGCCTGCGTCGCCGGCGAAGTTGTCGTTCAGGCGTCGGTGGCAGGGGACGCCGCGGGTGACTAGGAACTGCTTTCCTGGGGGCAGGTACGAGACTCGTTTGGCGGGGGAGGAGGCGTCGGCCCAGGCCCATGTCGGGAACTTGTAAACGAGGTAGTCGCCCGCCAGGACGAACTCCTCTGGGGTGATTTGGCCGGTGGTGCGGAAGGTGGAGGTGCGGGAGACGGGGGCCAGGCGGTCCCGCCAGGTTGATAAGGTGGAGTGGAGGATGTTCATCGTTGACTGACTGCGTGCTATTGCGTGCTGATATCTATTTTGCAATGATGTTCTCGGAGCTTGGGATAGCGTGCGTTGAAGTCAGGTTTTGTTGAGATTGAAGATTGGATGATGATCAACAGAAGTGGCGGAGAGCAGCTATCTCTATGTTCCTCACGCGGGGCTACATCATGTGGCT
Source organism: Aspergillus lentulus (assembly GCF_001445615.1). Taxonomy (NCBI): domain Eukaryota; kingdom Fungi; phylum Ascomycota; class Eurotiomycetes; order Eurotiales; family Aspergillaceae; genus Aspergillus; species Aspergillus lentulus. Next base: position 2,200,177 of record NW_028322115.1, on the reverse strand, counting down.
TAGGCACGTCACAAACCACCACCAAATAAGAAATCACGGGAAAGATAAGAGCTGGTCTGAATAGTAACTGTTCTGTCTATAGCTATATTCAAGGAGGTAGATCGAATGACCAGCTTCACCTGACTGACATGACACTGGTAATGATGCAATCATGCCTTTAGATGTTTAGCCAAATAATGCTTGTACGGATTCAGTCCTTGTATCCCGCCAGAGCACAACAGCGAGCCAAAGTCGCTGCGCACTCGATAAGACGTCCTCTCAAGGTACACAACACCACCAGCGACGGCATGGGTTTGTGCATGGGTACTCTCAAAAGATCGACCATGAGATGTCCCTGTATTTAGCGACCGCAAGCCCAAGATACAGCAATCAGCTTGTCTGCCTGGGGCTTTTGGAACATAGAGCGTACTGCGACCCTCACGGCAGCTGATCCTCTATTGATCCAGTTGGATAAACCCTGAGACAATGTCAGAGCTGTCATTTCAGGACCTCACTCGCCCTCCTCCATCATCCTGCGTCGTTCAATCTCAGCCTCCAGTTCCTCCACGGTCATCGGGACTGTCCGTGTCTTCCATTTGTCGAGTTCCGCCCTCGCAAATCCTTCCAAGCTCCCCATAGCCACAACCAAGAACCCCAGCTCCTCCCGATCGACGTCAAAGACCTCCCACCACTCCCCATCCACCAGCTTCACACCCTTTTCCCGAGCAGCGAGGTATATAGCTGCGACAGCAAGCGCATTCGGCTGGTGCGTGACGTAGAGTAGTTGCGGCGACAGCAGAGATCCATTCAAGTGCTCGAATACCCTCCGGGCTACATCTGATGAAGACACGCCGAGGGTCTGCAGGTACGTCAGGGCTATTGTATGCGGTAGGGCGACGTGCGTGTTGAAGCCCAGCGTGCGAAGGATGACCGATTCGATTCGGAGGAGGACGGCGCGCTGCGTCTGGTAGCCTCCTTCGGAGAGGACGTACGATTCCGGGGCGGGCTTATCTGTTACACCACTGGGATTGACGAACCATAGTGGAGACGCTTCCTTGGATAAGAGGAAGTTGTAGACGTTGAGAACGGAGCGAGGCGAGGTCGGCTGAAACGAAAGCTTCGCGGTCAGGTACAGAGCTGCGGCGGAGACGTCCTGGAAGAGTGTATCTAGTTAGCTTACTAGGACACAGCAATTGTATCTTGGAGAACAAACCTTCACTGAATAAATACGCATGCTTCCCCCTTCAGGACCAATCCAGAATCGGGTGAAAGTCACAATGGCCTGCGCAATGATATCCTGCGATAGGCGTAGTAGGATGCCAGCAGCGTGGGTAAGCTGCGCGCCCGCAAACCGGAGGGACGCCTCTAGATCGGGAGTGACGCCATCAATGGATGACGAGGAGCTAGATAATTGCTCGGGTGTTGCGAGTGCATTGGAGAGATGTTGCAACACAGCTGCAGCTGGGGGTGCCATCCTGTGCTTGTCTTTGTGGCGGTGGTTGTGAGATAATTGTAAACCGAAAACAGTTGCGGACTGCAGAGTCGCTACGGAGAAGATGCCATGGCGATGAACCTCCCGCTGTTTACAGCCATTCTACCAAAAGAATCAATGAACCCATTCATCTCACACATTATTATTCATAGATCAACGGTTTTATATCAAAGAGGAGACGATTATAATGTGTAAGTGTACATTGCGATCAGCCGTTGCGGAATATCACCCGTTTGAGATGTTCGCTCTCTCCATCCTCTTCCACCATTCGCCGAAATATCCCGTTCTTCAGCTGCATGAGAGCTCGTGGAGAACCGAATTCTACCACTTTACCTGCGTCGAGCACCAGAATCCGATCAAAATCAGCGACGGTACTGATACGATGCGCAATCACTAGCATCGTTGTGGAACGCCGACCAAAGTCGGACCGGATAGACCTCTGGATCACTTTGTCAGTAGCAGTATCTACCGCCGATGTGGCTTCGTCCAGCACAAGGATCCTGGGTGCGGAAAGTATGGCACGAGCCAGGCAGAGCAGTTGCCGCTGGCCCTGCGAAAGGTTCGATCCTCCCCCGGCGACACGGGTGTCGAGGGGAGAAGCATGCGTCTTTTCTTCCAAAGACTCTGGAGATGATGACTGGTAGCTGGGCCCTTTAGGCGCTGTTTCCTCCGCCGTCGAGTGCCTCCTACCATCTTGTGCTAACCATTGTACGCGATCTAAGACAGCAAGCAAATCGCTGTCATCATGCTCCTGGAAAGGATCGAGGTTGGACCGGATCGTGCCGGCGAACAATGTCGGATCTTGCGGGATAATACCCATTCGACGACGCAGATGATGGAGCTTGATCTGGCTGATGTCGAGGCCATCGATGAGAATGCGCCCTTCCTGAGCTTCGAGAAACCGGAATAGAGCCAGCGCCAGCGACGACTTGCCCGCTCCGGTGCGACCTACTATACCAATTCGTTCATTTGGCTCGGCGCTAAAGCTTACACCACGGAGAACAAATGGGTGATTAGGCGCGTAGCCCACTGATAGGTTTTCGACTTGCAAACGGCCTTTGGACGGCCACGCAGCTGGGGCATCTTGGCCATCGTATCGTTCTGTCTTAATGTCAGAGTACTCCAACACTCTTTCCACGCAATTCATGTCCAAGTCGAACATGACATACATTCTGATCGCCATGGCAAGCGCTGCGCTTAGCTGAATGATAAAACTGATCGCGAACCCGGCTGACGACGCTTTCAGGTTTTGCAGGAGAGTGAATGTCATTGCCGCTGCAGTCGTAAACAGAGCGCCGCTCATGTTGATACGGAGATTAAGCCAATGATTCAATAGGCAAAGATTCCAGTAGACACGAGCATGTCGGTCGATCAGCCCATGCATTCTATCGACGAATGAATCAACCCTTTGATAGGAACGGATCGTCCAGAGCCCGCTAAGCGAAGAAGAAAGCAGCTCATAGATAGGGCTTCTGCTTATACTTTCAAGACGCTTCAATTGTCGTGCGGCGGTCAAATATTGGCGGGCGTACCAGCCGCACACCCACGCTACAATCCCAGAGAAAATGATGATGACAGGACTGACTACTATTCCAGCAATGACAGCGCCTAGTGCTTGCATGCCCTCACCTAACAGAAGCGTTATATCGAACCCCAGACGTGAATCGATCATGTTGAAGTCTGCCGTAAATCGGTTCAGAATACGGCCTAACGGCACGGTGTCCAGCCAACGAAGTGGTGCTCGGAAGACGGCGTGCAATACTTGGCTGAAAAGGCGTCGCGAAGCCTGAAGCGATGCGCTGAGTGCAAGGTAGGATCTCAATGAGCCTACTATCCAAACAATGACCGACAGAGCGATATATACTCCTAGGTAGAACTGTAGCTCAGGCGATACCCCAGACGAGGCCAGCAGTGAACTTTTTTGCTCACTCCATAAGCCCAGCCATCGACCCTATTGGAAGGTCAATTAACGTTTCCAAAAAAAGTATTTGGATATTTGAACCATGTGATCAATATAACACCAGAAGAAACTCACTTTTCCGAGCACCAGGCCAGTATATGTGGCAAAGCAGAGAGCCAGCACGACCCATGCTCGCCATCCGCCGCATTTCTGGATGTATCCACGAAAGACGCTCAAGGGAATGGCCCCGTTTTCGAGCACTTCCTCTTCCACAAAATTTTCAGGACGTTTAGAAACCCGTGAATGCTGCGTTAACCCATGATCTGCGGGGCAGCCTCGACATCTTTCGGTGGAGCATGCTAGACGGTTGTGGAACCCCGATGCTTCAGGATTCTCATACGCAGCTGCCGTGTTATTCACATCGAATTGACCGCCAAGAAGCTCCTCAAGTACGCTGCTGTGTCGCATCTGAGCCATAAATCCAGCGAATATGAGATTCCCATTGTCTAAATAAGCCACGTAGTCCACTCGCGGTAAACAGAGACGCACATGATGCGTGACGAGGATCCTAGTCCGGCGAGTTGCGAGTTCGCCGGTTAGAGCATGCTCATACAAATGTTGCGCGGTGTGAACATCAACCGCGCTGAAGATGTCGTCCATGATTATGATGCCTGCGCGGCTGTAGAGAGCACGGGCTAGAGAGATGCGTGCTTTCTGGCCGCCGCTCAGATTCACTCCGTTCGGTCCGACCTCAGTGAGGTCACCATCTTCCAGGACTTGCAGATCTCGGACCAAAGCACATGCGAAGAGGACTTTTCCATATCGTTCGCCATTGAACGGCACCCCGAACAAGATATTCTGGCGGACCGTAGCTGCTTCTATCCACGGAGTCTGAGCAACATAAGCCGTGGCAGAGTCTATTATCCAATCTTCCCCGGGACGAGGAAGCTTATACATGCATCTAGTCGACGGCCTTTCGACTATACCTTCCAGAATTTTGCATTCGTCGAGTATTGCAGCGAGCAACAAGCTTTTGCCAGCGCCTGTTCGGCCACACACAAGGCTCAATCCATGTTCAGGAAAGTGTACAGTCAGATTCCGCAGCACAAAGGGTGTTCCCGATGAAACATCGCTGGTTTGAGCACTGTCTGGCCAGGCGACTGTGGCGTTATCGAAGCGGATGCTGGGCGATAGTACTGTAGAAGAGTTTCTCTCAGGGGCGTCCAGAAAGTTGCTAATGCGCTTCATGCTGATCAAGGCATCCGTTGCGTTTGTGATTAACTCTGGAAGAGTAGACAAAGCAATCTCAATCGAGGTAAGAGCAGAAATCGCGGTAAAGGCAACAGATGCCATAAGTTCTCCATGGCTGATAGCGTAAACGGAGAGAGATGCTACAGACAGGAGGATTGGAGCCAGAACCCAAAGGGAAAAACATATCACATTCCACCGAAAGCTGGTCGCCTGGGCAAGTAATTCTGCATCCCTGAGTTGGTTCAGCTGTCCTTCCCACCTTTCCTCAGCCGCAGAGAACTTAATCTGTCGTATACCACGAAGGGCCTCCGTCAAAGCGATGATTTTGCGGTCACGACAGGCCATCAGATCCTTCCCTGCCTGAGTATATCTAGCCATACAGGCATGATTCAGAACCATGAGGAGGGCTAAGGTAGTCATTCCCGCCAAGAGGCTCTTCCAGCCAAGGACGTGCTGTAGGAGTCCGCAGGCGACTCCGAGTTTCATCGGCGCTAAAACACAGCTGTAGAGGAAAGTTGCAATTCCAGCAATTCGTGGCACATCCACAGCGACAAGATTTACAGCAACTTGTGTGCCTTGAGCACAGTCTTCTTTCCCGTTGCCCTTCAGATCGTCCTGACTCGATGCTATCGAGTGCAAGGCCTTGTTGAACACGACGGCAGAGAGCTGTTCGTACACTCTGATAGCAAGTTTATTAGAAGCAATCCAACCAATCCATGCCTCAAGCCATGCGGATAGACTTGTGCATATCCCCAATGCCAACACCCAGAACCAAAGGTCTGCTGTAACATCTTCCTCCCCAGAGCGTGTCTCAAGGATCTGAAGAATTTGGAGAAGGGCAAGATGGGGTCCGAACGCAAGGAAGCTCGCCGGGACTGTAAGAGCAAGCTGGTACAGCAGATGTCGGCGATTCGAGAACATAAGGACTTTCCATAACGGCGTCCTGCCTTTTCCACAGCACGAAACCTTAGCGTGTGATTGCGCGAAGGATCCTTGAAGGTTCTCTGCTCGAGTGTTAAAATCCAGCTCCGGCAGATGGTCAATGTCACCGCCACTTTTGCGAGAAACCTGTCGAATTAGGCGGCTAGTCCAACTGAACGTCAAGCGGCCTAGAAAGGACGTAGTAAGCTCCCTATCGACCAGGGTTCCATGTCGGTATACATCCGGACGTCGAGGCAGCGAGAGGCTTATGATCACGATCAGTATGGCTGCACCGATTTGCACGCCCATTGTATAAGAGTGGAGATCATCTAAAAGGCCAGTCTTGTATCTTGCGAACAGCTCCCATGCAAGGCTAGTGATGGTGACCGAAGCACTGAGCGCTTGCTTCCATCCCAGAGAGTACCGAGCCGTGGGCGAATTCTCTATCGCAAGGGCTGTTGACTGAATGAGTTGAAGAATCTAGCAAGGATGATCTTTAGAACCCATGCCCGACATCAAGCATACGTGGACGTAGACAGCAGCTACTCACCCAGTGAACGATCTGTGCCCAAATGTTGAAGGAAAACATTGCTCCAGGCACAATTGCCCCCGTTAAAGCTGTTATAACCCCGCTGATGACAACAATCATAATGAACATCCTCTCAAACTTCTTCTTGCACGCGGCAATCGACGCTCGGTCCGCTTCTCCATCTTGATCGACGTAGAATTCGCAAAGATACCGGTTCCATCCATGAAAGCGCCTCAGTGCAGACTCCAGTAAGGTTTGAATGGCAGGGACCGTCAGGAGAATAACCAGAGCGGTGCTGCTGATGTCAGCTATCAGACAGAAAGCTCCCAGTGTTTGCATGTCGGCAGTCTTCGCTTAGCCACTCATTGATGCGAAGCTCAGGTTCGATTGTAGTCAGGAACAAACGCCACCGTTGCCTACATACAGACGACCTTTATCAAACATGTCGAATAGGGCAATGAACGGAGAATTAACCGTTAGATGAGGGTATGACATGTTAAGAATGCAGATCGCCCATCTGGGCTGCATATGCATCGTATCGTCATGACTGACGAGACGCAGGGAAGCAAACAAGGGAAAGAACCCGAGGAATCTCGACTCTGACTTTGGCCTCCTGAGTATGCCACTGCTATCCACATCGAATAGCTGTCGCAATTCGCAGTCGCGATAGCGCGCCGTCTGGTCAACAAGGTCAGTCTTCACACCAGTTTGACCCAGTTGCGCGTGGAACCTTACAGCGCCACCCACAGGAATGCGGCCTCGTATGTACTCATCAATCATTCAACATACAGCACTATACTAAGCCTCTCCCTTTGCATGGTCAGCTGCCGTTTATGTGAATGTCGTGAAGTCTCTAAAACTTCCGGTGACTGACACGAGGGTATATCGTTTAAAACTCGCGGCCTCTCAGAGGGGGCTAGGACAGGAACCTCTGCATTTCGGCGTATCACTAGGAAAACGATCATTCTAGAAGTAATGCAGAGTCATCGATCCGCGACAAGAATGAGACGAGAGATTAACTCGATTCATACAAGTAAATAGAGGCGGGAAGCAGCGAGCTGTCACGTAGGAGACCTCTGCTTGGTAATGCACCTCAAGGCCCCTCGAATTTGCGGCAGGAAGATGCTTTCATCGGCAAGACAGACTTTCTCAAGTCCCAGCCCACAAGAAGCAGAGAAGGAGCAATAGGATCCTGGTGTTGGTGGCCGCTTCAACATGAGGATATTGCGGAATACATACAAGGCCTTCTGGGAATGACTATGGCGCATGCACTCATCGAGCATCAACAGAAGCGCGATACTGGGGGGCAATTACTTAAATTCCGCCACTGAACCAGGGCCTATCTAGGAAAATGTGCTGTTTTCTGCGGAAAGATACATCAACGATAGAGCTTCGCATCTGATGAGCGGCAGCAATTTAGTGTCAGGGGAACCACTAAGCCGCAATCACGGGTGTCCAAGGATGACATCCACGATCCATGGTTATCATAGACATTCCCGGCTGTTTGTCACTCGTCAGCTTCCAAAAAAGAGTGAAACAGCAGAGTGTGTGGCATCGTCAGCACGTTGTTTCATCAATCTGCCGCGGCCCTCCCGCGTGAAAAAGACCGCACTCTAAGCCTTGAAGAAGATCATCATGCCATTGTCTCATTTACGACATTGACTATATGGTAATCTTCATTACGTTGTCCAGCGTGGTCTAGGATCCCATACAGAAGTGACGTCGTCCCATCAAGGACAAGAAAGTGGTCGTCATACGCCCAACATATTAAAATGTCCTGGAAGAGGCAAAAAAAAAGTGGCTCAGTCCACGCGGCTTGAGATGAAAGGGTCAAATAAATCTGGGAATCGATAGGTTATCTGGTGGAGCAGGAGGTAAGCTGTTCCATCCCCAGCCACTGCGTTTTCGGTGATCTGCGGAGGGCAACCCTGGGCATGTCCGAGGATTGTTTTCAACCTCTTAATTGTTATTCTCCATCGGCGCTAAATTCCCCAGCCTCGCGAAATCCGCGGTCGCTGTGAACTTTAAGGGAAAGCTATTCGAAATGGCATCAAACTAGCCACACACTTGCATGCTCGACTAGAGATAAAACGAATACTCGATGTTTCAATAATCTAACGGATTGGACATTGGAAACACTACAAGTGATCGATGGTATCTGGACTATCGATATCGATACTAGCTCTTTCTCCGATCTTCTTAGTCTCCTCCTGGACCTGACAGGAAGCACGTGTGGGTTCTCCTGATTGCTATCGCTTGGCGTTGTGATCGTCGCCCATCCTCCAGCCTAGACTGATTACTCTGGCTACCTTTCTTTTTCAACTTTCCTTCAGGCTGTATTGACTCATTTCCCTTGGATCTGAGCCTTCAAGTTCTTCAGGTGGCTCATATTATCATTGCTGTACCGTTTTACTGACATCTCCCCACCTTTGCGCAGATCTCTCGACCATATGTGACGGTCTTGAGTACAGAGTAGCCAAATCTGTCTCTCCCTATTTTTGTGTTCCCGCTTCAATGGTTGACGTGGGTAACCGTGTATTATTGGACTGAACGGGCAACTATCGACGTGGCATTCCAGCCGTTGTCCAAGTGGTGCAAACGCTTGCATACCTTTACCATTCCTGGTCATATCCCCTATCACCCAGTGACCAGTGACCAGTCAAAGCTTGAGCTCCACGATGCTCCAGGACTGTGGTCACTCATCGATGCCAGGCTCGACTGCTGTCGTCATTGACAACCTCGAACCTACCTCAATTCCAACTGCTTCTGTTGCTCAGGATAACTGCCGCCAGCCCGACGAAGATATTCAGCCCTCCCACCAGAACGCGGTGGACACTCCTCCAACACCCTCATCACAGATCACCGATACATTAACTCCATTGGCGGAGAGAAACCGTCTTACCTCTGCGCATACATCTTTCCACCGTCGGGCAAACACTGAAATTATTCGCCGGCAACCCCACCTATCGGTCAAGCAGCTCTTTGCAGACCAGCCCAAAACATTCGAAGACTTAGTCGACGGAGACAGGTCCTCGAGTCCGGCGTTGGAGAATCCTACTAGAAAGACACTCGAAGTAGGCGCGAGACTCTTGTCGGGTTGGTTTCAGGGCAAGTCGGAGCCGGTGAATCTGACCATGGTGCCCCAGTCGGCGGACCAGGATGCCCTGGGATTGGCACCCTCCGGGGCATTTTTGAATCGTGCATCAAAGCGGGCCTCTTCGCCACTCAAACAAGTTACATCGACGAATCCGTTCAACTTCTTTGCCTTCAAGCGCCCGGGAGAGGGTCGACCGGAGCTTCCCGAACCTGCAGATGATGAGATTCTCAATATGGACATAACTGCTGCCTTGTTCCCACCAGAGTCACTCGATCTCGACGGACAAGAAGCGTTCAGTGCCTTACGAACCAACGCCGATAACCTCCTTAGACGGCTGCAGGCAGCCTATAAGGAAAGGACTTTTGCCCTGCACGAAGCCTTGGCGGACAAGAACGAGAAGCAGGAAGAACTGGAAGAGACTCGAACGCGGGTTGGACACCTGAAGGTCCAGCTTGATGGTATGGCGGAGAAAGTGCTCCACCAGGAGAAGGCCATGAAGGCCATGGCCGAGGAGCTCGAGCAGGAAAGGCAACTGCGCCGGCGAGAAGACGCGCGTCGTCGCAGCGTGATGCTTGTTCGGTCGAGTGACGAAGAGAGCCTTTCCGACGTCGGGGCTGAATTGCAGACACCGAAACGCAGTCTGAAGCGAGCCAGCAATGGCACTTACACGAGTGATTCGGGCTTCGACTCTGGCGACGAGAGTCTCGCGGAAAGTATCTTCTCTCGCCGTGATGGCCTCGAATCCCCGACGCCAACGATCCCACCGTCGCCGAACATATCTCAAATTGCTTTATCTGTCCCTACGTCGACCACTATACAGCCGAGCACAAAAGAGTCGAAACTGGCTCAGGCGCCACCGGTGCGTCAGTCTACGTACGATCGCGTGCTGAAGGGACTTGCCTCTACGGGTATCACTAGTTCGTGGATGGGTCACACGTCCAAATGTAATATCTGCCATGGCGTCCCCGCCTCGGAGGCATGGGGCGTCCTCGGCGTTATCAAGGAGGAGAATAGAGGCCTGAAACTACGGCTGAGCGAGCTCGAACTGGTTGTTGATGATTGTCTTAGTCTTGTTGGATCTTGATTTTGCGCCAGACTGTGTCATGGAGTTTTGCAGCTAGGATACTCTGGATATACCACCCCTTCTATGCCGTTAAACTGGTCGATACATATTTACTACTTCAACCGAATCCCTTGATGAGGGAAACAGCACATCAAAAGTTAGCGAGCGCACTAGAACGATACCAGTCAAAGGACCCTAAGTAACAAAGTGTATGTAGTCCGAGCCGGTTAATGAGGGATTTCAAGTGAAGTGTGTGGATATCCCTCAACGTCAAGCTGAATCCATGGACTGCATAATGCATTTACAATGAGTCATCTGAATATCAGCATCGTAGTATCATCCACAATTCCTCACCATGAATTAGATGTGTGGAGTGGTATTGATGGGGAAGACCAGGTGGCCTCAACGGGGTTAGCGTGGCTGGAGACAGTAAAGTGGCCAGCGAGGCGTCTACTGTCTTGGTCTTAGTGCTCTCTGCCCCCAAACCAAACCTCCTTGACCTCACCTCTTCCCTCCTTGTGTGCAATAATTCCAGTTCCCCCCTCCCTTCTTCCTTTCTCTTCTCCTTCTTCCTAGGTAATTCTTTTTCAAAGCCTTTCGCTCCTTCAGCTGGCTTCAAAGTTCCAGCTTCATTTTGACTTTTCTTTCCTCCACCCCATAATATTGTTTTGGTGACACGGGAGGTCGATAGCCACCATGAGCGGACGTGAGTTGTCTCTGCACGCGATCGCATTCCTCGTTGCGATAGCTCTCGTTTCGGGCCAATTGATCCATATTGACTGATGTTTGACTTGTAGTTCGATTTCTTGATCTAATCAAGCCCTTCACGCCCCTCCTGCCGGAGGTGGCAGCTCCTGAGACCAAGGTGCCCTTCAACCAGAAGTTGATGTGGACGGGTGTATGTTATTGCTCATTCTGACGGAGCGCGAACGGGGAACTGAATCGCTGACTGTCTGTGGCAGTTGACGTTGTTGATCTTCTTGGTCATGAGTCAGATGCCTCTTTACGGCATTGTCTCATCTGACACCTCGGATCCCCTGTACTGGCTGCGTATGATGCTGGCCAGTAACCGTGGTACCCTGATGGAGCTGGGTATCACCCCTATTATCTCCTCCGGCATGGTTTTCCAGGTATGTTTCAGTCGGCTTGCTTCTGATGCTCGGAAACAGTCCAGCAGCTAACCAATTGGTCACTGTCATAGCTCCTCGCTGGTACCCACCTCATCGATGTCAACCTTGACCTCAAGACCGATCGCGAACTTTACCAGACCGCCCAGAAGCTTTTCGCCATCATCCTTTCCTTCGGCCAGGCTTGTGTCTACGTGCTGACCGGTCTCTATGGCCAGCCCAGTGATCTCGGTGCCGGTATCTGCGTTCTGCTGATCGTTCAGCTCGTCGTCGCTGGTCTGGTTGTCATCCTCCTGGATGAGCTGCTCCAGAAGGGATACGGTCTTGGAAGCGGTATCTCGCTTTTCATTGCCACCAACATCTGCGAGTCGATCGTCTGGAAGGCCTTCTCTCCCACTACCATCAACACTGGCCGTGGCCCCGAGTTTGAGGGTGCCATCATTGCTCTCTTCCACCTGCTCTTGACCTGGCCCGACAAGCAGCGTGCTCTGCGCGAAGCTTTCTACCGTCAGAACCTGCCTAACGTCATGAACCTGCTTGCTACTCTTCTCGTCTTCGCTGCTGTCATCTACCTGCAGGGCTTCCGTGTTGAGATCCCAGTCAAGTCCTCCCGCCAGCGTGGCATGCGTGGCTCCTACCCAGTCCGCCTGTTCTACACCTCCAACATGCCCATCATGCTGCAGTCTGCTCTGTGCTCCAACATCTTCCTCGTCAGCCAGATGCTGTACTCTCGCTTCTCCGACAACCTCCTCGTCAGACTCCTCGGTGTCTGGGAGCCACGCGATGGCTCTGCCCAGCTTCACGCTGCTTCTGGTATCGCTTACTACATGTCCCCTCCCCTCAACTTCAAGGAGGCTCTCCTTGATCCCGTTCACACGGCTGTGTACATTGCATTCATGCTGGTCGCCTGCGCTCTCTTCTCCAAGACCTGGATCGAGGTCTCTGGCTCTGCTCCTCGCGATGTCGCTAAGCAGCTGAAGGACCAGGGTCTTGTGATGGCCGGCCACCGTGAGCAGAGCATGTACAAGGAGCTCAAGAGAATCATTCCTACTGCTGCTGCTTTTGGCGGAGCCTGCATTGGTGCCCTCTCCGTCACTTCTGACCTGCTCGGCGCCCTTGGCAGCGGCACTGGTATCCTCCTTGCCGTGACGTGAGTATATTGACTGCCAATCATTGTTTTGATTCTGTAACTAACGCAATGTCTATCCAGTATCATCTACGGCTACTTTGAAATTGCTGCTCGTGAAGGCGATATCGGATCGGGCCTCAAGGGCCTTGTTCCCGGTAACTAAGCAGGGGACGCCTTGATGAGTATGAGAAAGGAATCTGAATTCTTTATCGAATTTCCTTTGATTCTTCCTCGTTGATTTCTGGGTGGATGCGCTGTTGTGGCTGGAATCTACGACGGAAATATCAGGAATTTGCATGGATGATTGTATTACTGCCAGAGTTGGGAGTTCTTGCATGCTGGGACTTTTTCCGTCAAAAAGAGAGCCACAACTGTACATAGCGTTCCATTCAGTTTGTAACCATATTTAGAAAACAAAAGATTTCAAATCACATCAGATCTGGCTACTTAGACATTTACACATTGGAGGCATGGGAAATCAGCACAGAACGGTCTGGGTTGTTGAATAGTTGGGTATATATACGAATTTATCACAATACCTCGTGCCGTGGTATATGTCCTTTTTGGCTCAATCAAGTCCTATAATCCCCATTGATAGTCACGTACTCGTGGCTAAAATCGCAGAACCAGTAAACAGCCTCTTCACCACCCAGGCCCTGCTCACCCTTCTCACCACCACCCAAGTCAACAACGATCTCCAGATCCTCCTCCTGGAGAATGACACTAGCGCGCTCCTCATCGACTTGTTCCGGCTCACCGTTGACAAGCAGCTTGAGCACGGGACTCCCATCCACAGGCTTGAAGCTGACGCTCGTACGTTCAGGGACGACTGTTCCCGGGGCTACGCCCTGTGTGTACCCGATCGCGCAGAGGATACGGCCCCAGTTGGCGTCGCGGCCGTAGAGGGCGGTCTTGACGAGCGGGGACCGGGCGATGGTGGAGGCGATGAGACGGGCGGACTCGTAGTCTGGGGAGTTCTGGACGCGTACGGTGACGAACTTGGTGGCGCCTTCGCCGTCGCGGACGACGAGCTGCGAGAGCGACTGCGCGAACGAGGTGAGGATGTCCTGCATGGCGGTGTAGTCGTCCGAGGCGGGGGAGCTGATGGGGGCGCCGCCGGCGGCGCCGTTGGCGAGAATGGCGACTGTGTCGTTTGTGCTTGTGTCGCCGTCGACGGAGATGGAGTTGAAGGAGCGCGAGACGGCGTGCATCAGGAGGGACTGCAGGGCGGAGGGGTCGATGGGGGCGTCGGTGCAGAGGACGCCGAGGAGGGTGGCCATGTTCGGGTGGATCATGCCGGCGCCTTTGGTCATGCCGGCGAGGCTGTAGGTGCGGCCGGGGGACGAGGGGAGGGTGAAGGTTCGCGAGAGCAGCTTGGGGAAGGTGTCTGTTGTGCAGATGGCGCGGGCGGTGGTGAGCCAGGCGTCGTGGGTGGATGCGAGGCTTTCGTGTGCCGTGGGGATTTTGTTAAGGATCTTGGAGATGGGGAGTCTGGCAGGGCATGGCTAGTCAGATTTTCATGGTCTTTTGCAAAGTCGGGGAGCGTGGAAGAGGAATGTACCGTTGCCCAATGACGCCAGTGCTCATGACGATCGTGCTGGGCTCGCTGAGTCCGTTGCACTCGTCCACCTTCTTGCCCATGTTCACTGCATCCTCCAGGCCTCCCTTACCGGTGACCGCATTGGCGCAGCCCGAGTTGATAACCACCGATCGGATGCCTTGTCCCTGGCGGCTCTGAAGCGTCTTCTTGCTGACTTGGACAGGCGCCGCTTGGAACTTGTTGGTGGTGAAAACCGCAGCAGCCGAGCATGGGGTTTCGGAGGAGATCAATGCCAGATCCGGAAACTTGGTGTTGGAGGCCTTAACACCGACGTGGGTACCGGAGACGAGGAATCCCTTTGGATAGGATCCAGAAGACGGAATGTACTTCTGCTTGGAAGCGGGAATGGCCATGTCCAGCGGAGCAGAGTAGTTGCGCACTTGGCCCTTCACCATCCTGGCGAAAGCAGCCATTGCGGCTGCGGGCTGGACCGGAGAAACCATGAATATCTTCAAATATCCCTGAAAAGATCAGCAGCAGTACTAGAAAGCGTAACTCCACTCAATTGCTGTTTCAATCGGAGTATGGTAGACGATGCGGGAAGATATAGTATCGACACCGAAAGTGACTCACAAGTGACTCGGGCAATTGAACGTAAAAGTTGGGCGTGTCCAGCTAATATCGACCCCAACGCTGAGATAGATAACAGAAGCAATCACTGTCAAGCTTCTGAATAGGCCAGAAACCCTAGCCCAGCAGTAGATCGTGGGATAATTCCCTCTCAGAACCCCGTTGATGCTGGAGATCCGATATCGCGGGAGTCGGAGAAACAGTCCCCGCTGGCTTCGTTTCGTCGCGCTCCAGACGCGCCCAAAGACACAGAACTCGTTATTCAACCTCAACATACGTAGCTCTCCATCCGCGGCCAACCCCTTGCTTCCCGGCCTTTGTTCTCCCCTTCTCGAATCGATCGAAGCTATTTGTTGCGCGTGAATGGTACTTGATCTCTGGGTTGTCTTTTGCTGGCGATTTTTTGATTGGCACATTCTTACTAAAATGAAACGAAAGCAACCAGATTCGGACGATGGCGAGCGTCCTGTCTCGACGCCGAAGAGGCAGAGAACAACTGCGGTGATCAATGGCTCTACAAATGGAAATACGGACGCGAGTCGATCCCTCGACATGACGCCCTCGAAACGGATCAAATCAACACCGCAAAAACCAAGCTCAGCAACTCCCGCAGCACTGAAGGAATCGGGCCTGAAAACTCCTACGCATAGATCAAAGGCGAAAGCTCTCTTCTCAACACCTACAAAAGCGACGGCTGTTTCTACGCCAAACCGAGCACGAAATGCCGACCGATCTGCGAAGAAGAAAAGCGCTCGCTTGTTGCTGGAGCAGGATGAGGATGAGATCTGGGACGGGGCTGACCGTTTAGCCGAGGAGATTCTGGAAGACGAGGGCGACGCGCCTGAGACCGCTGTAGAGGATAGCGACGGTGTCATCCCAACAGTTGAAGGCACCACGAAAGAGGCAACCGATGGCAAGACTGCAGCGGCGCCGAAACGTCGTGCAGGGAGGCCGAAAGGCGCAAAAAACAAGCGCTCACCTACTCCCGAGGGAGAACTGCCGTCACACGAGCGATATTTCTTCCAGAACAGAGCTGGCCCTCCGCGGACGTCAAATAACACCCTCAACAAAGTGAATCTCCTGACGCACGAGGAGTATTTTGAGAAGTTGGCCGGATATACGGACCCTTGCCAGAAGGAGAAGAACTTCCTGCTGGACCTGCATTGTCGGTCCTTTCCACAGTGGGATTTTGAGTTCAATCAAGGCTTCAACATCTGTCTCTACGGTTACGGCTCGAAGCGTCAGCTGCTTAATGATTTTGCAGACTGGCTCTGCCAGAGACACAGCGCCTCACCTCCCTCTATAGTCGTCGTGAACGGGCATACTCCGAGCCTGTCAATTCGGTCTATCTTCGCCACCATTGTGACCGCTGTCCTGGGTGCAGACATTCCATCGAAGATGGGATCTCAGCCACTAGAGGTCTTAGAACTGTTGCAGTCTAGTCTCAGGTCTCGACCCTTCCAGAAACCAATCACAGTACTGATCAATGCCATCGACGCCCCTCCCCTCCGCCGAGCAACGAACCAAGCCCTCCTTGCGCGACTGGCTGCGACGCCAAAGATCCATTTACTTGCCACGGCAGACACTCCGAATTTTCTGTTGATGTGGGATATCAGCCTTCGAGATCAGTTCAACTTTGTTTTTCACGACTGCACAACATTTGCCTCTTTTGACAGTGAGTTTGATGTTGTGGAAGAGGTTAACAATCTGCTTGGGCGCAAGGGCCGTCGAATTGGTGGTAAAGATGGTGTTGGCTTCGTGCTGAAGAGTCTTCCGGAGAACGCGCGGAATCTCTATCGACTGCTTCTCACTGAACTGCTATGTATGATGGACGAAGGTCATAATTCGGATGACGAGATGGACGGCCATGCAGGAAGAGAAGACGGGGCTCACGATGAGACGGGCATTGAGTTCCGAATGCTCTACCAGAAGGCTGCCGAGGAGTTTATTGCGTCTTCTGAAATGATGTTCCGAACACTATTGAAAGAATTCCATGACCATCAGATGATCACATCGCGCATGGACACGAGCGGAATGGAAATACTAGGAGTACCGCTGTCGCGAGAAGAAATGGAAGGGGTTCTGGAAGATCTGGTATTGGGGTGATGGATGAGACAAGATATAATGTGGTGTCTTTGCATAACTCATGATACCCCTGCATAGCACTGTATATCACAATTGAGGGACATAACTGATGAAGCCCATTTCGAAGGCTCTGCTCAAACACCAAGTCGTCCACTTTTCTCTTCCTGAGTATTCTACACAACGCGAGTTCGGTCAAGAAAACCTCGGTCGTCCGATATGTCTGTTCTTGCACCTAGAACTGCGCAAACGCAGCCAGTGCCATCGTGGCCCCAAAACTTATCTTGAACGGCATATGCTGCGTCACAGCCTTCTGTACATCCACCGACTTGACATACTTCTGTATCGTCCGAACAGGGAGGATATTGTATCCTTTCGAAGCAGCCCACTACACCCCACCCGCAGTCAGCACCATCTACAACCACGAGC
Source organism: Aspergillus lentulus (assembly GCF_001445615.1). Taxonomy (NCBI): domain Eukaryota; kingdom Fungi; phylum Ascomycota; class Eurotiomycetes; order Eurotiales; family Aspergillaceae; genus Aspergillus; species Aspergillus lentulus. The sequence continues at coordinate 2,183,008 of NW_028322115.1, read as the reverse complement.
AACACAACGTCTGCAGGATCCGCATACCTCAACGAGGACAATCCCCATCCCCAGCAGCAAAACCAACGCTCGCGAGAACGCCCTCAATCCCACCCCGACTACAAGCCCAAGCACACTCCCCAAGCTCACCTGGCGCATATTGGAAGCGGTCAGAATACCGGATGCCGTGCGGGGGCCAGTCCGGCCCTGCTTGGCGATGGCCGGGTCATTGCGGTCGAGGGTCCAGCCGGATTCTGAGCTGGTTTGTGAGTCGAGTCTGTAGTACGGAGCGGAGTATTGGCATTGCATTGGGGAAGCACGGAATGGGGACAAGGGGTGTATAGACAGGGACAGGCCGAAACCGACGCCGAGGACGGTGGAGGTTCGAGCGAAACCGCTTAGAAGACCGGATGCCATGTTTCGGTATCTGAGGTGATGACCAAGTTGTGGTTGTAAACAGATTGATGGTCTAAATGTGTATAGAGAAGAAGTTGAATTGGGGAGTCAGGATCCTTGTTGAATGAAGCTGGAGTGTTCGCGTCGGCATGCGGAGATGGAGAGACATTGTTGTGACGTCAATGGGCGGTCAGCTTCTGGCCAACGGCATTCGGGGATGCGGCGATCTCTAGACATCCAGGGGTTCATGCTCATTCTTGTCTATCTGACTAGCAGTAATACATCAATTCCATGATCAAAAAGGGGGTGTCAATGTGAAATGCCATGTTCAAGTAGTAATATGGACGACATGAGTTGTTAACTGATGGGATATACTGTCCGCCTCCAAGGGCAAGGTAGCTACATGCAACGAACGTAATGTGCATATCTCGCTAAGCACTCAATCCACCCTTCACTTAGAACCGACTATGAAGCCCGAGAGACAAAGCTTCAGTCCTCTGGATCATGGTCGTCTCATATTATTCTCAACATGCACCTGATAATCGTATCCGATGAAGGATTACTAAGGTAATATACGCAGCTTGGCAGTTAGTTCGAGACCCTGATATTACCAAAAATACCATAAGAGATAGAGTTTTCGCAACAGCCAATGCTTGGCGTTTCCAGCTGTTCCTGACGGTTTCAGGCCAAGTCCGCGGGAAACCGTCCACCAAGCGGCGTTTTTTCAGATTGGCAGATTTACATTGGAAACTTACTGGGGAGATGGAGGGGCACGGGCACGGTGATTGGCCTACTATGCCGCGGCCGGATGGAACGAGCACATAATTCGGCGGGGACCAGTGAAAGTGTGGGTGACGGATACGGGAGTTTTGTGGTTCTCGGAGGCGACAAGGCAACGGTCAGAAGCCTACTTATCTTGACTCACACTCACAAGTCCGTCTTCGGTCTCCTTAAGAACTCGGTTTTGCTGGGACTTTTTCTCTCTCTCCTTTCTACTGTTTCTCGTATATATTTCTCATTAATTCCTTCATTTCTCTTAGTGCCACTTTTCCCTTCTAAATAAACACAATGGCATCCAACGGTACCAATGGCGCCTCCGCCTCCAACAGCTTCACTGTCAAGGCCGGTTTGGCTCAGATGCTGAAGGGTGGTGTGATTATGGACGTCGTCAACGCAGAACAGGTATGAGCGATGGTCAACAGGATACTTTCCAGCCCTTCGACGCTAATGTGACTTCCAAACAGGCCCGCATTGCGGAGGAGGCCGGTGCCGCTGCCGTGATGGCCCTGGAGAGAGTCCCCGCCGACATCAGAGCCCAGGGTGGCGTTGCCCGCATGTCTGACCCCAGCATGATCAAGGAGATCATGGCTGCTGTCACCATTCCTGTCATGGCAAAGGCTCGCATCGGACACTTCGTTGAGTGCCAGGTAAGGCTAGCTTTCTCCCGTGGTCAACCTGCATCGCAGCTCACATGTGTAATTGTTAGATCCTCGAAGCCATTGGCGTTGACTACATCGACGAGTCCGAAGTCCTTACCCCTGCCGACGATGTCTACCACGTGAAGAAGCACGACTACAAGGTTCCTTTCGTCTGTGGTTGCCGCAACCTGGGCGAGGCCCTCCGTCGTATCGCCGAGGGTGCCGCTATGATCCGTACTAAGGGCGAGGCCGGTACCGGAGACGTTGTTGAAGCCGTCAAGCACATGCGGACGGTCAACTCCCAGATCGCCCGGGCCCGTGCCATCCTGCAGAACTCCACCGACCCCGAGATTGAGCTGCGCGCCTACGCTCGTGAGCTTGAGGTCCCTTATGAGCTTCTGCGTGAGACCGCCGAGAAAGGCCGTCTTCCCGTTGTCAACTTCGCGGCTGGCGGTGTTGCCACTCCCGCTGATGCCGCACTCATGATGCAGCTGGGCTGCGATGGAGTGTTCGTCGGTTCCGGCATCTTCAAGTCTGGTGATGCGAAGAAGCGCGCCAAGGCTATTGTCCAGGCCGTGACTCACTACAAAGACCCCAAGGTCCTCGCCGAAGTCAGCGAGGGTCTGGGTGAGGCCATGGTTGGTATCAATGTCTCTCAGATGCCTGAGGCCGACCGATTGGCCAAGAGAGGATGGTAATTGCGCTACTGTCTCTACTTGTGATTCTTCTTATGTTCTTGTCATGATATGGGCGTTGGAAAAGTTGATATAGCGTTCTTTGATGCATTTTGCATTCAAGACTTTCAGGTACATTATGATTAGGGTGTTCTGTGCATTCGTCCTTAACTCATGTAGACAAGCACAGAATTGATGAAGACCTACTCTAATTCAATGACGATCTCTTCCATGAAGACAAAAACTGAAAATTGGCCAGGTCACTGTTCACTGCACACGGCATTTTATGCTTACCCCACCGGCACTTGTTATCATGCGGATGCTGCTACTGGAGGTGCTAATCTGCTTGAAGACACGGCGAATTGTATCACCAACGTAATATACTCATTCTGCAAAGATATTTTATTCCTGTGATTTTTCTGAATTCCGAGATCACTATCAATTGACGGCACTTGTGCTGGGTGTCCTAGATAAATGTCAAGGTGCAGATCCTACGGAGTACGATCGGCGACTCCAAAGGTCACACCGGTAAAATACACCTGTTTATTTCAAACGCAGAAATTGAATACCACACTGACAGTACGATAAGACGATCTAACCCAAAATAGGAAATCCTATCTGACCTCAGCTCAATGCCATCATCGACACGATCGACATCAAAGCCGTGAAATGAAAGACAAGAGGACTCGACGGACGAAATATTCACCATGACGGATCCAATGGATCTCCTATCTCGACCAGATTCCCAATTCGATCACGAGGAGAACCTCAAGTCACAGAAGCAGGAAAAACAGCCCAAGCACGAACAGCTGGAGAACGGGAAGCAAGAGCATGCAGCCTCAGCTCCGACGCCAAAACCACACAATCTTTTACCGAATACCTTCACAATAAGCGGGGAACACGAGGGCAACGATATGAATCCGATCATTTCGTCCGTTCTCGTCGTCCTCTCCTCCATCCTCTCCTTCCTCGACACGTACATCCTCCCTCCCCATCTCCGCGCTGCGATCCTCGAGACTGCGCTCGCACATCCGCTGCTCACGACCTTCTTCCTCTGCCAGTTTATCTGCTCGTGTATCCCGGTCATGATCTTTCTGATTGGGGCTATGATTGCGGGTGGTATAGCGGTGGTGGTGTTTAGCTGTTTTGCGCTATTGGTACTGGGGCCTGTCCTGGTTGCGACGACCGTCGCGGGTCTGTTCCTGTGGGGTTGGGGTTGGACGACGTTTGTGGTTGGGAGGTGGTTGTTGAGGCGGTATTTGACCGAAGATGGGGATGGAGAGAAGGGCCGTGCACGGGATGGGGTGAATGGTTTCAATAAGTACGATGCGGAGAAAGTGAAGGAGGAATGGGCTTGAAGATCATATTTCTTAGAGCGCAGGGCTGTTTGTTTCACGGCTAACTGCTGCTCAAGCTATTGTATGCGTCTTAATGCTGGATACAACTAGAGTTGGCTAATGCGCGCTAGATAATTGGAATCCATGATTACCACCATGTCATTGAATCCAGCAGTCGCAGCCATCACAGCTTCTGACTTTCTGCCCACTCCACCCATCGTCTGATACACTCATCCACCCGTTTCAACGCTTGTTTCTCCGCTGAAACCTCGAACCACTCCCGGTGCTCTTTCCCACACTCCTGACATCGTCCAAGGTCCCGGACCCTGACATCTCCCAGCTCAAGGTGAATCAGTCGTTCCACGCGATGGACATGGGGCACTTTCCTCCCCGGCTCTAAAGCGGCGGAGCTATTCCCTCGATTACCTCCAGACTGCAATCGTACCGGCGACGGCGACGGCGATGGCGAGGGCGTCGATGGTGTATATGGGTAGTAACGGATCAGAGTCAGATGATGCGAACACTGTCTCGACCATTCATTCAGTCGGCGCTGCACGTTACTCGTCCGGCCAATCTTCAGGCGGATAGTACCAGATGCCTGACCAGTCGGTTTGGAGGTTAGGGCATTCATCTCGCGGGCAGTCTTGAGTGCGTCGCTGACGCGGCGACCGTGCCCAGGTCTATGAGCTTCCGGAACGAGCGATCTGGCGACTTCAGCGGGAGGCGGCGATGACGTGGAGCTTGACGGCGTCATCCAGAACATGTATATGTAGCCCGGTTCGTCCGCTTCGGAGATGGGCTTCGCCAACTCCGTGAGCAGATTAGATGTTGTTTGCGGGGTTAGTGTGGGAGGGATCCATGCGAGAAGGGTCGTTGTGTGTGATGAGGAAGACGCCGGGCTACTTTGCAGCGATGGTCGGTGAGATGCGTGCTGAGGCGAGAGTAATGTCGACTGTGAGGATGGTTTCTGGGCCGGCGGCTTCGGTCGTCCTGGATAAGAACTGGACGAGACCTGCTGCATCGGCCGCGACGGACGAGCGTCTGCCGTCGCGCTCACTGTCACAGGCCTCGGAGGCCGCTCGTTCTCGAGGTCTTCGATGATCTCGAAACAACAACATACCGTTCGCTTTTTTGGCTTGCGGCGTCGGTACGGCGCCGGTTTCGCTTGTGGGTCGTTGATCTCCAGAACGCCCAGCCGGTCCATCAAAGTGTCAATGCTTGTTCGCGGCTTCGGCCGTGGGTTTTGTGGGGGGCGTGTTGATCCCGGGTTATTCGACGCTGTTGCTTGATCTTTGTGCTGCCAGCAGTACATGGAAGCCGAAGCTGTGTCTTTTCGCGGTCCTGTAGAGGCAGCTAGTGCACGGCGACATGGTCGGCCGTTTGAGGTCACACCTCTGCATGTCGTGGCTGGATCTAGTGAATCCGAGCGAGACAGCATGGACTCGGGTGTGTTTGCGATATGAGGCATGCTGTATTATTATCGCTGTTCTCTTCTTTCGTAGACACAGCGATGCCTCGAGAAGTATGAAATGAAATGTTTGTTCATAAACACAGACGACTAAGCGCCCATCCACTTATTGTTTCGAGTGTCTTATTCCCACTCGATCAGCCGGGAAGTGCCACTTGGTCGAACGGATCAGGCCGATGAAGTTTGGGATAGTTGATTGTCTCAGGAAAGTACCTATGAAACGCGGACGAATCAATTTGTTTAGCGGCCTAGTTATCTACGAGTAACTGCTAACAGCCTAACAAGCTAAGACATGTCTTTGCACCGCCCCAGTGGCTGGAGTCTGCGCCGCGCCCTCCATATCGACCCACATGAGGAGAAACAACAAATGCAATCACCAATGCCAGCAGAGTGAGTGGAATTTGTGGGTGTTTGGCTGTTCCACTGTAGATACAAAGTGGTGCGGTATCCACGAATCCCATAGCCACAGCAAGAGCAACGAGCCACTTGTCGATGGATCCCTTACCGTCCTAGTTACCATAATTAGAAACTCGTCTACCAACGACAAAGATCAAACAAGCCTCACTTGAATCGAATGCTTGACAGACAAGTCGTGAGTAGAGTTACTGAGGCGACGTTGTTCCTTAAAGGACTTTGACCACGTACGCACACAGATTGTCATTAACCAATGTAATCAAAGCCTGCTCCACGACACTTGATCCAAAAGCCACGTGCTAGCTGGTTCGTGTGGGCTCTGATACCTCTAGCGGCTATAAGAGATGAAACCAACCGCTCTTTCTCCTGCGGAGAAACATGGCCCTGCCCTTCATGGGAGACATCGATATCCACGGAGGAAAGAGCCGTTGAAAGATGGAGGCGAGCTTGGCCTTGGTGTCTAAAGATAACTTTTCTGAGAACATCGCAGAGGTGCTCGATATCTGAGCGAGCGCAGCGGCCCGCAAGTTGGAGGATCAGAACGCGACAAAGTGACGGCAGATACTCATTGATGACAACCTGGACGGGGTCTGTCTCGCTGGGGTTGGTCGGCAGACTCAATACGCTCACCCAGAACTGCGAGGCAGAGCGGAGAGGAAGTGGTTCCGGACCTTGCAAGGACTGTAGAGTAAAGTCTAAAATCGTCTGTAGCACGGAACGCCGCGATGCACTGCTTTCGCCGGACGGTGGCGGCGCAGATGTAAGCGCGAAGAGGACGGAGTGGTACTTCGGGACCAGCCGAGTGAGGAAATCAATGCCACTGTTTGCAACTTCGGGGTCGTAAAATCCTGGCATCTCCTGCATCCGACAGATGCTTTCGTACACGTGGACAATCAAAGCGACGGTCTCCTCGCGGATACGCTCTGGATGTGCACTGTGAGACGCTAAAAAAGCAGAGGCAGTACCCATCACCATATCTGTACCCGCGCTGCCCAAAGGAATGCTTTTGACGAAACTGACGGTCACCATCGGCGGGAACACATAAGGACCTGCTTTCTCAGTGAAGCCAGCCTTCAGTATATCACAGGCAGCCTCAATCGTGCTCGCATCCCTGGGAACTTCGGTCATTAGGAGCTGCATAGATTGAATAATCAAGCTCTGAGCAGTTGCGCCCCGACCGGAATTCCAAAAGGTAAGCAAGTGGGAGTCGCCATTGCCGCTGTCGCTAGACTCCAGAACGATTTCGTTATCTGTCCTGAGACCTTTACCAATACTTGCGATGCAGCGTAACACTAACAGAGAGCGGCTGTACGCGGCATCAGACAAATCACTCGCGGCCTCATCCCGTGCCACTATTGCCTGTTGACGGAGATAACCCAGGATCCTCTCAAGAAACTGTGCTTTGTCGTCATCCGTAGGCAACGCTTGAATGATGGCAGCGATTCCCTCAAGAACTTTCTCCATCGTCATGACTGTGGCGGTCGGTTTGTGACGAAATTGGTCGAACTGATCCAGGAATGCGGGGAGCTGAGAAGCCAGAGCATTACGACACGATCTGCAGAGATGAGCGATAGACTTGGAAGCAGTTGGCGCACAAGATGCGACGTCAAGAGACGCGAACAGAAAAGTAAGCACCAGTGGGAGCAGAGCATGGGTACGCTCAAAGTAAGACTGGTATCTTCCTAGCATATCCACTAGGGTTTGGCGAGCTTTGTCTGGGATCGATATTCCTTCACCCCTGCAGAGATGAGCGAACTCGTCGCAAAAGAAGATCGCGTTCAAACAGTCATCCGCATGCTGGTTGTCATCCACGGCCTCTGAAAGCTGAGCAATACAGAAGATTGCGGCCTCAAACGTTCTCCAATCTCGTTCTGCCAGAGAAGTCCTTGTGTGTTCTTGAAATACTCGAACTAGATCCACACCCAGAATGGGATAGACGGCCAGAATAAAGTCGCAAGCGTCACGGCGAAACGAACTGAATTCACTGCGATCATCATCTCTCCACTCTTGCAGCTCCTCTGGAGTCGGATACTTGAGTTTCTCAAAGCAGTCCAGAGCAGCACGGGCGAGATTTTGCTTGGCAGGCTCAAAGTTAGATTGGCCATCTGAATCAGCGATAATCTCCTGGAAATCGTCGGCGACTTCAGTCCACCACTCGATGGCAAGTGGCGACGCCAAGTCATCCACTGCAGCATAGCCGGGGGCTTTCAACAAGGCGTGAAGTAAGCTAAGAATCTGATTGTATTGAGGGTTCAAAGGTTCAGTCAAAATTTCTCTCTGCTTGAGAGTCGAGAAGGCCAGTAGGAGCTCCAAAAAGGTCATATTCTCGGCTTCGAAATCGCCATCCAGAAGCGACTTAATATGGGCGGTACCAAAATCACTTATAATGAACGCCAGGACAGCATTGAGGTGATCTTGACCAAGAATATTATCCCTCCAATCCATCATTTCGACAACAACCTGAGCTGCAGTTTTCGACAACCCAGGAACTTTTAGACATTGGACGACATGGTTTGTGGCTGAAGTTAGCTGGGAGGCTGAAATCGTGTCTCGAAACAAGCTTCCACCTTGCACGGACATCCATGACTAGAACATAAGTGTCAGATAGTCACGAAGATAGATGATGAAGAATGCAAGCCCAAGGCGAACTTACGCTGTACGCGTTGAGAGCTTCAATGCCGGGAGCAGGGTCATAGGAGTCCTGGGAAGCTTCCTGCATGAGAAAGTGATGCAGAACAAATTCCACAACAACGAATGCATCCTGAATATTTTCAGCCGCGCGCCGAATATCGACCCCTTCGCGGAACTCAGGACTCCATTTATTGATGTCTTCTCCCAATACGTTGCAAAAATAGAGCAATGCAACGATCTGAGCTTGAGACATTGCCGGCAAGATAGAATTAAGCAAATCGACAGACCGAGCTTGGTTCTCAGGGACATACTTGCTGCCTGCTAAGGAAGCAGCTATGTTCCAGATAGCCCGAGTCCAAGGAGCACCCGGCTTCAGGAAGATGGTTGCCAGGGTTGTAGCCAGCTTTCGAATGACGAGAGGCCGCTCGCCTGAGTTGACAAGCACAGCATAGTGGCCAACCAACCGGCCAAGAAGCTCTTCAACATCATGCTGGTTGAGTTTCTGCCTGTGACAATGTCAGATAGCTGAACTCCACAGACATTTCCATTAGTCACGTACCAGTCAAGGTTGATTTTGACAGTGAAAGTCAAGGCACCAAAAAATCTCATATCAGTGCTATTAGCACTGAGCAGATCATTGGCAATTAACCATGCCTCCGGACCTTTCTGAAGTGATTGCAAACGCTCCTGAATAAATTTGATCTCAGCGGCATTGCCAGCATTTTCTGGACTGTACAATTGAGAGACAAGCTTGACAGGTCAGTGTTAAAATCGTGAAAGGATCAAGGACTACACTCACCTCTCTTGCCTCGTTCAAGATGTGCTGCACATCTGGAGCAAGGCCTTGAATGTCCGCAGACATGACCAGAACTCTGATGGCCCTCTTAAGAGAGCTGGGTTCTGGTATAGATTGTTTGACGATATGATGAAGGAGAGTCACGTGTTGATACCACTATCACAAAAATGTTAGGCGGTGAGAAGGTGGGATGGATGGAGGGGAAAGCAATCAGAGGGGAAAATGGCTGTGTTTGTGGGCTTTCAGGAGGGGTAGGGAGATAGTCTACGTAAAGAAAACAGTGAATGTTCCGAGCATGTGACCTGAATGATTATTTCCAAGGTGTCAAGGCTCAGAACCCTACTCCTTACCTACCTTATTACAAGTGTTAGCTGCTAATGTTTCTATCCGGCCGCGGTGGGATATCAGATAGCACCACCTTGGTACTAGTTATACAGAAACATGCTCCGTATCTAGTCTCCTTGCCTGATGGGCCCGAAGGTACGCATTCCAGATGACGGAATTAATGGTCTTTGGATAATTGGATCATTAGGGTAACTCTACGGACCTACTGACCCTTACTGCCTGGTACCCGGTACTTATAGGTGGTTTGGGTTGCTCCCAGAAGTGTTGTAAAATTACAGGAGTATTGTAATTTGCAAACAACATAAGAGCTCAGTACTACCTTAGTTAAGGTACGGAGTTCCACATCCGCAGTTGGAAGCGGAATACCACCTTATTACGAACTACGGTGCACAGTCTCCAATCTCCAGCCTATCTCAAAACTCCACTACTCTAGCTAGCTTATCTTGCTGGCCACATATTTCGTTCTCATTGTCAGTTAAGTACTGTTGGCCCGTGTACAGTGTACACGCGACTCTAAAAATTGCATCCAGTCTCACAACCTTTCCCTTCCCCCCTGAACCCCCGCATCTCTGTACAACATTTAGTGTCGTGCGTCATCCGGATCGCTTCTGAGAATCTCGGGCAACTGAATTTTGACCTTCCTGACCTTTGCCTGTCGATGCTCGGTTTCCGCTCTCCAATTCGCCTTTGCAAGCTACCAGCTCTTGGATCAGCCCGTCTACTACCCATCTCTCGACCAAAGCTTTTCTCCACCGCTGTCGCACGCTACGCCGCCGATATGGAGACCGTGAATACCACCGAGCGCCTAGCGAGGTTGAGGCAGTTGATGCAGGAACATAAGGTCGATGTATATAGTATGATATCACATAGCCCCTCTTGTTGTTCATGGTACAAATAAGAACCTCACTCATACTTTGCTTTAAGTTGTTCCATCGGAAGACAGCCACCAGTCGGAATACATCGCTCCCTGTGACGGCCGCCGAGGTTAGATCTACCCGTGAACCTTCCCTTATGTAGCTGCTTGCTCATATGACCACCCCGGGACAACCCTGGACTTACAACCGTACCCATAGAGTTCATTTCTGGCTTCTCCGGATCCGCTGGAACAGCCATTGTGTCTATGACCAAGGCCGCCCTATCGACAGACGGACGATACTTCAACCAGGCTTCCAAGCAACTCGATAGCAATTGGGAGCTGCTGAAGAGGGGAGTTGAGAATGTTCCCACTTGGCAAGAATGGTTGGTATCTTCAAGAATGATTGATTGGACCCTGAAGTGGGAATTGACCTTTTTTGTTCAGGACCACCGAACAGGCCCAAGGGGCCAAAGTCGTTGGAGTCGACCCATCTCTGATTACCGCTTGTGAGTGACAAGCGATGCCATATATCATGTCCGAATTTGTTTACTGAATCGCTATAGCGGGCGCACGGAGCCTTGAAGAGACTTTAAAGAAGGACGGCTCATCGCTAGTCGGTATTTCGCAGAACCTGGTCGACCTGGTTTGGGGCGAAGACAGACCGGCACCTCCAAGAGAGAAGGTCAGGGTTCATCAGAATAGGTTCGCAGGAAAGTCTTTCCAGGAAAAGATTGCGGATTTGCGCAAGGAGCTGGAGAAGAAGAAGACAGCTGGATTCGTTATATGTACCGCGACCCGACCCTCGAGCCTGAAACCAACTGTAGTATTGATGGCTAACAAGGAGCCTAGCTATGCTGGATGAAATTGCCTGGCTCTTTAACCTGAGAGGAAGCGAGTAAGCATCGTCCACTCAAACTTGCTTTCGTTCAACTAATAGATGATAGCATTCCCTACAATCCAGTGTTTTTCGCATACGCCATTATTACCCCTACAAAGGCCGAGCTTTACATCGACGATGACAAGATCACCCCAGAAGTTGTAGCTCATCTCGGTCACGACGTCGTGATCAAGCCATATAACTCTATCTTTGCAGACGCTAAGGCACTCAGTGAAGCAAGAAAGCAAGAAGCTGGGGAGACGGCCGCAAAGTTTCTCCTGTCCAACAAAGCATCATGGGCACTTAGCCTCAGCTTGGGAGGCGAGGAGCATGTGGAGGAGACCCGGAGTCCTATTGCCGACGCTAAAGCTATCAAGAATGAAGTAGAGCTTGCGGGTATGAGGGCTTGCCATATCCGAGACGGAGCCGCGTTGATCGAATACTTTGCGTGGCTTGAAAATGAGCTGGTCAACAAGAAGACTGCACTTGATGAAGTGGATGCTGCAAATAAGTTGGAGCAGATCAGAACAAAGCATGATCTCTTCGCTGGCCTTTCCTTCGACACTATTTCATCAACTGGACCTAATGGCGCCGTTATCCACTACAAGCCAGAGAAAGGCACTTGCTCCATCATTGACCCGGATGCTATCTATCTTTGTGACTCTGGGGCTCAGTATCTAGATGGAACCACGGACGTCACGAGAACGTTTCATTTCGGAAAACCCACAGAGCTTGAGAAGAAGGCTTTTACCCTGGTGCTCAAGGGTCTGATTGCCATTGATACCGCTGTATTCCCCAAGGGCACTAGTGGCTTTGCGCTCGATGCTCTTGCCAGACAGTATTTGTGGAAAGAAGGATTGGATTACCTTCATGGCACAGGCCATGGCATTGGCTCATACCTGGTTAGTGCGAAGACTCTGGGTTCACTGCTCATCCAACATCTCTGACGTTTTGGCAGAATGTACACGAAGGCCCTATTGGCATTGGCACTCGCGTACAGTACACCGAAGTTCCCATTGCTCCCGGTAACGTCATCTCAGACGGTAGGTCGTTCATACTCGTTCTTTGGGGCTCAGAACTAATTGTCATAGAACCTGGATTCTACGAGGACGGCAAGTTCGGCATTCGAATTGAGAGTGAGTCTCTGTCTCTTGGCAGATTGTACCTAGGCTAACATCCTATCTTCAGATGTCATTATGGCGCGGGAGGTACAAACAACGCATAAGTTCGGTGACAAGCCATGGTTGGGCTTTGAACATGTCACAATGGCTCCCATTGGCCGCAACTTGATTGAACCATCCCTGCTCAGCGACCTCGAGCTCAAGTGGGTGAACGACTATCACTCAGAGGTCTGGGATAAAACGCGTCATTTCTTTGAGAATGACGAGTTCACTCGAAGCTGGCTTCAGAGAGAGACTGCACCCATCACTAAATAGATCTAGGCTGATCTCAAAATATAGCCCATGTGGCTTTAAATAGCAGCATCCAGTAACATATCCTAGAATCCATTCTGGCGACCACATAGAGCTACATCATAACGCCTGTCTGTCATTAGAATGATGAACGTAGGATATCGTGTGTAGCCATTCCCAGACGTGGCTTGCCGATGGCGGGAAGCTTGTGTGGGGAAATCAGGCGGTTGCGACTTGTGAGCTGCGGACCCGGACCTTGGGCTTCTTCAAACAATCACATTGCGAACCGTGTGCTTGTGTTGCGATTGCCTGAACAATAACCTCTTAACTTCCATTTCTGAATACTTTAATCTCATGCCCCTCTTATAGATTTCCGATTAGCAGCTTTAAGAACGATCATGCCTGCTTTCCCCACCGTTTGATATCCTGCGACAGCACCAACAATCTAGAGACCAATTGACACCTCCGCCGTATCTATTCCTGTCGTCGCCTTATTGATCCGCCATCTCTCGGAAATCAGCACTCTTACATCTCCCGGATAAATCCTCTGGTATGAACGGCAGAAACGGTTACGCCGACGGATACGGGTATTCCGAAAGCAATCGATACGATCGGAGTGATGGCGGATACGGAAGCAGCAACAGCAACTTAGCTGTCAATGGGTATTCAGGGGGGAGAGATCGTCGTCCGGGTGGATATGGTGGCTTCTATAACGAATCCTCGCAAGAGCCTTCACCTTCGGCCTCGCCAGAGCGGCGCCGAGAGAGATTGGAGGGGGACCGCCAGAACTCATCGTCGCGATCGCGCACACGGGACACAGACTCGGAAAGGAGACCACCGGGCTCGCGGGATGGTCGAGCACGGGGGGAGACTAGCTGGATGGCCAGCAGCAGCAGCGTTGAGAGGAGTGGCCCTGAGGGTGCTAAACCCGTGAGCAGTAGCGGCGGGTCTCAAGCTATGGAAGGTTTGCTGGCCCATTCATCCTTTTTCTTTTACCTACTTAAATGAACGGGACTTGTCTGCATGGTGGAGCTGGACGGTTGACGTTTTTCAGATATCCTTCAGGCGATCCAACGCGACTGGGGCTTCGTGGCCTCCGACGATTGTGTACCGGTGCAGGTGGCATTGCAGTTGATGGACACGAGTACACTGGGCAAAGCAGACCGCGAGCCTGATTTTCTCAATATGAACCAGCAGATTCAGAAGACTTTGAAGTCTGTCGTCAATGGTTGGTCATTGCCATCCCATCAGATCATTGTCAAACCATTACTGAGCATAGTGATCAGAGCATCACCAGGGATTTAACAGTTCTATTGGTACATACCACAAGATCCAGTCCAATATACAAAGCTCGCAGAATCGAGTCCGAAATTTGAAACATGCGCTGGAGGACGCCAAAGCTGGACTACTCTATACGAAGCCCGAGTTGAAGGGTCTAGCGACATCTTCCCAGAAATACGATGACTTAATCCAGCTTTTCAGTCAAATCCAGGAGATACAATCCCTGCCTGAGAAGCTAGAGTCCCGAATATCTGACAAGCGATTTCTTGGTGCTGTCGAGGTGCTTCACGATGCCTTCCGACTGTTACGGCGCTCCGAGCTGGAGAATATCGGAGCTCTCGCAGACATACGCGCCTACTTTGCGAACCAAGAGATATCTCTGACTGATATCCTGATAGAAGAATTGCATGATCATTTGTACCTCAAATCTCCCTATTGCTCCAATCGGTGGAAACTGCCTGCGCCGGAGGGAGAAGTTGGCACCGCAAACGCCTCCAGCTGGACTGGAGTAGCAACCTGGGAAAAACCTGTCTACGCCTTTCTTGGGAAGCTGGACGCCACCGCGCCCCTGGTGGAGGACGCGTCTCGAAACCCGGAGGCTGACACGTTTTATTATATCCGGCTTCTAATTGAGGCGCTGAACAAGATGGGCCATTTGGACATAGCGGTTGACCGCATTGAACAGCGGCTTCCAGTTGAACTATTTGCAGTGGTCGATAAGACAAATGCAGAAGTCGACGCGCGTCATCCAAATTTGGGCCGGGGCCTCTCGTCCCGGGATAGCAAGACCAGTCTGCCAACAGAGGCCATTGAGAAACGCGGACATGTTTTGACAGAGTTCTTATGGACTCTATATGCCAAATTTGAAGCTATTGCTGAAGGTCACCGTGTCCTCCACGATGCCATTGCCGGAATTGTGGAGCGCGAGGGTATTCCCAAGAACAGTTCACTCACAGGTGGTTTCAAAGAGTTGTGGAAGCTCTATCAGAGTGAGGTCAGTGGTCTCCCTATATTCGGCTTACGCCTTCTCAATGCAGTCTGTCTCACAGTTTCAATAGATTCGTTCCCTGTTGCACGATTACCTGGCCACCGATGGAGAGTCCTCCTTCAGATTTAGAGAAGAAGAAGCCGATGCTAAACGTCAAATCCATGCTGGTCATAGGGATAGGAACAAGGTGCGTCTGCTTAGAACATGTCTAGCCATGGTCGAATCTTGTTGACACTTCACAGAAATTGTTTAAACTTTCCGAAACAGAGCAAAACACGGAAATGCAAGCGGAACAAGACGAGTTGGATGAGATCCTCAAGACGTCGGTTCCTGGTTTAGTATCGAAAACCAGGCAGAAATTCAAGACGACAGACAGCTCACGAGACGGGCAAGGGAATTCCGGGACTGGTCATAAGATACTCATTGAACCCAGCGTGTTCAACATGAGTCTTCTTCTTCCGCCTTCGTTATTCTTCATACAACGATTGAAGGACATAGTACCTGTGGATGCGGACATTGCTCTGAGCACTTTGACGTCCTTTTTGGATGACTTTCTCGTCAACGTATTTCTTCCCCAACTGGATGAGACAGTCACAGATCTCTGTACTCTTAGTTTCATCGCACCAGACGCGTTCACGGAAGATCCTCAATGGTCAAAATCCTCCCCTCGGCCAGTTTTCAAGGCAAGTACCTGCGTCGTCTTATCGTTCATGTTGATCTTTCCTAATCTCAAATACAACAGGGCACTGTCAAATTCATGTCAATCATATGGGAGTTTAGTAAAATGCTGTCCAGCATTCCGCATGATCAGGCCTTCACACAACTTCTAATTAGCCAGATTGTGACCTACTATGACAAGTGCTGTGGATGGTACAAAGGTTAGAAGAGCCACTACCTTCCAAGTTGATAGTCCAATGGCTCATATATCTGTCCAGCTATTGTCACGAAGGTCTCGCCTCGCAATCACGGTCAAGTCCGCCTCAAGGCCGCAGCTGAGTTTGCCGAATCTGGTGATATCCATGATACAGTTCAGGAACTCTGGGAGGGGCCGGCAGACGCTAAGAAGGAACTCATCGATAAGGTAGATACTCTCCCCTCTTCTGCCCGTCTTTGAACGTCGGATCAGCCGCTGATTATCCTAGGAAATTGAGCTGCTGCTCAAACGCACAGACGAGGTATCATTAGAGCCGTACGACATTATATCCGATCCCAAAACAGTGGTAGCACTGTCGCTTCTCTACAATAGCATGGTAATATTTGTCACAAACTCAGCATGGTCCATTGCCTTTCGAAACCTGGCTGACCCTTTTTCAGCAATGGCTTGCAAGCCACCTTGCCAAGCTGCGCCGAATCACGGCCTCAGAGTCGCGGGAGCCACAGCCTGAGACTAGAGCACCTCCTCGTCGGTGGACCCTGATTGGAGCCATGAAATCGAGGCGTGACAGCATAAGTCAGCCAGTGTACCTGCCGCTGAATCATGAAACGGCCAACGTGTTTGACACCACTCTTCAATCGCTGCGTAATCTGGCCTCGACCGCGCTGTTTGCTCTTCACATTGATATTCGATGCGGCGTCATTCACATGTTGACTCGCACAATGGCTGGCCCCAACCCCCCGAGCAACCGCGATTCGGAACCCACCACACCATCACCGAACTCAAACATGAATTGGTGGCATATCCTTGTAAATCAGCCGACAGCCGCATCTCCCACGATTCTCGAGCTAAACAATGACTTGATCGCCTTTGATACGAACATTTCGTCATATCTTGGCCCCGCTGAACACTGGTTCATCACCTCGGGTCTTGCTCGATTTATTGATCAAGCATTCGTCTCATCTACACGTCACATTGGAGCCATGAATGAGAATGGAGCCTTGCGGCTGCAACTTGACGTCCTCGTTTTACAGCAGAACCTCAAGAATATAATTATTGACCCGACAGCAGAAAAAGCCCAGTATCCCACAACAGAGGGACCGGAGAATCCCGACATGATCGTTGCACTTCCGCGTAGTGCCAAATTCCTTGACTGGTTCTTGGATGGAGCGGAAAAGACATTGGAGTACGCCAAAGATGAAAAGGAGCTGTTCGCTGCGCAGGGCGAAAAAGCATTAGCGGCAGGCAATGGCGAACC
This sequence comes from Aspergillus lentulus, assembly GCF_001445615.1. Classification (NCBI taxonomy): domain Eukaryota; kingdom Fungi; phylum Ascomycota; class Eurotiomycetes; order Eurotiales; family Aspergillaceae; genus Aspergillus; species Aspergillus lentulus. The sequence continues at coordinate 2,166,004 of NW_028322115.1, read as the reverse complement.
GCTCACGTATGATGAGCTCAAGGTACTTATTGACCTTTGCTTCTCAGAAATTCTCAGAGGACCTCGCGGAGCCGATAATCGGGAAGATTTTATGGCCGCGAAGAAAGCCAGCGCCGATGCGCTATTGAAATTGAACGAAATCATGTGGGATTCCAAATGATCATTTTGAATTATCTGATGAGATCCTTGAGCTGCCTTGCTTATCTGCCAACTACTGTCCTTTTCTTGATCTATACCCTTTCTTGTATCATCCTCCACGCTGGCGCAAGACTACTCTTAGATAGGCATTTGAACGAATTGATCAAACTTGTCATGTTCATTGCCACTTTTTCGTCGAATGAAGTTGTTCATCGTGTCCAGCCAATAGACTACATTGCTAAGCCACCTGAGAGAGGCGCTTCTCACGATCTAGACTTCAAAATCCGAGACATCGACCTTGGCGCTGGTCAGAAGCGAGACCAGGCGATGTACATCTGCGTCGTCTCCCACAGCTCCGATTAGGACAACTGCCGTACCCAGTGCGACATGATTCATCGCAACATTTGCCGCTCCGTCGGGGTAGTAGTCTGTTTTCTCCCGCTCCACGACCGGTACGTCGGCCTCTGGGGCGTTTCGACGAACGCAGCCATAGACATACTGATCTAGTATGAGGTCTCCTACTACCACGAGAGGTTCGCCGTCTGCGGAGTCGTCGGCCTGACAGGTCTCCATTCAACTAATGCAGATCATGGAGGACGGCGCCTAAGACGAGAATATACAGTTAACAGTATATACACCACACACTGGAATTAGCTATCCTCAATTATCTGCAAGGATTGCTGGTACTGACGCCCACAGATGCAGCAGAATGTGATATTGCAAAAATATCCTTACGGAATTGTCGCGTCATAAGAAGCGACTCCTCAACTTTTGTGTACCGGAGGCAGTAGTCTACACATTCATATATATTACAAGGACACATGCATTTTTCACCAGTAGGGGCCAGCTGAAGGGTATCATGGTAAGGAGATCTGCACATGAAATCGGCTCACTCAGTACACGAGGATTGGTCCTGACCTGTCTCAGTGGTCCGGAATGTTGGATAAGCACGTCACACAGGTTGCATCAGCTAGCATGAGAATGGGGAATGAGGATAGAGATTTAATTTCTATCACTAGGCTGAAGTGTAACTCGGTGTAGACTAGCTAGTATGGTATGTATACTCCGTAGATTTTCCTCAGTGAGCATATTTCAGCCACCAAAGCAAGGCACAAGAGAGAGTCTAGAGAGAATGGCAACATTAGAATCAAGACGGAATTCAATTCTACATAAATACATAGACTTTTATGTCAGTATTTCGACACGTTTGACTAGTAAGAACCTTGTGGACAGCCCAAACCACCCCTGATACAGCTACACTGCGGTTACCAAATGAGCCTTCTCCAAGTCAACAGCTAGTATGCTGCAATATCCTGACTCTCTTGTTGTCTGAACAATGACTGGGGTAAGCCATGCTCTCTGAGAACCGCAATCTATGGTCTACATGGTCATCTCCAATCACTAGGCCAGTTTCAAGACCAGTGTACGGAGTACGTCTGTTTCGAGACGGTGTCAGGGTGTATGGGAATGGTTCAGTAAGCAGATAGGGAGCTAGTGACCCCTCAACCACCCTAGCCAATCTCTTCTGTAGTCAAGAAAGGGTCAATTTGACGGCCCGGGCTTAATATCTCCTGGTATAAGGCGGCGGAAGTCTGGTGAGGCCCCTAGTGGCGTAGGCAGTACTTCACAAAGAGCTTCAACCTATCTACCTTTTCATGCTGAATTTTCTCGGTGTGATAAGGACAGGGCTTACTTCCATTCAATCTGCTGTAAATCAGGGAAGTTGGGTGCATATGGATGATGTATCGCAGCTAATCTGATTTTCTTCTCTAAATCGGGATAGGAGATTCGAATCCACCGAACACGAGTACGGATTGTTTGCCCCCGGAGGCTTTGCCGAATCAGATGAATCGCATCACATTGAGATCTTGAGACACTGAATTGTCCTGCTGCTACCGTATTTCTACCGAATTTGTGCCGGTTGTCTACGATGGGCTAGGCCAGTCGATTAATTTCCAGGGCCAGAGCTAAGAGTCGAAGACTGTGGAGAAAATGGTCGATGCAGCATCATTCGACCCTCCGTTCGATGCAATCAAGCAAAAGAACGGACCATTCCCCTGCTTTCAGGTCCCTCGGCTGGGCTCCGGATCGCTGACCCTTTGCAGGTCCGGGAGGTTCGGCTGCGTGCTATCCACACCGGACGTTTCAGACTTTACGATTCATTTTGCTAGCAGGCCGTGGCTTTTAGCCCGACAAACGCCTGGGCGTCCTAGGGCTTCTGATTCATTGCACGTTTTGCGCTAATGTGCATTCATCTAGAATTGTTCATCTTATTATATTGCGTTAAATTATTGTTTCACCTTCGAGTCCCTTTCAATATCAGGCAATGACCGGCCATTCAGCCCATGGAGGAGGACTCTACTGCCCCTCCTTTTCTTCTCAATTGATATATCCTCCGAGTCCTCCCTTAGCTCTCTTTTTTTTGCACTGCTCTTCAAGTCAATCTTTTAGTTTTCTGTCTGGAACAGCAACTGCATTCATTTCTGGGATTTGAGCCCAGGGCTTCCATTCATTACGTGCAACAGGAGCAGAGTCTCCAGTCAATCCTTTGCATCTGAATAGCAGTCTAGCACAGACTCTACACTCTTTCTTCCATTCTAGCTTCTTTTTCGCCTTCGAGACATATCAACATCCAACAATGTTATATCAACGTCTCACCACTTTAGGCGTCGCCGCTCTGGTCGCGGCCGCGTCGGTCTCTGCGAGCCCTATGGTCGGGGGCGCTAAAGCTCGCTGTCGTGCCGGGTACAACAAGGCCGTCTCCCACGTCCCAACAACCGATGAAGCAACTCCGTCCATGAATCCCCCAGTGGGGCTCCCAGCGGCTCCATCCCAGTCCGCCTGGCCCGTGGTCGATAGCCCTTCTGCTGCTCCCACCATACCCACTGTAGATGAGAACACCCCTGTCAAGAAGCCCCAGACTGATGAGGATCCCGATGCTTCCTCTTCTTCTTCTTCTTCTTCTTCGTCGTCAACGACATCTGCTCTACCCTCTTCTCCCGCTACCCAGGAACAAAGCACCGTTCCGGCAGCCTCTGCTGAGCCTGCAACGGCCACTCCCGAGACCATTAACAAGGCGGCCGCTGCTGCATCTTCCTCCAGCGGCACCACCCACTCCGGCAAAGCCACGTTCTATGGCGGCAATGTCTCCGGCGGAACCTGCTCGTTCACCGGGTACACGCTTCCCTCCGGCCTCTTCGGAACGGCCTACTCAGGCGCCGCATGGAACAACGCCGCAGAATGCGGTGCTTGCGTCTCCGTGAAGGGACCCAACGGCAAAACCATCAAAGCCATGGTACGTCTCCTCTTTTTCGTGCAATCGTATCATAACAACCCCCAGCTAACGACAGCTAGATCGTCGACCAATGCCCTGAATGCGAAGCCGACCACCTCGACCTCTTCCAGAACGCCTTCACAGAGCTAGCAGATATCTCCAAGGGTATCATTCCCATCACCTGGTCCTTCGTCGACTGCGGGATTACCTCGCCCCTCGTCCTCAAGAACAAGGAGGGGACCTCGCGCTACTGGTTCTCCATGCAAGTCATGAACGCCAACGAGCCCGTCGCGAAGCTCGAGGTTAGCACCGACGGCGGCAACACCTGGCAGGGAACTACGAGAACCTCCTACAACTTCTTCGAGCAGAGCAGTGGGTTCGGAAAGGATACCGTGGACGTGAGGATCACCGGCCAGTCCGGCGCTACCCTGACGGTGAAGAATGTCGGGACCAGCTCTGGGTCCACTGTTACCGCTAAGTCGAATCTGTAGAGTACAGAGTAGATAGTGGCATAGGATGGTGCGAGTAGGTTGGTCGCCCTCAGTTGTCGCGGAAGAGCAGATTTGTATTGAGATAGCACCCTGTCTGCATCCGATACGCGCATTTACTTTCTCTTCTTTGTATATTTCCGGATAATTCAGACATATTCTGATGTTTTCATTCCCATCGGTAAAGCCAACTGATTATCATGGCTATGCTTTGTAGGACTGCCTTAAGATTGCCTCATGTGCTAAGCTTGCCATTGCCAACAAGGGGGCCGAATCTTCCATGAACAGCGTTTTGTCATTTGGCTTTCGGAAAGAAGATCAAACTACGAAATGGCCCTGTGTAAATCTGAGAAATAGAATTGCAATTCCCATAACGCGATGTCGCAGGCTCCATTCCCAACCATGGTTTCGCCGACCCTTAAGATAGAAAAAATAACACAAGAGTAAAAGATACGTGGAACAAGGCAGACGACGGAAACGAGAAATCACGAAGCGCCGGGAAAACGACTCCGGGCTGGACAAATTAGGGTTGTAGATCATTGGTCACCTGTCTTCTTCCAGAGGCGGTGACTTGATGCAAGACATCAGAAAAAGATCAAGACGGCACCTGCAACCACGCCCAAATCACGGCTTCTCGCAGGGCTTGTTAGAATGGAATGAAACTGAAAACGAACTAACGGAGAGAAAGAACGGGTATGTTGGAATCTCAGCCTCCGAACAAGAACAGATCGTAGCACATGTATGACCATGAGATAGAGAAGCAAAGGGAAAGTCATCTATCCAGAAGCGCATTTCAACCTCAGACCTGACCCTGGTCGACCTCAAGTGGCTCGAGCTCTTCGGCATCGTTGTAGTCGTCGAACTCGAGACCTGCGTCGCGACAGCGCTGAAGCCACTTCTGTGCGATATCTCCACGGCGGTTGACTTCTAATTTCAACTTGGAATTCTGAGCGCTGATCTCGTTGATAGCATGACTTGTAGTCATGTTATTTTGCTCCCATCTCTCACTCATCGTTTTCTTCTCATCATGCAGCTGGCAGATGTACTCGATTGTACGCTGTAAAATAGCGCCTTTGTTCTTGTCACAGTTGGGGACCAGACGCGCTAACTGATTAATACCCTCGTTGATAGCTTCACGACGCCGACGTTCCACTGAATCAAATTTAGCTTAAATCACCCCATAAAACAGCAGCCGCAGCTTACCCTCTTTGTGATTGTTCTTGCGAATTTGGTGCCACTCAGGAGAACCAACGGACGGTTTTTGATTCATACTCTGGGCCTCGCGCGCAGCGTAGACAGCTGCGGCGGTCGAATTGTGTCCATGAGTAGGGCCCATAGCCTGACCCATATCATCGCCGAACGTCAACCCATGGGCGAGATTATTGGCGTCGAAAGAAGGTTCGGGGGGAGGCGGATACTTGTTTTGAGGATTGTGCGCGGCCAAAGCGGCTTTGGCAGTCAGAGCGTTCTCATCAGAGATACCGTTCTGTGGTCCGACATGTTGGAGGATTTGCTGGTCAATGTTGAGCTCCGAAGTAGAGGTAGGCAGACCGTGCGCATCATAGGAAGTAAGAGAGCTGTGTGCGAAATTGTTCTGAGCATCCGCGCCAGGCATGCTGCCACTACTTCCATTGGAAGAGCGGTTCAGGCGCTGAGGGTCCGGGCCCGCGCTGTCATCACCTTCGCGCTTGCGCTTGTTTGTGATATTGCTATCCGAGGCACCCAACGATTGGTCAGACATGATGTAGGATGTGGTGTTCTCACCCTGCAGGTTGGCGGAGTCAGCACCGGCCATGATAGTGCGTATCAGGTGATCAAACCGATCAAACCGACCCTTTAGACAGAGCAGATGTATTGATTCGAGATAGATTTCCTCAGACAGTTACCAAAAGGAGGTGTAGCATAAGGAACTTCCCTGCGGTTTAGTTTTGTGAGTCGGCAAGCCCAGTAAAGTGATGAGTGTAATAGTCAGGAAAACAATAATGCAGGCTATGGGAAAGAAAAGAGAGAAAATCCTCTCGCGAGTAAACATCCACCAAAAGGAAAGACATTGATGCGCTGAGAAGTGAGAAGTGAATATACTAAGACGCGTGAGGCTGGACGCGCCGGTCTCCGCACCATAGCATCAAAACAGACATTGGATGACTATCAAATCGAGGAACATGTAATAAATTATATTGATGGAATCAATATGCGCCGAAAAACAGTTGATGCGCAAACCATCAATCAGAAATCAAACCCTCATGGTCGCATAGTCGACATCGACATCAGAAACGCGTCATGACGGCTCTGCGACCGAGGTAACAGGGGAAGACAGGATAGCATCACAAAATCGGCCTCATCCGGATCCCGGCGGACGAGGCTGAGGTCCAGAGAGGGGCATGGTGAGATGCTTCTGGGGCCTTATTGAAGCTTCTGCACTAGTGGAGTATGGCAGAGGGACGATGCAATGATAGATAGTCGCGTATAGAATGAGTGAGCTCACTGTACCTTGGGATGGTCTGTCTATCACCTGACAGCAAGTCACCTGCCACGGGCAACAACAAGAGGCAGGTATATCGTAGTTCGATCGCGAAGACCAATAATCGAATTTGATCGCGAGGAAAGACTCAATATGAAAATGTCCAATGTAAAGACAACGGACGGACCGGAATAGTAAACGAACAGAAAGAAGTGGCGGCTTTTACAATAGAAAGAAGGGATATTGGAGGAGTAGAGTCGAGTAGTAGAGAGAAGCGCTCACGTGGCGAGGGACAATAATGGGAGCAGAACAGTCGAGGCGGCGGTGGTCCGGGAAGGCGTAACGACCTGAAGCGTAGAAGAATCACCTGACTTCGGTGGTCCAAAAGCCAACAGAATAGTCTTTCGTTGTCTCCACCGGAACTTCCCCTTCATTAACAGCAAAGGAAGTCAACTCCTGTCTGGAATTCAATATCTCTCCCATTAGCTTGTCTTTTTTACTACCCTCCCTCTTCGCTCTTGGATGTCATGTGCTCCAATCCCGTGCCCCCTCCTCTGCCAATGTTGGTCTTCTCATCGCTGATTGGTTGCGCGGATTACTCTGGGCGGTTGCCGGAGGAGGGGTTGACCCGGGGTCACGTGTGACTCATTTAAGTCTTTTGGTTATTTCTCGCCAAATCAACATGATGAAAGTCAAACAATTGGGCGGAAGTTTCCTGGTTATTTGAGGAATATGATGGGCACATGGTGGATACCATGTCTCATCTACCAGGGATTGAATGCACTGACTCGCGGCCGCTTTCAACAGTCACTATTGGTCTGAGGACAGATACCCCATTCATACTTTTAGTACCTTCACTCCTTCAGTGCTCATCCCGGTCGGGCCGACCCTCCTTTAGGGTCCTGGTAGGGAGCACGGTCCATCTGGAGAACGCCATCGCACAGTGGCGGGATGTACGCCGATGCATGCCATGCCTTGCCATATCTCTGACGGTCTCTGTCTCTCGAGTCTCGACCGACGCTGCGTAGTTGCAAATCCTCAGATACACACACAATCTGAACTTGCTTCACGCCTGATATTTGTGGCTCATGCTAGTTCAGTTATGCCATCTGCAAATACCTAGCCAGTTTCGGTTTGCCTCAAATACGACTCCATCTGACCTTTCGTGTCACATGCACATCCGGATTACAACCAAACTTTCCCACTTGAAGCGGATGGTGCTTTCCGCAGTGTCGATCAAAAAGTCTTCAAGCTTACTTTCGAAGATCATTTTGCTCTAGCTTCCCTCTGAAGGTTGCATTGATTTTAATAGGCCTTGTTTGGCTTGATGACAGACCGTCTGATAGATTGCGGATCAATCGGTCATGAGATAGGCCGTCATCGCCGCCATCCGGATCCGTCCAAGTAGGGTATGGACGCCAGTCTCGCATGGGTAGGTAGCACTAGTCTGTTCCCTCAAGGGGCTGGCATAGATGAATCTCTCGCGCATAATTGTCTAGATGGATCTGCGAAGGCAGTCGTGGTCTAGGAATGGTGCCTTCCAATGTCACATGGATCTAAGGAGGAGAATGATTATCAACCGTTCACATGATTGCTGCCATTGCAGCAAGGTTAACCCTATCGACTTCGGGCAGCTTCACAAAACAGAGAATCAGATATCCAGAGATTGTTGCGTAGATTTGGGCAGTTCTGGTACCGTGTCAAGTATTCCAACAAAAAGAGCAGTCAAGAGTCAAAAGCATATGACCAGTCGAAAACTCTTCCTCGCCAATGCTCAACAGTAGATGTCTCATCATGTACACCGTCAAATACGCCAGATTGTATACTTTAGCGCGGCAAAAGAAGCTGCAACGCTCACGCCTGCGACCTCTTAACCAATCCAAACACAATCTTCGGATCGGCTGTAGTATCAGCAAAGCAGATACCCTCTGTCGTCGCACCCAGCATATCCCAGCAAAGGATCTTCACATCGAACGGTAACTCCTCCCCAGCGTCGCCATCCTGCACCACCCCCGGGCGCTGCGTAATAGCGATAATCGCGCTCGTCCCCGCATAGCGCACCGATCCCTCCTCTCCACACCTATTCCCGAAGACGATGACAATACTCTTTTCCTTTGGGTCTCCGGCCTCATGGCCGTCAGATCCCAAATCAACATCGTGCCGCATCTTCTGCCTGACTAGAGGCCAAAATCTCTGTATCCAGTAATTAAAAGTATCCAAATCCGGCTTATCAGCCAGCGCATCCAACTCCTCCCGGCTCATAAACGTCGTCCAGGCCATCGACAGAATAACCAGCTGGGACTTGGAGTCGAGGACCCGATTCGCAAACTCCCAAGCCGTGAAGGGCGCCTCAAATTTATACGGGTTGATATCCATACATATCCCAAACGACGTAGCCACCCTAGACGTTAGCACATCTCCTCGCTCAGCGGAACCATTGTTAAAGACAAGCTGGTGGAACCCTTGCTCCGCCGTGCCTTCAGACGCCCACGTCTCGTCCGTGAAGTACAGGAACGTCTTGCGGTAATTCACCACCACCTCCCCCTCTTCACTCACAACAACCAGGGAATTATAGTACTTCTCCTGCGGTTGCGCGCTACTCTCCCCGTCTGCTGCTACTTCAATCTCGGGATACCCCACGCACACCTTACACCTGAGACGCGCTGCCGTCTCGCGTGCCCACGCAGCTGAGACGCCCTTCCCCGCGGGCTCAAGGAAGGGCCGTATGGCTTCCAGCGAGGGGAAATTGTACCCTAGCCAACAAGAACATGTCACTATTTACCGATCGGATAGGGACACCACATCACAAATATAGACCCCGCTGCATCCTGTTCCTAGGTACTGGTACTCACCCGTCAGAGCCAGTTCCGGCAATACCAGGAGGTCAGGCTTCAGGCTCTTGATCCCAGTTGCACAGCCGCTGTTCAGCAATTCGTTGGCCCTTTTGATGTTGCCGTCGACGTCGCCCACTCTAGGGGCAAATTGTAATGTGGCGATTCGCATTCCTCTGTGTTGGAGTCTAGATACCTGCACTAAGCACGAGAGACGGATTGCCTTCCTGGCTCTTGTCAGAGCCGAGGTGGTAGTAAGATGCCTGGTTAGAGAGGAAGAGGCGAAATGCCGTTGTAGTCCAACATGAAGAATTCTATGGACCTTGGCTGAGAGAATTGTGCAGAATTATTGACTTAACTGTCCATTTCTGAGCAGTCAAGTCAGCAAGATAGCTTAGATATGATTCGTTTTATTTTGGAAGTTCTCAGTTACAAGATGTGAGAGGACAATACGTGCGCCCATTGGAAACCGAATATTAAATCATGTGACAAAGATACCTGAGGCACCAGCACAATCCCCTAGTGATCGTCTCTATCTAGTCAACTCTCAGGTCTATGTTGCTCGGTGCGTGAACACAGATTTTGCTGTGAAAATGTAGGGTATTCTTATAATGCAGTTATGTACGACGCACACTTCCAGCGCCCGGTTGCTAAACTCCTAATGTAGCAGATACATCCCTTATCAAAAGACCAAAATCCGCAGAGAACGCCGTCGCATAATGCAATCGAGATGGTAGCTGACAAAATGTATACAGCAAAACAGAAGATCGCCATGGGCTGTTTAGCAGGCGTTTTCACTTCAATGCTGCAAGGGCGAACGTGAGCCTTTGAGATTAGGAAACAGATGGTGAGGCTCAATGACAACACCTATTTCTTGCCTGTTCCTTTACTTTTCTTCTCCGGGGTGAAGTTTAGCGGCTTATATGCTAGGCCCTTGCCCCCGGTAAGGCGAATCCTCTGTTCCGTTCGGGACAGCGTACGTCCTAGTCCCAAGTCTCTATCAGGGGCAAGAGCAACATCGTATCCATTGACTTGGTATGAATTCGGTGACTGACTTCGGGAGAAAGAGTGCGAAGATGAAAAGCTGCTACGCGGACTGAAAACGGAGCTTCGAGGCTCAGGGTGTGTCGACCAATGGTCGAGAAGTCTCGGCCCGCTCCTGAGTGATTCTGCGGCAATTCGGGCAGCGGAAAGGAGGAGTTCATCTTCGTCGACTTGGCGAGGCTTTGGAACTTCAGGCTTCTCCTCCTTTGCAGGCTTTCGAGCTGTCATGGCCTCAATCTGTTCCAATATGGGAAGTTTGGGAAGAGGTTTAATTGAAGACAGTGCCATAGACACTTTGCGTGGAGTAGGAGCCTCGGGTTTCGTTATTTTGGGTGCCTTTGGCTCGCTCCATTTCAGTTCTTGTTCATCTTCTTCGGGCAGAATGCGTTTGCGACTTGTCGAGAGGGTTTGTCGCCTTTTATTGGCCGCTTCCTTCAGGGCATCTCGCCATGCAAGGCGTCGTTCATCTTCTAAAGCTATATGCCTGTCAGATAGACCCGACAGGTGAAAAGAACGTCAATGGCTGTGGCCAAAAGTGCAACTCACCTGAGTTTCCATCTTCCTTTGCGGTCGGCTCAGGATAGATGCGAGCGGAATCATCTTCTTGAACAGCACCCACTGTGCTAGGTTCTGCAGGAGGGGGCGATGTGGCGCTAACGGGTTCAGGTGAGCTAGCCTTCGGGAATACTAGCCGAGGCTGCTGTTCCTCAGCGACATCTTCCACACAAGGCGCCACAGGCTCGTCTGCTGGTGTATTCGGTTCCAGAACTGCCTCTTCCGGTGGAGTCTTCAAGCCCTCAGTCGCATCGGCCGGTTTCTGTTCGGGTGCCTTTAACTCCACAGGCTTCGCCAATGAGGAAACATTGGTTGATTGAACAGGATGGGCAGCTTCCGGTGAATCTGTTGGGATCGTTAGAATTGACAATGTTCCTATACCAAGGGCGATGCCGTAGGGTAGAAGAACATACCGTCTTTCGCTGGAGCGAACAGATTACTTGCTTGCGCAAATGGAGATGGTGCAGAGATTGTTTCCGCAGGCTTGAAGAGACTTTGTTGAGGCTTTTCGGCTTCTGCTTTTCCGGGGAGAGCATTCTGACTAGCGAGACTGAAGATAGAGCTGGAAATCTGCGGAGCAGGAGATGGCTTGCCAGTATCGAAAATGCTTGTCGACGGCTGGGCAGCAGTCGAGCCAGGAGCCAGATCAGGTCTGGATATTGACGGAGTCTGGGACAGGCCGAATGGTGAAGCTGTAGGTGTTGTAGAGGGTTGGAAGACGTTTGGTGCTTTAAACTGAGAAGTAGCCGATGCAGGGGTTGTGTCAGGCTTTGTTGACATAAAGTTGTATGCTCCTGTCAAAAAGATCGACGTTGGTTGCTGACTACTGGACGCAGCAGGCAAGGTTGGAGTCTTCTGCTCAGTCACCGGCGTCTTAAATGGCGCAAAGGGCGAAGATATGCTGGCAAATGGGTTAGAAGGCGCAACTGTGGGCGCCGTTGTGGCACCGGCCGAACTAGTGCCGGAGAACAAGGAAGAAAAGGTCTTTGCCGGCTCGGAGGTTCGTGTTATATTGGTGGCCTGTGCAATCGAAGAACTCGAATTGCTTTGCGTAGGTGCCGCTTCTGCATTTGTTGTACTCTGTGAAAGTTCTGTGAATGCGTTGCGCAGGCTTGAAGCTGAGGCGGGAGACTCAGTAAAGACACCACCCTGCGAAACATTACCGTTCGTTTGGATGGCTGGTGGTCGCATTTCATTGTCATCGTCACTCACAAAGAGGGCATCATCGTCTGTGGGTGCTTCTGGCTCGGGGGCGGGTAGTGCCAGTGAGCGCTGCGGTAGAAAAGAGCTGTCAATCATTCCTAGAGTTGCCGCTTCTTTTATATTCAAGCCGAGTATGATCGCAACCATGCTTCTGCCTGCTCGCTTCGACTCGACATACTTTTCTGAGAATGAGTGTTCGGAAGACGGCTGGAAGGCTACGGATTCAATGTGTCAGTCGAAGTCAGATATGGCCGACATTGAGAAGCCTATAGTATAATTGCCGTAATCCGGTGGAATGAAAACAGAGCGAGTGAACGAAGGAAAGAAGGCGAGAGTGTTGTCGAGATCACACGTACCAATCGAGTCAACCGGACGGTTGCCCCAGTTGAGATAAAGATTACCATGAACATTCTCAGCAAACTGTAGATCTTGCTCTTCACAGAATCCAATCGTTTGGCTGTCATCGTCAAAGTGTAAGACTTTGGTCAGTTCGTCGACCGTCCACTCCTCATTCTTGTGTTGTTGAGAAGCGGGATAACGACAATATCCTTTCCATATTGAACGCATAGCTGTTTGGCGCATGTGGTTGAAATAGGTTTCAGCAACACAGGCCATCAGATACGAGACAGCCGGAGAATCAACCAAGTTGAAAAAGCGCGTGTAGAAGCCCTGTGCAATGGCGTTGGGGCGTTTGGCATCTAGGGTACCTTGATACTCCCATGTGTTGCCAGCAGCGGCGAACAACTCAAGGGCTACTTGAACCCGAGGCGAACTGCGTAGCTCTGCAGGCCATTTTTGCACACGAGCTTCTAAATCTGGTCGCTGGTCGTGAATGGAGAAGATAATGTAATAGGCCCGGAACTCGTCCTCATTGGGAAACGTGATGCGGCCTCGATTGTCGTCGTAATAGTACATCAGCGACAACATCGTATTGTTGAGTTGTTCTCGTTCCTGGTGGCGGTCAAAAGGCTCTTCGTTCGCAGGACTAGAGAGCAGGTGAAGAGAGACAATGTGGAACCGGGCAATTCTCTCCAGGCATGTGACTGCTATCTTCACGTCCTCCTCCTGGGTGAGCTGCTGGACGGAGAAATCGTTACGGATCGATCGTGTCCGATCCCAGACAAACTTGTGAATCAGACCAAGAGGCTCAGAACCACCAAGGATATGTCGAATCAGATAGTTGGTTGACTGAAGGAGTGCCTTCGGTGTTCGAATATCAGAAGGAAGCTGTTCATCGTAGCCGGCAGCTGATCTTCTGAAGCGTTTGAGCATTTTCGTTTCCATATTCTGCAATGTGTTTGTCGCAGGATGAAGAAACTATGGACAGTCAGTTCTTGGAAAAGCACCATACGACATCGTCTGTCCTATACCTTTTCGCTTTTGTCTACCATCTTCTGGACGATGCGCTCAACCCGCTCAAACTCGGGACACATGCTGGTGCAGGTACCGACGGGTGTAATTGCTTGATTCAGGGAAGTAGGTTGATTGGGGTCCGCCATCTGCCCTTTCCTGATCGCCTGTTCCCTTTGTTTCGCCCTATCAAGCTTGAGCTGCGAGCTGTCAGTCCAGAATCCTGGCCACTGATGGAAATCTAGTGCGGCAGAATGTCTTACTTTTTCGTATCGGTCATTGTAACTGTTCAGAACTGCCATGTCCTCCACTGGCACAGCAGAGCCCTCCACGCCATTTGTTCCATTTGACGGAAATTGTAGTCGAGGGTCTCTGTTAGAATCGACCATGCTCCCAGAAAATCCAGACGGTGCCCCAAATACACCAGAGGAGTCATTCGCGACACCAGGAAATGCTGGTTTCTGCTGCGGATCCTGTCCACCAGATGGTGAAGAAGAGGGTTGGTTCTGCTTCAACTGGGAGAAAGGCGATGCGGCAGCTCCTGTGGGAGCAGCGCTTGGGTCCGGTTTGCGCCAGGTGTTAGTCGGAGGACCAGCGCCTCGGATGTGACCACGGAGAGATCTCATTGCCGACGAGGCTCCTCGTCCTCGGCCACGCGCGTTGGATGATTTGGACTGGTAGGGAGTAGCCCGACTGAATGATCCACCGCGCCCTCGACCCGCCGGAGCCGTTGTTCCATCTTTCTGGGCGAGGCCAGCGAATGGGTTCGCTGGGCCTGCCATCTCGGGTAAAGTATGGTGAAAAGGATGACAATCTCAGAGCCTTTTCACCAGGGAAGCCGAGGTGTAGTCTGTTCGTTTATCGTCCTCTTCGAAGATGGGGGTTGATTGACGAAGGAAAGGCAGCTGGTGAATCAAGTATCCTAAAAAAGCCGACCTCCAATAATAGGTCGGAGGGCGTAACAACGCAGTTAGTTTGAGAAGCTACTGGAGAAAGACTGTCAACTGCGAAGCAACACAACGGGGAAGGAAGATAATGCCAGAACTCAAAGTGCTCACGCATATCAAACTCCAAACCGGGAAAAGCCATGACGCAATACCTTTGTATCTCAATTCTACGGCCTCGACGCGTTCAAGGGAAGAAGATGAGGCTGCTGAGAAGCCGTTGTTGAAAGCTGGGCTCGTCGCAGAGGTCGCCGGTGGCCGAACGCTTCGACTTTGCGGCGTGAGGAGATGTGACCTCCGTGCCAACGGCCATCGAATCGCGGCGCGAACCCGCTGGATGGACAGTTACCGAAATTGTCGCACAGTGTTATACCGTCTGTTGAATCCTTAGTTCATTGTTATTTGTTCGGCGCCGTAAACCGGTGGGATGAGGCGATATGGGTTCTTTGTTGCCGTCGCTTATGCAGCTCTCTGGAGGCTCAAAGCCGCGGGAAGGCGCCAACTGAATATGGCTAGCGCCACTTGCCGCGCGTTTACATCCGCCCTTCAAACTGCCCTATACACTACTACACTTTAGAGGGCGAAAGTCAATTATAGTGATTATCATATTTTGAGCAACAAAACTAATCCAGAAAGCAATCGCTGTTATAATGAAACACCCTCATGCCTCGTTACCTCTCATTCAGCCGATCGGCATTCAAGAGAACGAGCTTCGCCACAAGCGCCTCGCTGCCAATTGTCTAGATCATGATTAAGAAAAAAAAGTGAAATGAACAAACACAAGAACATCACCCATATCTGCATCTCACGCCATCTGGAGCCATCTCCAAACGGAGTTTCTGAACGTATGTATAAGGAAAAAGACATATTCAAACATAGAACAAGCAACGAGTATATATACTAAACGAAGAAAAATTTTGAAGTCATTGACAGGTACCTACCATATAAACCCAGGGAGGTCATGGCAGTCACTTGACGTGGAACAAGCCGCATGCCTAAGTCGGCATTGACAACAGGTCAGGGGCTGAGGAAGAGCAGAAGGGAAGTCGGGAAAACAATCATCAATGAACCGAAACTCCAAGGCTGCAGGAGGGTCAAAGCAGTGGGCGAGGATCCATCATTTAAAATCATGCATGTGGTCTATTTTGAGTCCAACTGTCACAATGGCCACATCAGCTAGAATGAGGGGCGTGCTGTGATGGATCACGAGGATGGCTCAAAGATCCTGTGCGGAAAGAAGGGCCTCTCATGCTCATGCCATCCATGCTTGAAGGTCTGTCTTGAGGCAGGTTCGGCAGGCCGTGAGCCATGTGAGGCATTTCCTGGGGATGAGACGTCGGGGTCATGGGAAGCTGATATGACATAGTAGTCTGAGACATGGCGTGACTGGGTGAAGTGCCATACTCCATTAGGTTGAAGAGATTGTGTCGGAACGAAGGCGTCCAATGGTCGAAGCTGGCCGAGTGCTGCATGGGCAGGGGTGCTTGGCGGTGGTGGGAAATCTGATCGGGGGCGGAGGAGGTGATGGGCGCCTGTGTTATATAATCGAAAGCGGCAGGTGTCTCATTGGGGCTGACAAGTGCTGTTGTTGCAGGGGTTCTGAGCATCTGCTGCGATGCATAATCTTCGGTATACTCAGAGGCCGTGGGAAAGAAGGTCCGATCATCCCGGGGTGCCTCACCGAAGCTCAACGACTCCGGTAAAGGGAACAGCTGGTTTCTGTCATCTCCCATATTCATTGGGCGACTTGGCGCCGCCATGCCCATGTGTTCGACTGAGCTCGACATCAGGTTGGTTGAGTTCACCTCAGAGTGGTGAATGGGGAGTGCCTCATCCGCATTATCGTCTTCTTGCTCATGCTTCTGGTCCGGATCCACATTGGACTCGGCATCCTTCTCTTTCGGGTTCGACTCTCGGTTGACAACATATACGATTGTGTTGGCATCTGAGGCTCGTCAACAGCTGGCAAGATGAATTCTCAAGGAAAGAAGATGCTGCTTACCAACTTCTCCTCTTTCATAGCGTTCTTCCATCCTTCTCACTCTGAAGACCTCGTCCAAGATTTGGAGTCTGTGGGGACCTCTGAGCTGCCGCTTGCAGTCGTGGGCAATTTCCTGCAATTGATCTGTGGTAATACCAAATCTTCCAAGCTTGCGGATGATATGAATTAACAGAGACAGGCGTTCTAAATCTGTCAGCAAAGTTACTTGACACAGGAGATTTTCTGGAGGGGTCCACATACGATCCTTTCGAAGATGGTCAGGCTCCTTGTGAACCACATCGGCGGGCCACCATTCGGGCTTTGTCTTCTCTGGGTCGCCCTTCTTACCAGGAGGAGCTCCTGCGGGGGGTTTACCTCCATTATAGGGGTGCTTGACTTGCTTTCTTGGCTCGATGAACTTAATGAATGCCTTTGCAATCTGGCGACAGTTGAGCTGCTGGAAGTGCTTCAAGGATCTCTCATAGTAGTCGAGGACTTTGGGAGTATCACCAATTTCGAGTCCGACCATGTCCACTGATCCACAAGCGGGCGTTTCCTCAACGGGGCCTGAGAACTGGACGGATGGCGGCACACCGTACATAGAGTGGGCTGGGGAATTTCTGCGCCGCTTGTTCTGACGGTAGGGCAAGTGACCAAGCGGTTGTTGAGGATCATAGCTATATGGTGTGGCACCGGCACCTGACAGCCCTGTTCAAATGAGATCAGCAAGAATAACGTACTTGTGTGCGGAGGGTTTACATACTTCGAACCATGGGGCGCTGATACCCGATCTTGGCACCAAGGATTTCCAAAAATCTTTCACGGACTTCGGGTGTGAAAACAGTCCCATTTTGCTCCTGGATAGACGGAGACTCCGTCACCTTGAGTCTGCCCATGTTGTCGAGATAGATCATGGCGTAGTGGGCGTAAGGGATGTTGATCGATGAACGCACAGATAGACCCATGGGCTATGTAGGAGATGAGTCAGCTCCATATATGTCTTTTCAATGCTGGTATTACTTACTGGAGCATTATCCCAGCTGTTGACATCGTCCTGCATGCATGACGCTGGCCTTTTACTGGAGCCCACCCCAGGAGCAGGTGCGCTGAACACCATTATGTAATTTGAGAGGTTGACGTTGACAAAGGTACGGCAGGTTTCGTTGAGCCGGTGTATCGTTTGGACAATCTCGAGTTGGACGTTTCTCAGGCAGTACGGTTACTGAATTGCTCTGAGAGGTAGATAGTGCTCAACACATGAAGATGCCGTCGAGTTCGGAGCGTGTTTACAGCTGCGATGGCAGCAATATATATTGTCTCCGAGGTCTTTGTTCTATCTTCCAGCGGGATCAGAACCAGGTGGTCCGAGATGGTGATGAGGCTGCAGAGATCCAGGTCTGGTGAAGCCACGGCAGGCAAAGGCCGCTGATTAGCTTTGGTTTGACACTTGGAAAGGTGCAGCATGCCAGAAGCCTCAAGGGGAAACAAGATACAGCAATGAGAAAGGCTCAAAATTGAGATAAGAACGTCAAGATGGAGGCGAAAGCCAATACGGCGGTTCGAGTCCATGACCCCGCCATCTGCTGTAGTTTGCTTCTGAAGGCAGACGAGCAATTTCGAGGCAGATCGACGCCCATCAAACAGAGTTGAGAGAGGGTAGTATGCGTGACAAGTGACGACATGCTACTCACAGGATGCACCCAGATGAGAACGGAGATCAAACACCCAACGGGATTCGAGAGCAAACAATCAAGATCGGCCCGGTAAGGTGGGAGATGCTGCAAGATGGATGCTGGCAACCGATTTCGGCACACAGATGGGCAGGTGTGACAAGTTGCAACAGAGTTGGAATTAGATCAAGAACTACTTGGTCCTTTTCTTTGTTTTCTGCTCCGGGGATATGTACGGTAAACGAGGATGGTGACACAAAGTCAAGTCATGAGAAGGGACAATCAGTGATTGACAGATGAGAAGTTACCCAATAGCTCAAGGGAACACTCGAGGTCCTGAAGGTGAGAAGAAGTAGATGAGAAGAAGAAGGATTGGAGCTTTAAGACGGGGGAAATGGCAGTTTTTCAGTGTCGGCGATGAGAGATCGGAATGCCTGTACCTCTGGGATATTGAGAATAGCGATCGAACATAGAACTAGAAGCGCCTCTGGGACTTTTTTTTTTTCTTTTTTATTTATTATTTCCCTACCTTTTTTTTATATTAATATATTATTTTGTTTTGTTGGGCCCCTCTCTCAAGTCAAGCTGCCATCGAATCGAAGGGCCGTCCCGATTTGGCCATCTGAGACTCCGATTTAGTGGAATGACCCGCCAACATGGATGATCCTTGAAGCGCATCAAACTCGAAACGCAAGATAGTCTCTAGTCTCTACGGCTGCTAAAAAGCACCGGTCCAGAGCTGCGGGCTGCATCTCTCAGGCAAGAACATGCAGCAGTAGGGCGGTAATCGTACTTCTTTTATTTATTTCTTTTTGTAAATTACTATAGTTGTTAAATGGTTTTATTTCCTACATATTTATCGAAATTATTCCTTTTTCTTTTCTGCAGCCATTATTCGCATGGACACTTTCCTCATATTTACCCATAGTTGTAGATCGTTTCAACCACTCCCCAAGCCTCATGCTCTACTATTTGGTAGGCTTTGTTCGGAGGATGCCAGTCAAAAGCACCGTGGCTTACCGATGCTTGCTCCACTGCCAGAGGACTGGAACGCTGGTTTCTAGATTAGACACCTAGGTTCAGATTCGATATCTAGAGTGCTTGCCCAGATGGCCATCAAATGCACAACATCTACAACAGATGATTACTACAGACTGTGAGGAATCAACTCATAAAAAAAGGCCCTTATTGGTCAGTCTGTCAGCATAATTAGTCGTCCGTATGAGTACTCAGTGGATATTTTTACGAAAATGTCAAGAGCACCAGAGCCAAAATAGCAGAATGGGGAGTTGCTCTATTAACAGATCGACTAGTTTGTGGTTAGTCAGGACTCTAACAGCCACTTGGGCCCGGGGATGAGAGTTCCTGGGACGCCATTACTGTAGCAGTGGCCCCCTCGTCATTAGAGACGGTCTTTGGCACCCAGTTGCTTCCCAGCAGAAATCGATTGTTTTTTTCCAAACACCGGGGATTGCTGCTCTCCATGCAGTGGTAACTCATACCATCTGTGCTTTGTCGTGCTTTCATGGATATTGCCTGTGGATCAAATTGGTTGACATTTTCCGGTACTGAGCGCCATGCTATGGATATCGAATCCCGGTCCCGCCTAGTCACTTGTTCAGTACTTATGTCTAGTCTTCTTCAGCGCACAATTCTTAGCATACCTATCCATTGTCGTCCGTCCAGTCCCCTCTACCTTAGATTACAGTACGTGGAGTACCTCAAACTGACAGAAACCCCAGCCAATCCTCCCAGTATTCTCCATCAGTTTCCCCGGTTGATTTGCATATTGTACGACATGACTCCATAGATCAACCAGAAATGTATCTACCTACCAAAACCGCAGCCGGGATTTGTAAACAGACCTTTTCCCTGAAGAAAGAAGTCACCGTGCACAGGCCACAAGCGTTACCATTTTACTTCAGAATCAAACTTCAGGGCGGTTTTCCTTTCGTCCCCGTCCCACATCGCTCACGCTTGGACCAGGTGCTTTGCAATCTAGCCCCAAGTAGTAAGTATTAGCATCCAAAGCTCCGTATCTAGCCTATCCATGTGTCTACCGTACACCATGTACTGCCCCTCTACGAGCATACGTACAATTACAGCGTACCAGCGACGATCGAGTACCTCGTACAGTACTGTGTGGCTAAGTCGACTTGCACCTGAGGGTACTTGATACGCAGAATCCGTTGCTCTCAGCCTCGAAGAGCTCGGAGACTCCGAGTCACCGCCACAGTTCAGTTGATCACTAGCCACATCTTGCGTCTCTCACATTGTAGACTATGGGATGATGCACGCACAGTCTTGGTAAATACTCCGTACGCGGCAGCGAGATCCTCCTCGCCACCATGTGCATCACTCATCCAGGATGTGAACTCGAGTTCAAGCTTCTAGCTGGTTCCATGATTGACATTCCCGGTCCTCCCATCGTACTTCTGCACACACATCAAGCATAATGGTATCATCTTGGACAGGGTTGCTGTGTTACCGACAAGGGTAAAAAAGAATTCTGAGAATTCGGCGGAGTTTATCCTATAGGTAGATTCCATTATACCCCAAAAGGGGACACAATTGCGAGTCGGGAAAGGATCAAAGTACCTAAACTAAGGAACAGATTATGACTCCAGACTATGGTGGATTTGGATTTGGCGCGAGATTACGATTGACCAAGGGGAAGGGGCGCCCTGATCATGGGCGGATCTTATCGACTTGTGCCCCGAACGCTAGTCGAGGGGCTAGGAGCCAATCACAGAGCTTGGGAAGCTTCTTGGGCGATTTCTCCAGGAGAGCAGATGGCCGTGAAGAGGCTTGTGCATAACCCGACATCCTGGGAAAGGGAAAATCCAGAATCCAAATCGGACGTAGGCTTTTAGCCCTTAGAGTTTTGACTTTGTACAGTATTCTGTCTACCGTGAAGGGTTCGAAATGCCATTAATGTAGGCTCGGATGAAGGATTCCTACTGTTTCGAGCTACGGCCCCTACGGAGAGTACAATGGCTTGTGAGATCTGAATCATGAAAAGGGGTAATTCTATTTACGCCAGTTATGCGCCTACCACAAACTACTGACTAATGCGAACAAAGAAAAGAGAACCCTAGAATCAATTTGAGATTCGAGTCGACAAATCAAAGGCGGAGAGCAGTTTGAACGCTGGATTCTAACAGTGACACATTTTCTTCTCTTTGACCGGGGGTGGCATCCTCCATCTCCATCAAATTATGCAGTAGTTCAATAGAGCCCAGTCAATTGGTCATAATTACTCGACAGTTGAAGAGAGTGCTCCATACTCGGTACTAGTAGCAAAGACAACGGAAAAAGCAATAGCAGGAAGATCAAGTCTCGGACTTTGATGTCAGATGGCAGCAACATTGACGTTCGTCTGCTGTGTCAGGTTACCTGCCACTGACCTCACCACAGCCAATGCGATTTCATCAGCCATCTATTCGCGACGATCTAAGAGACAATGACCTTGATTTTAGCACCAACCATGGTCGAGTGCAAAATCCTCAACGTCACTGCCTGTCACTGAGTTAGCTTCCATCCAACCTAACCTGGAATCCAGAAGGAAGGTAAAGTAAACCCCGAGGAGCAATAAAGTCCGATCCTTAGCCAAGTCCAAATACGGCTTCCTAATTGGGACGATTTGTCATGATGCTCACACTATCTAACTTAGTAATTATTTCAGAAAACAGTACTTAGAAACAAAGTACTAGGCCACTAACAGTGTAGTCATGGTAGAGTAATAGTAATCGTGGTCCGTGTCCGTACTTCGGGTAGCCCGGGCTTTTCAGGCACCGCTGACATGGTAACTCTTATAGTCTATCCTTGGCTATATCGCTAGTAACCGTCTAGGGGATGACAGGCCAGTTTGACACTCAAACATTCCAAATGATCTTCAAAGGCCACAAACGACAATGGTGCAGCTCGAACGCTTTGTATTTGGGCACCAGAAGTAAGACAGTGATGTTCAGCTAGAACATGGATTAGGTCCAGTAGAAGCTCAGCGATTACCCCCTAGTCAACAACAAAGGGCGGATGCTACCATCCCGCGGAAATATATTTAGTAACCTAATAATCGACAGGACCATCGTCCACAACCAAGGAGCATTTAGCGACACTCACTATTATCTCATAACACAGAATTCGCTGATAAGATCTCATCGATCAAGTTAATGAGACAGTTATATATTTCGATCAGGGAATAATAATAAGTCTCAAACAATTGTTCGCGCATAAGTACTCTATCCCTAATCAAAGTACATAATGACTCGGTTGCTTCGAGTAGATTGATGATCACCAGTTCCCTGCTCGTTTCTTTCAGCCTTGCGATTCTATATACGAGGGCCAGAATAAAGTACTGCGTATTCCGCAAATAGTACGCAGTAGATCTCCCAAGTAACTGTCAGCCAAGCAAGCAGATGACCAAGCCCCTGACCGACCTACCTGCCAAAACTTCCAACTTTGATTAATGGACAGGGTTCAGAGTCTAGACCAGTGGATCAGGAACCAGTTTATGAGACAAATCTAACAGATTGGAGACCTAGGATTCAGGCACAATTGAAGACGCACAATGCACGATCTCTTCAAGTTCGAACTGCTCGCCAGTTGGCATGACCGACCGATAGCATAATCTCCATGCATCTGGCGGTGTCAACCGTCAACGTGGCCAAGCGACAGACGCTGTACATGAGAACGGTGTGCAATATAACTGTATGATATACATGATGTAAGGCATTGTGGAAAAGGCTCACCGCCACGTTAGTTATCACGGCTCATGGGGAACGTTGGCGAAAAATTCTAATCATGCATGAGTATGACTGCATGCATGCACAATGGAGCAAAGTCAAACCCTGCTTAGCTGATATGACAGTGACAGTTGTCAGGCGGACTTAGACTTTCTTCTTTATTCCCAAGATAGCCCAACCAACGTAATTTCTCTGGGAAACTCCTCACCGATCATAGTGATATCAGTACGGAGTATAGGGCAAGGTATCTGGCAGGGGAGCACGCGCTTGCCGCGGAGCCGAAATAATGAAAAGTACCAAAATGTCCACTCGAGTCCAATACATGGATCCTGACTGGCTGCTAACCCATACACAGGATGAAACCGAACAAACGGTTCAGTTCTGGACATTAGATCTTGGTTATATCAGGAATGGTGGGGTACCTTCACCATGAGCCTTGATCTTGGAGATCAACGTGTAACAAAACGCGAGACCGCAGGCTCGTTCGATTGATTAACAGCCACTGAGCTCTTGACTGGGCCTGCCTATTACCCGTCAGCAAGACGCTATTATCTCTAGTTCCTGAGCGATGTGGGCGTGATTCCCACCGTCGGTAGCTGCCGTTACCATAAATGGTAACGTACGCAAGCCTTCGGATCCTGTAGCTTCAGCACCCTGTCTGCCACTGTCAGAAGACGCGAGTGGCTTCCCAAATAATGGGCACAGGGGGAGACTAATTCAACTTCAAGGTCCAACAACTCCGCGGGATTGCGACCACGTTCACAGCCTTTGCCGTCTTGGTGGATTCACACGACAAGGATGAATGAAAATTTCCCGATCCACCGGTCCATCACCCATGACAAGGCCAACGGGGGCAGATACCGCGCCCGCGGGGGATCGTACCTATTCACGAAGCAGATAATCAAAAGAGCCAATGACATTCCGTCGTAACCGAGTTTTCGAGGGTGGCTCCTGGTGAGGCCCCCAAGCTACGGAGTAAACAGGTTGTTGGGTCAAGCTAAGTGACCGGGGAGTGATTCACCTGGTTTAGGATCACCATCTGTTTGTTGGGAATCTTTGCAGGGTGCTGAAGAATGCCAAAGAAGAAAAGCAATGATACATGCGCAATCTACGGCGAGAATACGTAGTTCTACACTATTGCTCCATTATCGAACGCTTGATGTAAATCAAGAAAACTCCATGCAGATACCAATAATGAAGCAAAGCTCTATTGCGTCATTGCAAAAAGCCAGATAGAGGTGTATGGATCAAAAGTCTCCGGGACTGCTAGGAACAGGATGGAGGGGGAGTGATTAAGTGGACTTTGAGAGAGGGGTTCGAAATCGAGCCCAAGAATGGGTCACGTTGGACTGCTCGGGCCGGTTGGTCTAAGGGGGATGGACACTCGGCTGATGATAGGTGGTGGAAGGCCTTGGGGCTTGAGGTTTCGTCATCAGCAGTACTTTGTGCGATGGTTTCAAGGACGGTTTACTGTCAGTGTCAACTGGACAATGTAACATTCTTAAGACATTGGGCCCTCATAGACACTAGCGACATTGTCCATTTTCCAAAAAAGGGAATCTCAAAAGAGTTGCCTGTCTGCCTTAAGCTAAGGTCGTCACTTCGGAGATCATTGTCTGTTCTGTCACTAGCGCTTTATCATTACAGAGTGCCAAGGAATTAGTGACAGGCTTCATAGTTTAAGAAATTTGATTGCACCGTCGATCAGGCATAAAGTACGGGAAAACTGATAGTCAAAAGCTCAGAATCCAATGGAATAGCGGGAGAAGTGGATATTAGCAGGGCACGGCCCGGGGAGGTCGGTCCGAACGTCACCAACGCTTGTCATCAAAACCAAATACGATAGGCAATGCCAATCCTCCAGGAGTCCAGACTCCGCACCGTCCACCTGATACTCGCACACTGACACTAGCAACTGACACTAGCAACTGACGGACATGCGCAATCATTGGAGTGCCAGCCGCGATCTCTTGTCCGTAGCCTGAGGAACCGATCCGGTTTCCCTTCCCCTGGGTTACACTAGCAGCATTTATTTCGCGAGCTGTTCCCGTGCATTCCTTAAAAATTCGGCACAAAAGTACTGCCTGTGTAATGTACATTTTGTGTCTGTACTCTGTAGTTGCCTACCTCACTCCTTTCCCCTGCATCAGGCTTTGTCCGGTGTCAGGAACGGGGCTCCAAGTGCCAGGTAGATGGGATGAGCTCCCTTGCAAGGCGACGCAGACCCCAGCCATTTCAGCCACATGCTATCGCATCGTCTCACTACTTCTCTGACAGCGAGAAATGAAGGGCAAAGCCATGTTTTGTGGTGCATCTCCGTGGGTTCGAGGCTTGCAGAGAGTTGACAAATACTGGCAGCCCGGCTCCGGCATAGTGGCTGACTCCATGGACCTGAAGACGCTGCGAGCTGGAAGTGCGACATAAGTACTCACAGTACGCCTGAATTCAAATGAAGCCGCTGCAAGCGTGGAACAGCCAGATGGAGCATGTGCAGTGCGCCATCACAACATGGGATACAGGGCCCAAGCCCTGTCTCACAGTGGCTTCCTCTTCTAAAGCTTTATGACGGCATCTCCATAATGAAATACTTTGCTAAAGTGGTATTTTCCTGGCACGAGAAATCCTGATTCCACACATTAATGACGGCTG
Organism: Aspergillus lentulus; assembly: GCF_001445615.1. Classification (NCBI taxonomy): domain Eukaryota; kingdom Fungi; phylum Ascomycota; class Eurotiomycetes; order Eurotiales; family Aspergillaceae; genus Aspergillus; species Aspergillus lentulus. Next base: position 2,140,671 of record NW_028322115.1, on the reverse strand, counting down.
TTTCCGACATTCAATCGCACGAGAAACCTGGTTTCGGGGTGCCCAACACGCTGGTGGTGAAAGTTATATCTCATAAGGGACCCATCACCCATGCGACCGGGCCGAGCCTCTGCAGAATTGAGCATGCGAGTCACCGATAGGAATTAGGGCGTCTGTTGTGCGACGCGACTCCTTGCTTAGTCAGAGTAACCGCGGATGTGGGGTATTGTACCTTACTGCAGATTATGAGCAATAATAAATGGCATACATATGACACATGTTTGTACTTGAAATGACTATTGATTCGACGAGGTGAGAAGATATTTTCCGACTGGATTACTATCCGAATAAGCGTCTTCATGGCTCGACTGATTCAATGATCCACGCTAGTTATTCTAGAGTTTTTCCGTGGAATGCTGCAAACATCCAAAGTCCATTCCACCACAGCAGATTATGGTTTCCGATATCCTATGGATGATCATCATAAACGATCTGGTAGTACCCAAGATCGGGGTACTACAGAATGTAGAGTTTTAGAGCGGAACACAAGACTCACATATGTAAGCCATTTCACTGGCAATTTATGTATCCAATTCTGCTATGCGCCTCTGCCATGTATGGACCATGGTACGCCGGCGATTTAAGTTGCGGGTATGGCCGGAAGACCAACTGAACCATGGAACCACTAGTATAGTTTGGTGAACTGTACTTAATGGCCACTGCCAGTTGTCACTCCCCACCTCGCAAATCTATGGAGATGTGAATCTAAGATGATCAATGTTAGATGCACCAGTACTATCCTCTTTATTGATTCCTTCTGACGAACCCATCAAGAAGCACAACACTATTAAGTGGATTACATATACATAGGCATGGCAGGAATGAGCTTCCTGTTACACTACATTAGCCATATTAAATAGTTCGTCTAGCCACACAATACCTTAGCAGCGCCTGGTATCCAATAACCTGAAACTTGTACACAGCATCCGAAGCTACCAATCAACGCCTGTCGCCTGTCCCCCGCCGAATTAAGTACCAAGTATAGACCTAACCGCACAGAGTCAGCATCATGCAGTAGCCGCAGGCTAACTTACTCAATATATCCCTGTTCCTGCTCGCCGACTGGCCGAGAAGCAATAAGTTGGTACTCCGGGATGTGGGACATGCATGCATTTAACTCAGGATGATTTGCCACAATTTATCCGCCGAATGTGCCGACTGCAGATAATTCTGAATGAAGCGTTGGGGAAGCCGGGAAGCTATATAGAGTAGGGATCGTTCTTTTCAAATGGAGTGCAGAGTAGATACCGTGGATCTAGATAAGTCTATCAGTTACCTGTCAACAATACTAGATACCAAATTTACACTTGGAATATGAGGACCTTTGAGATTGACGCTGTAGATGACTGCTACCGATCCCATTTACGGCGACATTCCACCAGCACGGGCTAGTCCCTTGTACATTTTGCTGGGGTCTCTACGGCCTTGCCTCGTCACGGGTCGATGTATAGGCGCTCTTCTGGCGTTCCGCCACCGCTTGAATAACATCTCCCACCTTGTGTTGATTACTGTGGGGCAAATGCGGGGGCCAAATTTGACGTTGCCGGCATGCATTGTTTCGGCGAATTCGGCTGTGCCAGTTCGAATCTTCTCAGCAGTGTCTTCGGAGCAGCCCAATGGCCAATTTCGAGTACCCATACGACATAAATAAGTATGCATAGCTGAATTCAACCCGTACACCCTTTCTGCAGAGCGTCTGGGGGAGAACCGTTAAACATTCTGGTGAAACCCCGAGACTACATAGCGAACGCCTGGCCGTATGGGCTTGATTTGCTCTGACATAGCGTCCCGTTTTTGCGGGCGAATTTGCTGTCCATGCAAAGCCATAGCTATGAGCACGTCCGCTGGTACTTCCGCGAACCATGTACCTCTGAGTAGGTCGTTGACGCCTCCAAGGAAGTTGCTTGCTTCAGCGTCCATGTCGAACTTAGCAAATAGGATGTGTAAGTCATCCATCAACTGTTTGGTGGGATTTGGACGGGTTTGGACCAGCATCGTCGCGGCTGGGTTCAAAGAGAACGCGTAGTCTTGTAGTTGCTGAGGGGGTTGTGTAGACATCTTGTGCGAAGCTATATTCACTGTTGGTCACGTATACGGAAGAGGGCAAACTTTTAGAGGTATTGTGTGTTGACAAACAGCATGTAGTTTAGGAATATAAATTGAAGCCATTGCCCGGGGCACTTCTCGCAGAAATCAACTCTCTCACTCACTTCTCTAGATTGACCTCTCCATTGCATAGTACATGAGAGCCAAGTCATAACTGCACATCCATCCTGCACAACAATGTAACTAACCAGGCAGTTGGATAATGTAAGCGGGCCCGGGAGCTCTTGTAGAGAAGGTGGGCTCTTTCTCCATAAGCTCGACTACACACTCATAACAGACTCATAGGGAAGGTACGCTCTTCAGTGGTGATGACCTAAGGTAATTAAGACACACTAACCAAGTTTTTTAATTACACTATCAATCAATATTACCTAGACTTAGTAAAACTATTAAAGCGAAAAAACTACATTTAGCGGAGCATCCAATCTCGTAAATTTCATCTAAGTACCTTCCATCTTCTTTATACCCCTAATTATCTATTACTGTACTGGATTCCTGTACTCAGAATCTCAGATTAGATGGCTAAGCAAGTGGATCAAAGACAAAAGTCCTCTACAGGAAATTGGCTGAGGACTTCCAGGAACACCATCCTGGGGAACGAGTTCCGGCACTGCTGGCACGGAGATATAACCCGATTGAGGATATTAATGCGATACTGTTTTCTCCTCAATTGAATGATCGACGAGCAGAGTAGGAAAGTCTGTTGAACAAGAACCCTCCACTGCGACGCTCGGATCAAGACCACACGGGTTATGATGAAATCCCCACCAGGTTATGCTTTGAGGTTCCTGGGTTGCTGAAGACCCAGGCAACTTTATCTCTATCTTCATGTTTCATGTGCCTCGAATCGAACATGTTCGTGTTCACCGAGAGAGGTAACATCTTGCAAGAGCCAGCCGGCAACTCGACAAACTGATTCCGGTAGCTGGAGCCCGCACCGGACACATCCCTCGCTGCCAGCTGTCATGGACCCATCGACTATATATGCATGTCACTGGTAGAATCATGGGGATATCCACCTTTCATCAATGCCAGTGTCGTACAGCTCTCAGCCATCGCATAATCATTTAACTATTCTGTTGTATGAGCCTGCAGCCACGGACTCGGTGATGGATCGACTGGACTATGCGAGCATCGACGCAAGGATGGTGCTTGGCGATCTTCGACCACCGCAGCCTGGAAGTTTATGCTTGGGATACGTCTCATTGGCGACCTCAGGTCTGTCTATCGCATGGGTTTAAAAAAAGGGCCTGAGCGTTGCAGCTGGTCTCTCTTGTGCCATGCCATTCGGGGATTTACTAAGTAACAGACTTGTTTACTTGTTTACGGGGTGGAGGGTAGGATGTAAGATGTTGTCAGTGTCATACTCTGCGAAGAAGAGTGTATACGAATGTCTGTCATTATCTCATTAAATGTGTATTAACCCGTCAGGCATACCTAGAGGTAGATTTTATACCATCCACTGCAAGTCATCGAGAGTAGTATACCGCCAACAAGTCGATCCTCAACAACCTCAACCCGAAAACCAGGTTCTCAGTGCGACGGACGGACGGGACGGCCGGGCTTCCCTGCAAGATCTGAATCTGAATCCTAAACGGGGCCATTCGCTCAATCCTTCTACTACTCACTCTACTAACTAAAATAGTTGTAATTTCACGTAGTATCCAAGTTAATTTTCGTGGATGGATCCAGCTCTGCCACTTAGTGTCAGTGTCCCGCGTCCCGCTGTGGTATCATTCATAGTCAAACAGATGGTATGGAGTACGGACTACTAGTTACCTTAGTCCACGGAATATGTCGAGCAATGATCCGGCCGTCCGCCACGCGAGAATTGAGATAGAGCTCGGTCCCCCGTAGTTGATTTTGATAGGCGTCGACTTCGACGTCGAGACATGATGGGCAAAGGCAGCAGTCTATAACCGACGCAAGGGATGACAAATTGAGGAAGTTTATCCCTGCTTCCGTCCACTCAGACCGCACGCCTCGAAGGAGCCTTCGTATGAACTAAGCAACCGTGAACGGCCCAAGCATGGCCTTAGCCTCGCGAGTTCCATTGACCCTTCTACGCCGCTGGGTTGAGTTCTGTTTCTCCACACTTTTTTCTCAATACAGATCGAGGTAGATCGTTTTGAAAAGAATGTTTAAGAGAATTCAGATGGGCTAATCCGGTCCATGGGTCTCTGTATGTTTCTAAGGACACCCTTATGTGTGCTACTAATGGGTGGATCATGTCTGCTTTGGCGGGGTACTCGAGCTGGTGGCTGGAGTGGTTCGCTACTCTGATCACCGGGTTGCAAACCTGTAATACAGCTTCAAGAAATGAGTAATTGGTTGCTGTTAGTTTTGAAAGGAACAGCGTCCGTCCCTCTCTCTCTCTCATCCTAGACAACATCGTTACGTGCCAGTTTAGTTGCATTCTCTGCATGGTCCCTCCCAGCTGCTTCCCTACACCGCTACTCTTGAGTGCATGCACATTGGAACAAACAACTTTTATATGACTATATGCAAACCGAAGGCAATCCCTCTACCTACCACTATAGATACTCTGTACACAGTTTGACTATACTCCGTAATGACGATCGGAAACAGGGAATCATAACCCCCTCTTGACCTCATCAACTCTATTCTGGTCGCCTCCAGGCCAGACCACTCCCACTCCGGAGCCGAAATTGACACTAAGGCCGGCTGTAAATCAGGATTCTATCGTAGCGCCTCCAGATCGGTGATCGATCACCCTACGGTCTCCAAGAAGACCCCTCTTCAATGCGCACGGACTTTGTTACAGATCAAAGCTGCGACGATGGCTGGCTGTAACGACCCAGAGCTGTGTCCTCGACTTCGCCATGCACCTGCAGAGTACCGGTATGTACTCTCGCTGAAACAGGGCGCTTTCCACAAACCAGGGAAGAGGATAAGGGAAACAGATTTTTCGCCTTCCTTACAGTAGTCTTAGACAGAAAAGGGATCGGCCCGAGCTGGAAGAATCGATCCGGTTCCCCCAGCCAGTCACGATATCAGCATCCTCTTTAGGTGGAAATTAGATTACTGCACAAGCGCTGCTCCATCGCTGTCAAGCAAACCGGCTTCCTTGACCAGCTCATAGAATTTGCCGCCACGCTTGATCAGGTTTGCGGGCGTGTCAAACTCTGCGACCCGCCCCTTGTCCAAGACCACGATTCGATCAGAGTCAATAATTGTATTGATACGGTGCGCAATCGTGATGATTGTGCGTTCCTGGAAGACGCTGCTACGCAGGGTGCGTTGGAGCAGTGCATCCGTCTCCACGTCGACTGCCGCCTGTTACAAGCCGTCAGTAACTTTCACCCTATACAAAAAGAAACGGTGTAGTCAACGGCCACTTACTGTTGCTTCGTCAAGCACAAGGATATTGCTCGGTGTCAGCAACGCCCGCGCCACAGATACCAGCTGACGCTGGCCCTGGCTAAGATTAGATCCTGTCACAATCACGTTAGAACTCGGACTTTTGATTTAAGCAAGGACGTAAGGGGAGGCATGGCGGTGGCAAAAGTGGACTTTACCTCCTTCTTGAATCAGTGTGTCCAGCTGACCGTCCATTTGAGCGACATGCTCCTTGAGTCTGGCATGTTCTATGCAATTACGGTGTCAGTCAATCAATTGCTGGGCATGCAACGAGTCGGGCCCAACGTACCAAGGACACTCCATAGCTCCGTGTCATCATGCACATGCCGGGGGTCCAGATTGTCACGAAGAGTGCCCTCGAACATGGCAGGATCCTGGGGAATAATGGCAAGACGCCCCCGCAGGTCAGATAGCCCAATAGTAGAGATATCAAGGCCATCGATACTACAAAAGACGTCAGAAATTGCAAAGACAACTAAATCGGGCAGTTGTTCTCACCTGATGTTGCCACCAGCGGCTTCGATGATCCGGAAGAGCGCCAGAGTCAACGAACTCTTTCCTGCACCTGTACGGCCAACAACGCCTATTTTTTCATGAGGTTTAATGTCAAGGTTGATATCCTTGAGCACTAGATCAAGTCCAGGACGGTACCGCGTGCTGTAGTCCGTGAATGTCACCGCCCCTTGAGCGGGCCATCCGATAGCCGGGCGGTTTTTGAAGATAACATCCGGGGCCTCGCTGGGCAGGCTCGCGTACTCAAGAACCCGCTCAACTGACACAATGTTGGTTTCGACTTCGACAGTTTGTCGAACGATCCAGTTCAAGGACTGAGTGATTTGTAGAGCATAAGACATGGCCAAACCGACCATGCCTGCAGATATACCACTGCCAGTGGCGATCGAGATGATGGAAAGCACCGCGGAAGCCAGAATAATAACCGAACCGATGAATTCCAGACGAACAGCCAACCATCTGTTGGCACTGATGGATGGAAAATAAGCCCGAAGATTCGCATCCATGCGCCATTCGTTTTCAAGAGCAAACCGGTTCTCCTGTCGGTAGCCGCGAATGGTGGAGATGCCGCCGAGCGACTCCTGAAAGTGAGCATAGATCGGGCTCCTAGTGACGCTGTCCAACCGCTTCAATTCACGTGAGGTTCGCAGGTAGTACTTCTGGTACCGCAGGTAAACATAACCTAGAGGGAAAATCATCAGAACGAAGGCAGGAGTCGACATAGCAATCACAACCATCGTAAAAATCGCCTTTGCCGAGTTATTGAACAACTAGCTTTGATGTCAGCAGCGACCAATTGTTAGAGGGCCGGTTTTTCACATACCATGTTGAAAGTACGAGCAAGGACCTCGTCAATCCGATACACATCACTAACCGACATCGTAAGCCTTCAGATCAACAGGTATAGAACTGCAGCCTACCTTGAGAATCGATTCAGGATCCGGCCAGACGGAGTAGTCTCGAAAAAGCTCATAGGAGAGCGGAAAATAGAGAATGCCATGCGTTCATGCAGTTTGCGAGAAGCCTTTTGTCGTATTAGTGTAGTTCTTGACCTTGTGATACGATTCAGGCCATACCTCAATCGAGCAAAAAATCCAGAGAATCAAATTTTGAAGGATAACCAAGATGGAAGACCCGAGACCCCAAGCAAGGTAAACACCAATGAACTTGGCGACGTTCGGGTGAGCCTGCACTTCGCTGGCTTCAGTCCACTTCTTTAGCCAGAAACTACCGGCAACTTGCGCCGTCTGCGCTCCCAGAAGCGCGAGCAGGTAGAAGCAGACGGCGATAACATTGCTGTTCTTGGCATATTCTCCGTAAACGCTCCACTTGACTTTACCCTGCTGCGAAGTTTCCTGCGTCTGCTTACTCTTGAGGACGTTCTCTTCGTCCCCAAACTTACGCCGAACACCGTGCCAACTCGCCGTACTGGCACGCCGTAGCGTGACGGTGCTCGATCTCCGCCGTGTAGTGTCAGCGCCGGACCTGATGGGGAGAAGTGATCCTATTTGCTGCTCAGCTTCCGTATCTGATGGCTCTGACTCTGCATTCTCAAGGACAGTGGTGGATTCCGAGCCTTCAGGACTAGCCAGATCATGGCCGTCACTGCTGGAAGCTTCGTCCTCCGATTCGTTCATGGTTGTGCGTACGAGATTGGACACCTCGCCCTTCATAGCCATCAACTGTTCGTAGGTCCCCTTCTCAATCAAAGTCTTATTTCTTAGGAGAGCAATAAAGTCGGCCTCTTTTAACACAGGAATGGCGTTGGTGGCCAGGATCCTGGTCTTGCCGCTGAGAAGACCATTGCGACCAAGTACCTTGTTGATGAGGTGACGACCGACGTGCTGATCGACCGCTGAAAGCACATCATCGAGCAAGTAGATATCTGCACGGGCGTATACCGCCCGCGCAAGTGTCAAGCGAGCCTTTTGACCACCCGAGAGGGAGATACCCCTCTCACCGACCTCAGTCTGATCGCCATCGGGCAAATTGCGGAAGTCATCAACCAGAGCGCAAGCCTCGATTGTGAGCTCGTAAAACTGAGGATCCCACCGATGTCCGAAAACAATATTTTCACGGACGCTGGCATTCATCACCCATGGTTGTTGCGCGACATAAGCGATACGGCCTCGAACAACAACCTCGCCTTCGGTCTTCCAGAGATCACCCAGCATCGACAGAAGGAAAGAGGATTTACCAGCACCGACTCTACCAACAATGCAACTGAGCTCCCCTTTACGAGCGCTAAAGTCAATGTTCTCAATAACATTGTCGCCTTGGTATCTGTTCCAGGTAAACGCCGCATCGCGTATACGGACGGACTCGTCACCAGCATGAGTCACTGGCTCCTCGAATGTGACCGCATTAGTTTGTAGTTCTTCCGCAGTAAAGTAGTCTGTCAGACGCTTCACAGCCACGGACGCTTCGATGATGGACGTGATAACCATAGGCAGGATTGAGAGCGGGAACGTGAGCAGGTTGAACAGAGTCAAGGCCGGGAACACCACGTCTGTAGTCAAAGGACGATCACTTATCAAGACATAAACACTGAATGTAGAGCACGAGACTAGGAACGGGGTGGACTGCCAGGTGAAGTTAGCAATCGACTGAGTTGCTCCGATCTTGCGAAGAGTGTTCAACTCCAAGTCGTTTCTGATGTGGCTGAGTTTGTTCATGAATGCGGTATTCCAAGCATAAAGCTTTATGCTCTTGATGTTGTTCAGGATCTCAGTCATCAGTCGTGATCTGGAATCCTTGTTCTTCATCTGTATGATCTGAAGCTTTTTCATCATTCGGGCAATTACACCGTTCAACGGGATCATGAGAATCATCACACCGATACCTGCAAACATGCTTACACCGACTAGTTGATAAAGCGACAGCATGCAAAGAACGATTTGGAAAGGAGCGGACCAGAGTTGCATGCCGAACTGGGTCAGGTCAGACAAGCGTTGTTGGTCGACAGCCATATGATTGACAATATCACCTGTGGTCTTGGATGCACGCCCTTCGCTCGAAAGTCTTAGCGACTTGGTGTAGATCATGGCAGTCAAGGCTGACTTGACGCGCATACCGGTATCAAACGCCCTTTGGAAGTATTGGTGCAGACAAATGGTCTGTGTTACCGAGACCAAAAACATCGCCAGCGCGATGGCCACACCACTGATCACGGGTTGAGGTTCATCAGTCTCATATGACTTTATGAATCTGATTAGGAGGCGCAAGAGTTGCGGCTGAACAAAGGCAAGTACGTCGCTTCCGCACTTGATGATTGCGCCGCGCAGGTATGGGCCACCGAACGATTTCATCAACGCCAGCCACAGAGACGGCTTCGACTTTTCCAGCTCTTCCGCCCATTTGTCCTCCAACATGTCCCCTGTGACGCGAGTGGTGTCGCGCTGCCGCAGATTCCACAGATCATCCTGAGTAAGATAGTTCTTGTATCCGAACTTCATCAACGGCGTCATCCAGCTGAAGGTGAGGACTGCAAAGATATCCGCGTACTCGTACGGACATTCATCCTCATCACCCAAGGCATCGTACGCACTCTGCTTTTTTGGCACCAGGTATTCGAGTCCGAATTCCAACAGCGCCAAGCCGAGGCTGACGTTGATGCAAACAAAGTATGGGAGTTGATCCTCATACGCCTTTCGCGAGACCAGCGATCGCAATTTGACGCCGTAAGCGATGGTAAAGAAAAGCCAGTAGAACAGGACAACTCCGTTGGGCTGTCTGCTGCGCCAGTGCTCGTAATATTGTACCGCAAATATCACACCAAGAGACGCGAACACCAGAATGGAACTCCAGAAGCGAAAATCAGCCAAAAAGAGACGAGGAGCGGACTCGGCTTGGATTGCGGCTTGTAGAGCAGTCGTGAAGATCAGGGCGCCCAGCACGATCTATGAGCGAGGAATGCGTATGTTAGATAATGATCGGACTCGGACGGTCAAATCATTCATTCTAAGGAGAAGATCTTACCAGTTTAGCATAAAAATGCCAATTCTTCGACACAGGCTGAGGCGCACGCTTCTTCAATAGGAACCAAATGGCACCTGCTCCCATAAGCAAGCCCCATGCTGCAACCAGAGCTACTCCAAAATCCAGGAAACATGGTGTAAGATCAAATCTGTATTTGCTTATTGGTCCCCAACCCTCGACATCACCACAGAAAGGCTGAAGTTTTTTTGAGGAACTGAAGGGAGAGTCCAAAGTCGATGATGGAAGTGGTGCGGAATGGGAATTCCCTAGGATCACCTGGGGGTTGCCATCAAGCATCTTGGTGTCCGGACAAACGACCCAACTCCAAAGTTCCCTGAACCGTCTGGCAACGGGAAAGGAGAGGGAATTGACTGAGATTAAGAACCCAGAAATGCCACTGCTTTCAAATATGAGACTGGTGGGCTTTCTTTGAAGGCGCAAGAAGAATAATTCGAAGCGATAAGAAACTAGCTGCAGCTTGATTACTAAAGGTCCAGGCTTCGCTGCTGCCGGCGTCTCGGAAATAAGGTAGCATCAGTTCGAAGACACCGAGTTGAACTACCTATACTGAATAGTTGAGGCAAGGATACTCTATGGGCACCTCAGAATTGAAGATATGTACAGCTCTATCCCACTCAACAACGTCCAGGTTTCCCAACTAAATAACTATAATACTGTCTGTTGCGATTTGAATAATGACATAACCCTTCGTGCTTAATTCCGAGGAAGAAGGCCGGAACCGTGAGTCAGTTCGGAAAAAGTCTTGGGTCGCTTGGCATGACATTTCTCACCTTTTCCATGACTCCCATCAATAAGAAGGGAGTCAATTTCTGAAGATGAACTCTTGGAGCTTAAGACAGCCGCTGGTATTCTCCGGCTTGGAGGCGAGCATATCCAGAATAGCTACCCCAATCCAACCTGGTTTAAGCTCGCAGCTACCAGGAATGAACACTTGCTCCATATTCCATAAAATCACTTATCTTGAGCAATCCTCGATGATGTAATTATTAGCCTTGCAAGTTGAGGCTTTCCTTGGGATCCACCGATCTTCAATTGTTGTTTGACAATCTCTGTACTACATGTTAACACAATATGGTGATGATCAGATTGCAGTCCGACTTTTCATGAAAGATTGCAAGTACGCAGCTCCCGATAATTGACGCAAAGAATCAGATAATGCCATATAATGATTTACTATCAAACATGATGTACGGAGCACGCAACTAATTTCATATATATATATATCAAGCACGACTCTTTAAGGGAGAAACGGTCGAATGATTCAGTATCCTGGGTCCACCAGTGTCCCAATCACAACTACATAGGACCATGGTGCCTGTATAGTACTCCCATGGGCTACTCAACTCATAGTTTTATTATGTGTACAATGGTCTGGCTATTGCGCGATCATAGCAATTTGCTCGGTCGGTCAAGATTGCCATATCGGGACCCCGCTTGAGGTACATGTAACGACTCCTGCGCTACCCAGCCACTATGACTAAGTCTCGTTTGTGAGTCAAGTAATCAAAGCATAATATGACTGAGCGAGAAATTCTAGAACACTTCCATCAGAAAAAGAAGATTGGGAATCTTCTTAAAATAATGATCCTGGAGCCTGCGTTCTCATAATACAGTGGTAGCCCCACACGAAGGCGGTACCTGCACTTATCACTTTGGAGGGACACACATTTCGCCGCAGTGCTTTTGAGACTCTGCGATCGAACATATACTTGGATAAACCACCTGACAACGCAATGGTGGCAGATACTCCTTTGGTGGAAGAGTTATTGAAAAGACCTCTATATGGTGAGCATCATCTTTTCTTATCGTGTCCTAGATTACGTGTGCGCATAGCTGACCCTCATTAGTATATGATCTTCCTCAGGAACTTCTTTCGACTTTAACCGCCAAGGGCGAGGACCAATCCATAGCTGTCGGAGATACTGTCGAACCCTCAAGAGAACCGCTCGATCCGTCGACGCTAGACCCGGTGATCGCTACCTCCACATCTTGCGCACTTTGCAAAGTCTCCTTCTTGAATGTACAAGAACAACGGGAGCACGTTCGGTCGGACCACCACAGATTCAACGTCAAGGCGCAATCTCGAGGCAAGCCTACTTTAGATGAGGCACAATTTGCTAGAGCGGTTGGAGATCTGGATGAGTCGATATCTGGCTCCGAGTCGTCAGAGGAGGAAGACGATGAAGAAGACGGGCAGCTCTCGGCCTTGCTGAAAAGGCAGGCCAGGATAGCCCAGGCAGCTGAAGAGGCGGAGGAGTCAGCAAGCAAGAAGCCGGCAACCAGGAACCCTCTTTACTGGTTTTCAAGCTCTCTGTTACCATCCAACACATCACTCGGTGTCTATAGAGCTCTGTTCTCGAATGACGAACAAGATGAGCCGAAACACCTTGTTGATTCGTTGCGGAAGAAGCAACTATCGCCGCTACCGACACAAAGACCGAATGCACGACCACAAACGAATGGAACCACGCCCAGTCCGCATATCTTCATGTGCATGATAGGAGGTGGCCATTTCGCTGCCATGTTGGTCTCTCTGGCCCCGGAGATTCATCGCAAACAAGGTGGCGTTGAGGAGCGGCAGGCCCGCGTCATCGCGCACAAGTCATTCCACCGCTATACAACGAGACGGAAGCAGGGTGGCTCTCAGTCTGCTAGTGACGCCGCTCGAGGAGCCGCACATTCGGCTGGTTCCAGCCTTCGAAGGTATAACGAGGCTGCTTTGGAGAAGGAGATCAGAGAGCTCCTGAGAGACTGGAAGGAGATGATCGATAGTGCGCAACTGCTGTTCATCCGAGCGACCGGCAATACCAACCGAAAGATCCTACTTGGTCAGTATGAGGGTCAATTTCTAAAACAGAATGATCCCAGAATAAGAGGGTTCCCATTCAGTACTCGTCGAGCCACGCAAGACGAGCTTATGAGATGCTTCAAAGAACTCACTCGCGTCAAAGTAAGCCAGATCGATGAAGCAGCCCTTGCAGCAGCAGAGGCAAAACAAAGGGCAGAAGCTGTCAAGCCTCCAACACCACGGCCGCAGCAGCAAAGGCCCAAAGTGTCGAAGGAGGAGGAGGAAGCTATGTTGCATACATCGCAGATCCAAGCCCTAATTCGACGGTCCAAAGTACCAGCTTTGATGTCCTATCTCTCCAAAAACTCTATACCCTCATCTTTCGCGTTCCGTCCACCAGATTCTTCGCAAAATTTCCGCTGTCCTACTCCCTTGCATTTCGCAGCAAATTTGAACTCCCCGTCGGTAGTCTCGGCCCTCCTTACAAAGGCCGAGGCTGATCCAACGATTGTCAACGGTGAAGGAAGGACTGCTTTCGAGCTTGCTGGTGACCGAGCTACCCGTGATGCATTCCGCGTTGCGCGTCATGAACTGGGAGAGTCCAAATGGAACTGGGACGCAGCCAAGGTCCCAGCGGCGGTATCCAAGGAGGAAGTTGATAGTCGCGCAGAAAGGGAGCGGAAAGCTGCAGAAGAGGAAGAGGCAAAGAGGCGCAAGACCGAATTAGAGCGGTTAAAGAAGGAGGAAGCTGCTAGAGCAGCCTCGCTGCAAGAATCAAGAAAAGCGGGAGGCCGAGCATTAGGAGCGATGGAAAAGACAGCATCTGAAAAGAGGGAAGAAGAAATGAGGGGAATGACACCGGAGATGAGGATGAGACTGGAGCGAGAGCGTCGCGCTAGAGCAGCAGAAGAACGCATTCGAAGAATGCAGGGAAAGTAATCGGTGAGATGTGCCAACGCTTGTTAATCGCAATTTGCGAACATTGATGTCATGTACGAAATAGAATTGAAAGAAACGAAGCTGTAATGGATGATGACTTTTCGACGCGCAGACTTGACCTGTGACTTTAGTACTATTGCACACAACACCTGACTTCTGACGGTGAGGTGCTATGAGCTGCTTAAGACTTCTAGACCTCTTGACAGCGACAAGCCAACCGCCATCATTAGTCTTGCATAATTATAGTCTTCCCCCCGCGCAGCCTCTCTGTATTCCCTGACTACTCTAATCTCTACTTTGTATAATGTCTAGACACCAGCCCTCTTGTCGAGGCTGTTATGTCGGTACACTTCTCGAAGTGGACCCACAGACTGGAACGACAAGCAACCCCTTAACTATATCCAGCAGTAACGAGATATACGTCGGTCGAGACCCGAAGCGATGGTACGGAGACTCTCTTTCTACGAATTCTTCAATGCTAATTGGGATATTAGCCAATACGTCGTACAAGATCCATTCATCTCGAACAGACACCTCCGAATCTACACCATCATCTTTGACCAAGAGAATCCCGACGAAGTCGCACCGTTAGTATACGCTCAAGATATATCGCTGAACGGCACGTCGTGGAACAACTATCCCATGGGAAAGGGAAATGGCAGCTTTCTCCTGAGTGACGGCGATATTCTGCAACTGTCACTAAGTGTCCACCTGTTGTACCGGCGAGACGGTCACAGAGAAGAGGATCACTTTGATGTGCTACAGAGAGTCGAGATGAGGGTGGGCCTTATTTTCTGCTACAGTTTGAACACAAGCTAATTGCGTGTAGGTTTTCGAGGATCAGTACACGGTCACACAGCGAAAATTAGGATCTGGGGCGTATGGGCAGGTGCATATGGCGTTCAACAAAAAGTCTGGTCAGCAATTTGCATGCAAGATCGTTGATCTCCGGACTTTGAAAGATAGGGTTATTGAAGAGTTTGACGATCGAAGATCCAGGTTCTTTGAGATGGGTACGGATCGCATGGTTGCAGTGCGCGCACACAATGGGTACATCGCAAGGAAAATCCACGAGAGACTCGAACTATATGACCGGGAAGCCAGTATCCTGGCAAGGCTCTGCCACGTACGTTTTACTCGATTCTCATCAGAAAGTCACTAACGGACAATGAAAGCCGAACATTATTAGAGTCGAAAAGGTGATCCGATCAAGCAATACAATGTAAGACGAGCCTTTGATGAGGCCCAAAGCTGCACTAACTGAAGAAAGATATCTTTTTCAGGACCTCGTGACCGCTGGCGACTTATTTTCGTTCATTCAATACAAAGGTGGAAAGCTTGGTGACATTGAAGCTGCCGTAATTGTGAGACAGGTTCTCATGGCCATGGATTACCTCCATGAACAGAATATTGTTCACAGAGACCTGAAGCCAGACAATATTCTCATGACATCCCTGGCAGATGGGAGTAGAGTGGTGCTCACTGACTTTGGATGTGCGAGGCTGGTACAGCCACGGATTGAAAGAATGTCCACGAAAATCGGCACGTATGACTATAGTGCTCCGTAAGTGCAACTAGGGTTCCATACTTTGATATACTGACCTTGTCGTAGCGAAGTCCTTCGATCCAGCCGACAAGGCTATACAAAAGCCGTAGATCTGTGGTCCCTAGGTTGCGTGACAACCGTGCTGCTGACTGGGGAGCCGCCTTTCAGCTCTCCATCGCCTGAGCGGAAAGCCAGCCAGGGCAATCAACAGGTTGCCCTCGACAGTCTCGAGGCGAATTTGACCTGCAACAAGATTGGCAAGAGGGCAAAAGACTTTGTTCTTCGTCTCTTGCTGTTCGATGAGACAAAGCGTATGGATGTGAAGCAAGCATTGGGTCATTGTTGGTTCACCAACCCCGCTCATAAAGAGGCATTTGAAGCGCTCTACCAGCGGTCCATTAGGGACTGGAAGCCTCGAGCACCGAAGGAGCCGCTGATGGTCGAGCTCCGCGATCTGATTAAAGCCCGCAAGACGAACGGAGATGTCGTTCAGATTCAATATTCCCAAGAGGATTTGCCAAGCGGGTTTTCCGAATTAGCTCTTCCAAGGGCAAGTGTCGCTCAAGAGACGGTATTAAAGGAATCGCCATCGCTTGAACAACGCAGAGACCTCTCTCCGACACTCTCTGACCCTGACCTACCGCCACACGGCCAACTAGACGACCATCCACATCAACTCCATGATCTGGAAAACGACATTGCGGTGATTGACTCAGAAGCAAGGAAAGTAGATTCCCCCAAGCAAAGCCTGGAAACTTCAGAGGAATCTGAAGTACTCAGAGGTGAAATCGAACAGTTCAGCCAATATGAGTGGGCAATCCCATCTATAATCCCGGATTTTTCGAAGGCCAATACTGCAATCTTGAAGAATATCAACGATAGCCCAACAGGAAAGAAACGTGCTCTGAACACTTGGGAGGAGCTCGAGAATGAGGTCTATGAGGAGGTCAGAAATAGTATCACCGGGAAGCGGCAGCATTTGATATATGGCACGAACATTGTCAGAAATTGGATTTGATTCAGATCGGCCAGCGCCGGATGTTGAGAATCTGTCAGTAAGGAGGGGGGTTAGGGAGGCCAAAAGGATGACAAAGATGTTTAAAACTCGGTGAAGTAGGGAAGTATCCTGGATGAGATTCCTAGACTATTGATCACAGAAGAATATCTGAAACACACTACGGGTTTGAATCTTCGAAAGATATGGCATTCCAATCCATGCGCTCTGATAACGATGGAAATACAAGTTGGTATCCGCATCTTCAGCGCAACCAACCTAAGATGAGCTGTCGATCTTCATCTTCTACGTACTTTCACTTCAAGAGTTACCTTTGAGTGAATACAACTATAATGTCATTGTCTTGAAAATGGCGTCCCTCGCCATGCCCTGCTACGTTGAGCGCATCCAAATCACTCATTGACAACGTCCTGTATCGGTCGTCGACGCTTCCAGCCGTCAAAATCCTTAAGCGTATTCGACCTCGAGAAGGGAGCGTTCCCATGTGGACGGACAGACTATGCGATGGAACGGATCTGTCAAAGACACTTTGGAGATGTTTAAGCAATCCTGGCTTGCGATTTGTGATTCATACAATGGTCTTCTTCCGCTCCATCAAGTCATAGGTTGGAAACTGTCTCATATTAAATTCGCCCTGGCCATCAAAGCAATGCTGGTCTTTCTTCCGTTGACAGTAGTCCATGGCCTCACTGCGCGCCGTTTCTCACTTGACGACACTCGTGCCTAAAGCGCTGGGATTGACCTTGAGCTTCTCCAGAGCCTCCTTCACCCAAAAGACACAGTTCCAACCTGGATGGCCCTGCCGATTAGGCGTATTCTGCAGAATTCCGACAAGCAGATTCGCATCCACTACCTTTCCAATCATGATACGAACAAGCAACATGCTAGAAGGGGCAGGTGAACACTCGCTCTCCTCAAAGAACCATTCAGTACCTCCTCCCGCTTTTGGTCTCTCCTTTGCGTGGTAGCGCACACCCAGATTACCCTCTGCTTCGACTTTTGGGCCTACAATCAAGGCCCAGTGGTGTCTAGCTCGGGCAGCATCAGTCTTTGATTGCTACAACGCTGAAGTACCTGCATGATGAACTGACGTGTCTACCTTGCCTGGCATGGTAGGTCTGTCTCGACGTTCATAAAAAGCAACATACAGACAATCTTTGTTAGATGGCATTATGCGGGCCTTCTTGACAAAAGATAGTTGGTTGGATTAGATATTGTTCAAAGGATGTGGGAGTACCGGAGTATTCTTAAACTAGCTTACGAGAGGGCTCTTTGAAGGCCTTAATACGCATGTATTCCCCTAGGCGCCCGACTTAGTAGTAGGGTCTGTAGCCGCTGCCTGCCCAATGAGACGTGTGGTAGATTGACTTGAACTCATCTTCTGATCTGCATCACCTCTAAGAGTAAAATCGACTCGGGGGCCGCTTAATGGGTGATGTCATAGCTGAACGTGCGTTCGAGAGCTAGATTCAAGTCTGGAGTACTTTTAAGATTTCAAATTCAGCAACCTGAAGCTAGAAATCATAAAGTACTGTCTACTAACTGTAAACACTGGGCAGGCTAGACCCTCATATCTAGTGGCTCTCGATATAACGGACTTATGCACAGAGAATGAATACGACGGTAACCAATTATACCTGAGATGGAGTACAGAGTAGGTAGTTACTGGATAGTGGTGACAATAGCAAGAACAATAACAATATGCTGTATCGTCCATCCTGCACGTCGAAGGGCCCATTTGATGCTGGCTGGTACTGTTGATACGTCGAATCCGTCCTGAAGAAAGACAATCATCTCAAGAATATATAGGCTCGGTTTCTCCGCCAGGTAAACACAAAGAGCGTCTAGCATAGGCAGTGTAATACTCTGTAGGCTGGTCAGTATGGATTAGAAGCGGACTTGCACAGCCAAACAGGCACAACTTTTTGTTGAAGATTATGATAGTACACCCACTATATCCAGCAGCCTTGGCTCTCTGGGATGTATTTCAGCTCTTCCAGCTAATTTCGAGCCCAGATAAAGAGGCATACAAAGGAATATAAATGGTTTCCTGACCACAACGCTCTTTACCTTGCACCTTCGGGTCTACTAGACTCACTTGATAGTATCCCAGTGGAGGAGACTGAGACATTTTGGTCCGAGTCCTATTTCTGGAGTAGGGATGTCCAGTTAGAACATCTCCACCTCAGGTCAGAAGGTGTTATCCTTATTAACCCCCTGGAAATGGGACAATGATTTGAGCGAGACTCGGGTGGACCAAACACATATGAGCATGATACCCGACAAATAGCAGAGTGTGATGCGCATTGATCAAAATCTGTAATGCAGCTCTCAAGGGTTGCGAATGTTGCCATGACAGTTGAGTAGGCTCACTTGTATATGCCAATTCAAAACTCAATGGGCTGCGGGGTGTCACTGCATGTCTTGCACCACCGTGCTTGCGGAATGTTGATCATAGCTGTCGGCGAGATGCGGTGTACTATTGTCCATTGGAGGACTTGGATCTAGATCCCTTGCATGTGTCGAGCCCGCCGAAGGCTGGGACTCGTCGTTTGTCCGGGCGACGGGAGGATACGCCTTCGCTTAGCTGTCACCCTAGGCTCTGCCCTGAGACCTGTCTCGGTTGCCTGGTGATGGGAGTCCTTGATGAGTAAAGAGATGAATATTGTTCATTGAAGATGGCAGCAAACGATGTTTCACGCCCTGTGCTCCTTTCGTAGACTTGGCCCTCGAGGATCATGAACCTCTTTGTCAAGAAAGTCAAGGATCGCCATGCGGAGGTGCATGTCGTTGCTGTCTTTGTTACGGGCTGTGCCAACAGCCAGTTATCAAAGAGATCTATGCTTGTGGCTTAAGCTAAGCATGATGTGTGCTCCCACAACCACAAGAATAAGGCACCATAAGCTGCAAGATGATGAACTGTGGCCGCAAAGGATCAGGCAGCGCCACGAGCATATCTTTGCATCAGGTTAGAACAAGCAAGGTCATTGGTACCCATACAGGTTGACCTAACAGAGACAGGGTGTCTCTAGTTTGAGTCAAGCAAAGGCTGGCTGTCTATACCTGGTGAAACACAAGGCTGAAGGGACAAAGCGAAGTCTCCGCCATCCAGAGAGGAGCTTTGATGACTGATCAGAACATTATCAGTCTCAAAGCTCCTAAATTGAGGTTTATCCACGAGCAAAGAATGTGAATGTCTCGGAGAAGCAAGGGACAAGGGTGGGACCTTCGGTGCGTTGATGGCTACTATCGTGGACCCTATCGATACCACCGATAAGATGGGACGATAGGAGGGTTTTCGGAATCGGTACCCTTGCAGTCCGGCAGGGACTATCTTTGGTACTACTCCGTACGGCACGTAGTGAAGTGTTAGGTTCTCTATCGTTATTAGCTCACTTGTCTTCATATTAATTAACTTGAAGTGGAATCGTGGCAGTGATCTTCAGGCGTCGAGCACAATGTGCGTGTAGCCTGAGGTATCAGTGTTGTTCTGATTGGTCGACGCGAAGACGCGAACTGAACGCGCATCGACGCGTCTCGCGTCGTGTCTGTAATATTACCTGATCAGGAAATTTCGCGGTTGTCATGGATGATGACTTCCGTATATGTGTACCGGAATTGGGAGAGAACGACGACTGGTGGACGATGGATGAGTTGAGAGAATTAAGCAACTCTACAGGATTTAAGCTGGTCTTTATTACTGCTGCTGGAGAGCATTGGGATGAACCGCAGGATGCTATCCTAGAGGGAAAGAATGGAGGGACAAGTGTTCCCTGAGACTCCGAACCAGGGCATTCAGTGACAGAGTTCTTCTCCCTGGTCGAACTTCTATTTAATGTGATTTCACTGATTTTGAGACCTGTCTGGAAGGGGTATTGATGACTGTCTTGGTCCGTAAACTCATCTTATGACAAGCTTATGGAATGTCAACGAACATGGACATGCAGCTGCACATGCAATGCTCACCCGATCCTTCCGAGTAGCTCAGTCCAGAAAGCAATGACTTCATGGCGTGTCACCGGATGACCATTGTCAATTGAAGTTGTGGCTTGTTGCTGGGGACTATGATGCAAGGTCGAACTTTCATCCCTCTCCCCTCGTGTCTCAGCTGGAGTCTATGAAAATCACAGTGTATGTAGACAGGGACTGTAGATCAGACAGAGGGGGATAAGTAGTTCATGAATCTGGTCAAGGCACCATCAATTCGAGCAGAACGAGGGTAATAAGACGGGGGTTTCCCTCCTATCGAGGAGATAGACATCGAGGAACAGAAAGCGAACCAAGAGGAAAGGAACACAGAGAGAGGTCTCGGAGCCTTTGTCCTTTCAGACAGTGCCCCATCTTTCAATTAATCCTGCAAATGCAAAGAAAGTGCTTGACGGTTCTGCAGACACTTCTTTGTTCATCATTCTAAAAATGTTCTTTAAGTATCCACAGCGTATCTGATATCTACATTCCCTCCATATTTGATTCATATTTAGCTTATCGCCGCTTGCGGAACTCCACTCTGTGACAGTGACTGTGACAGTGACTGCCGGTGTCCCTCCCACTATCCACCAGGCTCCCTCACCCCCCCCCAAATTTTAAATTATTATCGCTACATTATTATTGTTTCCACCTTACCTCCCACATCTCCCCCCCTCCTCCATCATTATTCCATCCACCAAGTCAATCGCATATCTCGGAAACTATTCCATTCAACAGCGCTCATTTTGAAATCTATCATCCACTCATTTTTATTTTCCTATCGCGTTTTACTGCCGACTGGACCTCCCCCGGCGCAAAACACTTCGCGCCTGGCGCATTCCTCTGGCGCGCGCACACAAAGCCATTCCCTTCATTCAACACCACGACTATCCGATCGATCCATACAATCCTTCATTCTGTGTTGCTTGTTACATTTGATATCTAACCTTGCAACTATGTTGCTCCCTTCTGCGCTTCCTTGCGACATGCGACGCTCCTCAACCCGGTCGCGCTTCACACCTAACCGCCTCTTCTCGACGCCTCCCCCGTCCGACAACGACTTCTTTCCATCAAGCAATGGATTATTAGGAACCTGTCGCGCCCTTCAGTCTCTTCTAAGTGGCTCTCCCGCACCGTCTTCGCGACGAGCCAAACCAGACCGTCTTCAGAGTCCATTCCACCTCGCATCTTCGACATCCACAACCTCCTCCACCCGGCCGCGAAAGCCAAAGACACAAACACGCACTCGACCTTCCTCTCCTAAACCATCACCAAAACCCTCTCGCGGCGCAAACAAGTGCACGCGCGCCAGCTACGAAGCCGACAGCGACGCGGACTCAGAAGACCACACTCCACGCGCTCGATTCTCCACCCCAAAACGTCGTCGCTACGTCCCCTACGATCTCCCTCTGGGCCTATCCCAATCAGACTTTTATTCTCTGAATTCACCACCGACCACACAATCACCGCACTCTCCTGCGCAGCGACGACAGCAAGAGCTTTGCGACGAGGTGCGCGCACCGCTGCCGCCCTCGCCGTCTCCCTCCTCGCAGTCGCAGTTTGATCCCGACGCAGCACTACCATCCATTGAAGAAACAGGACCAGATTCGTGGACCTCAGAAGATGACCGACAACTGGTGGAGGTTGTCTTAGAAAAATTCCAGCTCTCCAAGCGCGACTGGGACGAGTGCGCGCGCCAACTCGGCAGGGATCAGGATAGCATTGGGCGCAGGTGGGAGGCGCTCATTGGAGAGGGGGACGTGGGCTTGCGACGCGGACGGCGGATGGTCCGCGGTCGAATCGATGAGAGTTGGCTGTAGCTGCACTCTTTCTCGCCCATGACTTCTCCCACGACTGAACTTGATACCTGATTCATGGACATACCTTTCCTTTATCTCAAGTGCTATGTATTTTTACGACCTCCGTTCAACTCTACTTTCGACCATACCTGTGTTTACGGCAGTGGTTTGTATTATTTATTATTCTTTCCGGTTCTTCGGTGTTTGGTTATCTTATATGCAATCGCCGTCGCGAATTGTCTGCCGGCTTTGGACTCTGATCTATCTTGTCTATATATTTGTGCCGATGTATAATACTCTCTGTCTAACATTTCTGTATCATCATCTGATGTCATTCCGTGTTCAATCAGAACTTGTGATCTTTCTTTGTTCTTTATGCAGTGCGTTCTTTGTCCAAACTCACAGCATAATGTGTTGTTCTCGGAATGCTCCGGAAATGACTCGTTTTATACAGAAAGTCTATTATTGTATTTGTAGGACTTGAACTAAATAATACAGGAAATGCTGATGGTAGTGATGAAATGATCCGAACGCCAAACACCCAGCTCAATGATCGTAGCGAAGATGACGGGAATGCAGAGGATGCACTAGAATCTGCAGGTTCGTTAGTCACGCTCTCAGAGTAGCATATAAAGAGCGGACGCCACGGGAGGGACGTACCTGATTTCATAACTGCCCGCACGAGTCATATACCGCACCCACTTGACACTACTATAGTTGCTCTTCTCAAACACCTTGAGATACCGCACCAGCAACCCACTACTGGTAAACATCAACAGACTAAACGACAGACTCAGCGGCGGCCGGCTCCACGCCTTCTGGTTCGTCATGCTCGTCAGCGTCGCCTCTGCCGTAAGCACGTACTCGCTGCCGCCGGAGAACCGCGCAATCTTCCAGACGATATTGTTATGCTCGGGCTCGTACTTGGCGCGCCCCTGGCTCGTCCGCTCTGTCGTCTTGGCCGTGTTCAGCGGCGTCGGGATGCGGATGACGACATTCGTCGCGAACAGCTTCGAGCTGTAGTTCGCCTTGATGGCAACGCTGTACTCGACCTTGGTGGTGCCGACCTCGCGCACGATCGGGTGCACCTTGAAGGGGAGATTGACGTTCTCCGTGGCGCGGTACCGCATCAGTTCGAACTCGCCGTCCGGCGGCACAAACGAGATGATCCGGTCCGCGTCGAAGCGGCCCAGTTTCACGCACTGGTGGAACTGGCAGTCTTCCAGCGTGACGGAGCCAGCGGCGGCGCGGGTCGCTTTGCTGCCGGAGGGGGCGTGCGAGGATGAGGACGAGCCTGCGCCGCCGGGCCCGCCGCTGTCGCCGTCGAGGAGGAGGCGGTCGTTCAGCCCGAACTTGCACTCCGGGGTGCCCGAGAGGTAGGCGCGCATGACGATCTGGCCGGTGACGTCGGCGCGGAGCACGGTGCCCGTCGCGGACATGAGCAGGTTCACGTCCTCGATTACGTCCACGAAGGCTTCGTTCTTGCGGTACTTGACGTCTGCGCGGCGCCACGAGAGCGCGCCGGTTGCTTGCATTGTAATCCGGCTCGAGTCGGTCGGGTTGTTGACGATGGCGGACTTGACGCCCTCCGTTGTGATGTACATCTTGAGCGTGTCCGGGTCGGTGTTTTGCGGATAACCAAAGTCGAGGATTTCTGGAATGGTTATCCTCTACTCCGTCCAGTTGAATGGGCACTACTCACCATCCAGCAACTCATAAATCAAAACAAAGTTATTCTTGACGGCCTCCTCATCAAACTTCCCAAAGTAGCTCTTTCCCAACAACACCAGCCGGTATAGAAACTCAAACACCAATGCTGCATTCGCATTACTCTTGGTAACCGCTACCAGATAGATATTCTCGTGCTTGACATGGCTGAACGTCGTCGATCCCAGCGTCAGGATGGGCGAGCGCACTTGGGGGTTGGAAATGACTTGGATGCGGAAGATGTCGGCCAGGCGCGGACGGCAGTCATTGCGAAAGGCGCGGAAGATGAGGTTCTCGCCCTTTTGGTTGAAGACGAGAATGCCGGAGAGCATTTTGAATCTGGGGTCACTGGAAGGGGGAAAGGAGGGCGTCGGAATGGGTGCCCTAGAAGAAGGGAGGGATGAAATTGGGGATCTTGCCAGAGAAGCTCTCAGGATAAATTGGGGC
Organism: Aspergillus lentulus; assembly: GCF_001445615.1. NCBI lineage: Eukaryota > Fungi > Ascomycota > Eurotiomycetes > Eurotiales > Aspergillaceae > Aspergillus > Aspergillus lentulus. The sequence continues at coordinate 2,116,426 of NW_028322115.1, read as the reverse complement.
CGCAGGTGGGGAAGTCGGTCAGTTTAGTCCAGAACATTTCTACTAAGCAAATGCTATCAATCAAGTCAACCATTTCACAAAATTACTGCCAAGTCTCACAATTTTAGTAGTATTTACTTAAAATGTGATGCTCAGTTGACGGTTGCTGCATATAATTTAGCAGCTTAAGTTCAAGATCCTAAGTACAAAGAGTCACAGGTACAGCAGATAGCTTGGACACAAATGACGGCATGCATATGAACAGCTCGGCATGTCCTCTGCAACAGATATTGTCTAGAGAAACAAGTCTGAAATTGCGGACGTGGTATCATGAAGATGACAAGATCCAACAAGTAAAAAGTCCAGTATTCCGAATTCGCTTCCAAATCCGCTAGATATCACGCACAACGGCCGTTTCAGGGGTATAAAGAATTAAAAAGGGGTAAAAAGGTATTAAAGTAAGAGGAAAAGAGAAAGAAGGCAAGGTCCCCGATGACAGTATACCTGACGTGTTGTAGCTTAGAATCCAAGCCCAACGCCACTGTTTGGTCTTGTTCCCGGCAGGGACACACCCTCGCTGTGGATGATGCCAACCTTGGGATCCGGGATTTGGATGTCCAAAGACATGTATGCCGTCCGTCGCAGACTCCATATATGTACCCCATCCTTCGCGCCGACCTCGCGATTCCATTTGTCAAGCCAATCTTCCACTCGTTTCAGATGGCTCTTGATACCAGGGGCACCGATATCTTCCCACAACCAACCTGTGACCAGACCCAGTGCGCCATCAAGCAGATTACGGAAACTGAACGGATCAAACGCCTTGATGAGTTCCTCGTTCACCGTCGCAATCACCCGCCGAAACTCCTGTTCCGGTAGTAATGGGTCCAGAATCTCAGGATAGAGGTTCGAGAACGTCGGCGCCAGATCCCCCTTCACCATCCAATCGCGTCGTATTCGAATAATTCTAGTTGTGAGATACTCTTGCGACCCGATGGGAACATGTGGATTGACATGAGGGTAGCAAGGATGCGCGGGGCCCCATGCCAACTCCTCCGCGACTTCAGCCTCGCCGCCGGTCGGTGGCGCACCTGTGTTTGATGGAATCGAGGCAATTTGCGACTGTGAACGCAGGGAAATTTGTGACGGTATATGGCGCGGACGATCCCCATGCAGCGGACCCAACGATCCCTGCCGATCAGCAAGTGTATCCTGGGCTAGATGGGCCCGTTCGGGCGACCTGAGGTCTTTTCCCTCTTGAAAACCATTGTTGCTGTGTTCCGCCTGTTCGGACATCTCCTGCACAGCGGAATGGCGATCGAATGTGCCACTGCGCCTCTGCCCTCGAGGCACTGCGATGCTGGAGCGTCCACTCTCGGCCTCGCCTTGACTGCGCTCTACTACCAAGCTGGTTGGAGATTGTGACAATCGACTGCGGCGTCGTTCTGGGATGGTCAGAAGCGGATACGCGTCTCGGTGCGCTTCCAGAGGCAGGTGCTCGTCGGAGATCTGCAGCGGATGCGGGACAGTGACGGGGGTAATTCGGGGTACGTAATTGACTGGGTTCGCGAGTCGGACCGCGGGGGGTCGGAGTATGGTAGTGGTGAGCAATGAATGTGCGCGTTTTTGGAGTTGTTTTTGCCGGAGGGCGGGTTTCTTCAAGCTATTTCGGGCCGGATATTCAGTAAACTGTGATAAGTATGATGAGGCACGACGGTCGGGCTCGAGTGATCGGTGGGTGTGATGGCGGTGGAGGCAAGTATTGGAAGTCTCTTCAGCCTCGGGCGATGATAGTACGTGCGAGTGTTCCCAGGTCGTTGAAGACGCCGTTTTGGGAACAAGGACTGAGCCACCGGAGGACAGGGATAGAGGAGCGGACGAAATGGTCGTCGCAATGGCTCAGGGGGAGGCCAGGATATTACCACTACTATCGCTAGTAGGAGCAATAATGATAGTAGTAATAGGGATGATGATGGTGGTGGAGAGGAGAAAAGAGGCAGGCGGTGGTGTGCAGCAGACGAGGCTGTGATTGGCGGACGAGACTCAGAAAGGGGCGAGGCAGGGGACATGGAAGGCCCGAGCAGAGCACAATGACATCGACGCGGTGGTCCCTCGATGTCGATGTCTGATGATGTTTGAATTGGTGCTCAGGACGATGGTGGTCAAGTGCGAGAGTCACTGAGAAGAGATGGATTGGTTTGATTTGGTTCGAACTTCTCTATGTACGTTTCTCAATGGTTTGTAGCAAGCAGGTCTCCGTCTCAATAATAGAGGTCTTGCCAACAAGGCTGCACAGGCAGGAAAAGGAAGGGAAAAAGGGAAGAGAAAAGAAAGGTAGAGAAGAGAACAAGCAAAGACGCGACAATTGATAGATATAGGACGCAAATTAAGAGTAAAGGTGGATAGTCAATAATGACCAAGACGATCCAATAGCCCAAGTAAGGCCCAAGAGTCGCCTCAATTCTCTTTCCCCCATCTCCAAGAAAACTTAGTGTCTCTCCTGTATAAAGAGAGCTTCAAGGGTGTGACGCTATGAGGTACTTTGTACCTCAGGAAATCCACGCTTACGACTTCGTATCATTGGTTATGAATCCTTTGAATTGAAAATGTGGACGTGGATTGGATGTTTCATTACCTGCATTCTGTCATGCAGTTCATATCTTTCAAACGTCTCAGGATTGGAATAGGAGGCACATTGTCACAGGCTTGCAGTTTTTCATACAGCAGTCATGTTTGGCTCTATCTAGTCTACCCCATGGAGTAGAACTTAACAAGGGAAAAGATTGATTTGGGAATTTATCACCATCACGGACTCTCCCCTGCCCTAAGCCCCTGGATTTGGTGCTATATTTGTCTGCCGGATGGCTCGGCCAGATCGACTATTCCTTGCCTAACTATGTCATAAGTACCCAAGGATTAGTACAAATCAGTCTAAAAAACAGCCCAGTGGATCAAAGTTTTTGATAGTGAGGCGTCCGGATCGTCCAGGATGCACTAGGCCATCCGAACAATGGGTCTTTCTTGCGTAACTATCTCCCAGCTTGATTTGTAGAATTGATTTAACGAGACGCTTTCTAAGGAACATAGGTCGTCAGAACCATTGTCTTGAAACTAAACATCATCTATTTACCACAGACATCAAACTTGTTCCCGTAAAACATGTGTAAAGCTGAAACATCAGGTCTGGACTGCGCGTCTGTACGGAGTAGCCAAGGGCGTAACCTTACCCCGGAATATCCGGGATCATCTCTATCAGTCTATCTGTGTGCAAGTGCTGTGTTACCGCCCATTCATGCTTTGATTCGCTCTGGCTTGCATGCGTCGCATGGCTTCCCGATGCAAGTCACTCATATCCCCACGCTGCATCCCCTCGGCAATTGCCCTGTCGAAATTGGCTTGCAAGGATGAGGAATTCCGCCCCGGAACCCCAAAAGAAAGCGAAGTGTGAGGGCCAAAGCTTGTCCCACTGATTGGTAGATCCTGCTTCGCCAAGGGATTGCGTTTGTCATTCAAGTTTTCCCGAATAGATTCTCTCCACGCGGCCATGACCGCTTGAGCGTTTCCGGGCCTCGATACGCTCGGTTGACTCCATTTCGGCGCTGAGACTGGCATGCTTGTGTGCGGACTCTGGACTTTTTGTTGATGCAGCATTGCACGGCGACGAGAGAGAGGGACGTCATCCCCTGATTCCGGAAATGAAGTTGTCGGGGAACTCTGGGCCGAAGTGTCCAATGCAACGGACGGTCTAGGGCTTGACTGCCTAGGGCTCTTCCGCGACGCCCACGGATCAAGGCTGAGGCAAGTAGACGACACCCGACTTCGCATCATATCCTCTCGTACTGCAAGGAGCGGGGGCGGCCCTTTCCACCTCGGTTTGGTGAGCTCAGGGTCCCCTTGAGGTTGTCCAGTCAGTAAAGGTGTGGATGCGCCTGGGAAAGCATTATGCCCGGCACCGTAGAACACCGCGCTTTGGAGAGGACTGTTGGACGATAAGACGATTGTGGAAGATTCTCCAGAAGACCTGCCCACTGGTTGAGCTTCTCCAACTCTGTGTGGACTGGTAGTCGAAGTGGTTCGCAACCTGTAGTCATTAGATATTTGCTGACTGTCGATTGGGCTGTGCTGTTCTTTTCCGGTGCTGGCACGCAAGTTGGCAGCAGGTGGCTGCGCTGTGAGAGGTGTTTGCAACAGCTCCTCGACATTGACAGGAGCAGGAGCCTCTTCAACCTCTATAGGGCTTTCCGCTGCTTCCTTTGCGATAGACTCGATAGGTTCTGGCTCGGGAATCTCTGCATCACAGAGATGCTTGGCCCATTCGTTCGTGCGATAGGTCTGGACTACCCTCGATGTCCGCTCCGGAAGATGTTTCACAGTTTTTGCGTCTAGTTTGGGCTTTTCCATTTTTCTTTTACTCTTTCGTTTGGAATGCGACGGCCAGGATCGCTGCCTCTCGGATTGGACACCTGTGCATGGTGGCGTTTTCAATGAGGTATGTTCCACTGGCATTTGAACGTTCTGCTCCTCCGAGCGGCTAGTCGTATGTTCTTCAATTGAATGACTGTCTTTGCAGTCTCCAGTCTCGGCTGTGGCGTTTGTTTGTAGATCTTTGGAGGTCTCTAAGGACTGTCTTTGTGCTCCCTCAGAGACCTCTTCGGCCTCTGGATCGGCTCGAGAAGGCAACGGTACACATACTCCATCAGCTTGCGTTGTCGACTGTTCGTTCTCTGTCTTCTTGCTATCCGGCCGATTATCAGGCCGAGGCTCAAATCCTTGCAAACTTTCCCCTGCGTCATCAGTTGGATGACTTTCGTTCTGGCCAACGTCTTCAGCCTCTGATGTCAAGAGCTTCTGTAGCTTGCCGTTCGTAGCAGTATCTCTTCCTTCTACATTGTGCAAGCCTCCCTCCTCTCCGTGAGCATCTGTTCCTTGCACAAGAACCGATTCCTGAATGTCAAGGCATTCTTCTTCACCATCGATACTTTCACCTATTCCGACTTCCACGTTGCTGTTACGCCTATCAGAGGGAACGGCAGCTTCTTGCACTGCTATTTCAGGCTCCGAGCGAGCCTCGACCTCATCTTCGCGCGATTCAATTTCAACGCCATGATAATATGAGCCCGAGCGTCTATCACTGCTCTCATCCACAGCGCTTTCTCCAGACATCGACGACTCGTCATCAATATGCGCGAGGGCTTCTTGTGATGGTGCAGGTCTCAGGCTGCTTTGTATAGACATTCTCTTCCAGAGTGTCATTCCGGAGAAGCGCTTCGAGCGTACCGTCGCGGTGTCTGAGCCAGCCATAGCAGTGACATCAGATTCCTTATCATCCATCAGTCTCGCCGCGGCCGCCCCGTCAAAGACCTTGAATGGCAATGGGTGTGGGCCGTCAGTTGTCTTCTCAGTCGTGTCTCCATGTCTCTCCACTTCAGTATTTCCCGTAGCCTGAGTCACCTCGGAGAATGAAGCCTCACTGCCCTCCTGTTTTCTACAGTCAGAGCAGCGATAAGAGACCTGCGATGAACCGGAAATGCTGTTGACGTCCGCCACGTCACCCTTCTCAAGATCCTCCTTATCAGCAGCACATTGAGCGCCGTCTCCAAGCTCCGGCATGAGCTTTGCTTCCACGTCCGCGTATTGAGCTTCCCATGCTTGTCTTTCTCTCATGTTATTCTCCTCGAGCCTGCGGGCGACTTCGGCTTCGGCCTCTTCTTTCCTCTTCTCTTCCTCTTTCTTGGCTGCTTCCTCCTTGCTTCGCTTCTCTCTGATCACTTTCCACAGTCTGAGCTGCGACACAACACCTAAGATAGCAACAATCACTGTGACGGCAAGCTCTACCCGAATATTGCGAGTGATTGGGTAGGTTCCAGTGCCCAGCGGGAATACATCTTCGTTGAGATCTTCATGAACAGTGAGTAAGACTGTGAATGAGACCAACATAAGCCGCACTTACCCCATATATAGAGCCAGAACTCTTTCAGTCCAGCCCGGCTGTAGCAGTCGATTCCAAGGGCAACAGCCGTACCTCCGGAAACAGCAGCCGACACTATCAGCCCATAAGGACGCGTATGGTGACTGAACGACAAGGCGTAAAATGTGACGGAGATCGCGCCGATGAACCCAGCTTTGGCGTTTGTGTCCGTGAGAAGGGCCCCCGGCCTCAAGCAAAGAAGCCACATGCTCACACAGAACCCTCCCAGGAGGCACCCAAGCCCTTCGGTCAATTCCTTGAACACAATGGAAAGCGCTCCAAAGGTCACTCCTGTGAAGAAAATTGCCACGAGATATGCTCCTTGAACCGCCACGCGCACAGGAGGATTCATTACATATACAATCAAGACCTGATTCGTCAGTATACAGTATGATTATGCTTGCCAGGCGATTGGCTTACCGTGACTCCTAGGCTTGTAAGAAAGGCGGCAGATAAGAAAACTTGAACCCTGGGTCAAAATATGTTAGCTCAGAGGACTCTTTTACAGGCGGGATTCTGATGGTACCATAGATTGCGTATTCCAATCAGTGCAAGAATGGCTCCCGTAGCTATAAGGATAAAGCCACCAACCCCAAACGCTGGAGTCACCCGGGGCTCAAGCGGAAGGACGCCAGGCGCAGGCGTGACTGTTCCATCTTTTCATGGTTAGCTTTTAGAATGTTCCAATGAGGGAGGATGCACCCGCTTTCAGAAATAGTCGATGTGTTGAGCGACAAGATAGTCGTTGATGCCGGTGCGGTGGTATTCGATGTGGTTGTAGAGTTCAGTCTTACTGTCGCATGGTTTACTGCGCTCGTCGCTGAAGCGCTTGGAGCTTGATCCCCTGATATCGTCGTATTTGGCGATTCCTCTCGCGCTTCTAGAGCACCAACTGGCTGGATTCTATCGCGACCAACATGCGGTATCGATGCTGCAGAAACAGACAATCTAGATATAATGCAGACAACCAAAGCAAGGAGAGGTAGCAATCTCATGTTGACTGCGAGGGTGACTTTGTAATGATTTAAGCGCAACCGACAGAGACGGTTGCCGAACTTAGAAGGCCGGTGGCGCTGACAAGTACTTCTGAGATAGTGTCGACAGATGTTTCCTATTGTTGTTCACATACTTTGGCCCGTAAGTTCACCGTGGACAATGACAGTCAAGAACAACATTAATCGGTGCCAAAGCTGCGCTTTTACTTTGAGGGAAACGTGACTGTCAATCTTCGAACAAGCTGGGAGACGAAAGGAGATCTAAGTCTTTCCAGACATATATGTACTGATATACATCATACGCGCTTCTTCGGCGTGACCAACCGGAAAGTGAAAAGGAGCATCCTTATGGCCCAGGCGCTCAGAGAGCTGGCAATAATATTTTGTAGGGATAAACTCCCAGTCGGCACACCGAATCATGCAAACGAGAGACGGACGGCAGACTAGGCGCATCGAAAAAGTGAGTTCCTCCACTGATTGGGAAATTAAGGAAAAGTAAATAATTGCATCGCCGGAGGCCATGCATGACAATAGTATTTTCTAGGCAGGGATCTACGATCAGTATCTCGCAAAAGCGACAAAAACTAACGATCAGAGAGCCACAGTGAGCCACGTACCCCTATGAGGTATGTTCTTACCAGCGGTCAAGTAATGGGCTTCTTGCACACAGTCATTCCAGGATTTTGCTGCATGATCTGAACTGTGAAAGAAGGTTAAGGTAATCTGCAAGGAAGGGGTCTCGAATTCCTGTCCCTTGGGCAATAGAGGGGTCGGCTATAGGTGTATTTATAACGACAATCATTGGATAATTGTTCAAGGGAGTCAACGCCAACATGGCCTGCTATCAGTACAAATGATAATAGCTGTGGCGTTAATTTCATATTTCAGGCGGTATGACAGGTTGATTTGGACAGTCAAGAGTAGAATAAGTAATCAGAATCCGAGTCCCAACAACAATGCGAAATGACTCGCGCAGCAAATGACACAATGAGCAGTCATATCGGATTTGATGTTGGATGCAGTAGAGAGGTACGCATGAAGCCATTGGCAAGTCAAGCTGAAGTGTTTCACACTGGTCAGTTCCTTCTTAGCGAGGACCCAAACCGATTAGATAAACTTCGCGTCCAGAGTGGGCCTTGCTATGGTCGTCATCTCTGTTGATCAGGCTAGCATCATTAGCCTTCATTAGTTTAGGACAGTAGGCTGATCTGCTGCATGGAATGACAGGTCTGATCTCTCGGCTTTCCTAGGCGCCGGGACTGCCCATTGAGAAGTGGGCATTCCGCCGCTTTATCTTCTGATTGTTCGTTGGAATCGTCTTTAATTTCCGAGTTAGTTATTTTTTGAATGTGCTTAGCCGATTTATCCATTGTTTCCACCGCAGGGGGTTTGCGACAATTGGCTCTCTGAGGTTGAAAACGCCAGGCAATGCAGAGAAATCGATATGAATAAAAACTTCCAAGGTTCGCAGCAGGGTGACAATAGTGGGACGCACGGTCGATGCAGAAAGGAGTTCGAAAGGGCGGAAGCTGAAGGGCTAGATACTGGAATAGCTTGCACTTGGACAACCGCAGTTGCACGTACTCCTTCGAAGTTCCGTTCGCGAAAAGGCGCTGGCAATGTCCTGCATTTGACATCTCACAGTGGAGTCAGAAACCACTATGTTTGGGCTCATTGAACTACTTCCGCGTAGGATATCCCTTTTGGCCTGTCCAGTCTTCGTAACCGAGTATTCTGGTGGGCACCTATGGAGGAACGATGCAATGCTCCATGGCAGAAGATTAAGCGGACAAATTCGGATTCTAAAAACATTGTTGCTCCATATAGATCCCAGAGATCAATTAAAATCCAATAAATTAGTGTATAAGAAGCAAGTTCTTGCTCAAAGTAAATATTTTGAAGCGATTGTACCAGAGGTAAGGTATCCAATAGACGTAAACAGCTCCGTATTCAGTACCTCCCCTGTAAATATCACGTGACTGTCACCGCGCGCATCATCGCGGAGCCGGGAGAGGACCACTATCGACCATCATCAGCACCTACAAGGTTACAAGTTTTCATCCTTCCTCGACGTGCCTATTTATTCAATACTATCTCAAGCTCAAAATTAACATATATTCATCCATTCAGACCGACATGTCTGCCTTCACCTCGTCACTTCGCCCCTTCCTGCGCGCGTCTTCCGGCGCAGCTCTCTCCGCACGCTCTTTCAGCACCTCCTCGCCGCGCTCGATCGCTCGCATGATCATCACTGGCCGTCTCGCTGCCGAGCCCGAGCTGCACGCCACCTCAACCGGTCAAGACGTCATCAAGTATGCGGTTGGTACAACCTATGGCAAAGGGGATAATCGTCAGACCAGCTGGTTCCGCGTCTCGAGCTTCCAGCCAGAGGGCTCGCAGCGGGATTTCATTCTCAGCCTGCCGAAGGGGTGAGTATTCCCGCTTATCATGCTTGCAGCTCTATCTGTCTGACCTGTGTACCCATCGCATCATTGGGTCATGGCTGCAGACTTAGAGCAGTTGAAGTCTGATGCTGATCGTTTCTTGTTCTACCAGAACCCTTGTGTACGTTGAGGGCGATGCCACCATGCGTTCGTACGAAGACGCAGATGGCAAGAGACAGTCTGCCCTGAGCATTGTGCAACGTAAGCCAGCTACCCCATTCATGCATCTCCATCTGAGAAGAATCCATACTAATGCATACCGTGACCAGGGACGCTCGAGGTCCTCAAACGCCCTTACAACCCCGACGCTACTGGTTCTGAAACTTCTTCCCAATAATCGGCTTAGAGGACAAGTGGGGATAGAAGAGAATGATCTGTGGGAGAGGCTTTCTGATTCCTGTTTCCTGTTGGGGTAGATCGCTCTGTTAGGGATTTTGTCTGACATCTCCGCTTTGTCGGTGAAGCCGAGTGTTGGCCGCCGCTCCCTTTGACTTGCATGTATTGTAATTGCTGTGCTGTACCAGTATACCCTTGAATGACACTACTTTGACCGTCCGCTCTTAAGATGGCTTCTTTTTCTCTTGATCTATAGAGTGTTCTTCCATGAGACAATGTTACTACGAATCCCCATCCTCTGATATCGCCTGATTTTGCCGGTATTGAGTGCGATTTATGGAGATTGGAAGGAAAGGATTACACTGTATGTTGATGTATGACTCAAGGTTGGAGGGTCAAAGGAAACTCAGAAAGGAAATATATTATGGTGTATCTGCTCTAGTCGATATGACAAGAAATGGAACACATTGTCAGTCAGAAGTGGAAGACTTTCCCATCGGATGTCCACGTCAGAATAATTTGTGAACACCGCAAGGCACCCTTATGAATTATCCATTTGCGAAACCCATGCATGTCACACATTCAATGTTTCGGGTGACTGTGAATCTGAGGACTTGTGCCACTAGCCGGTGAGCTTACACCTGCAGCTCACTCTCTTGACTAATCACTTGCTTCACGCGAATAGCATCCGGTCCGGCTGGGGCATGTGTGAAGTCACTACTACCACGGCTCCGGCTCGTACCGGCCCAGGCGTTAGTGGATACTGTGGTGACTGGAACCGAAAAGGTTGGGTCAGAGGTCGCTGTTTCCCGGGTTGAAAGGAAGGTGCCGCTCAAGAGACACCTTGGTAGCGTAACCCAGTGCGATCTTTTTGTAGAAGAACCCTCTTGTCGGGGCGCGGAACCCTTTTCAATATCCTCGTGGCTGGAGGTGGTCGTCCCGCTCGTGGTAGAGTCGGTCGTTGTTCTGGGACTGTATTAGCATGAAGGATTAATCATTTGTCGGTTATGACAGAAGATAGCCCTTACCCAGTTGAAGACGATTGCTTCCTAGAGGATAGCAATTTCGCACGGCTCGCTGTAAAAGATGCCGAGGTGCCTTGCGACAAAGTGCGCAACCCAGAAAGACACTTTTTCAAGCCCAAGAGGCAAAGAGCGGATTGGTACAATCTCAAAGCATCGTTGCAGCATCCGAAAAGGATGAAGAGCACGTATCCCGCTGCTACAGAAATCCAGCGGTCAAAGAAGACTTCGCCATGCATTGGAATCTTGAGGATGGTGCTCCATGGTGAGTGTGGGCCATGGAGGCGGCTCCATGAGTATGGATGCCAGGGCAAATTGTACATAAGATTGCGATAGACAACGTAAGCCTGAATGGGCAGAATCGTCCAAAGCATGACGCACGCAAGGAAGAATAGACGCAGGAATCTGGACTTGTTGAGATGGCTGTTGGCGGAGTTGAGTATGTCCCCAAATTGGCTCCGATATTTGTGAAGGCGATAGAGGGTTAACCCTGTGTGGTCGTCAGTCATGAGCAGAGAAGAACGACGGTGCCTTATTCATACCGCAATAGAAAGCAGCCAGAAGGCAGATTATAGGAGGCCAGATGAACGCTAGCACAAGGCTCATCCAGCTTTGATCAAAGTTGTTGACGCACCCTGAAATAGTGAGGATTAGGTATCGGCTCCTTTGGTAGAGGATATGTGTACTCATTGCGATCACTGGGATGATCACACAGAATGAAATATCCATCAGACGGTTACGCCAACGTTGGCTGGTGCTGGGGACGAGCATAGCGCGTCTGGTGTCGAGCACAGAGGCCAAGCTTCGGAAGATAGAGACCAGAGTCCCCGGTATGCCAACATAGCTCGCTATCATCACCTTGGTCTCGACATCACACAGACCCTGACCATCCCACCATGAATCGACATCGTCCGTTGGCCAGATAAGTGCATTGATAATGTTAAAGGTGTTGCTGATAAGAAACCAGCTAATGAGGGCAGTGGCGGGGAAATTACGGTTCTTCCAATGTAAGATGATCGGAGGAATACTGACAACAACTGCAATGGAGGATAGCACAGGGAGGACCACAGCCTGCGGGCTACGTCCTGTTGTAGCTGAGTCCATCAGGGAAACTGTCTTCTAGAGACGAACACGCTTTGACGTGAAGATTCTGATGGAGGCGCCGACGTCGTGCACAGATGTTCCTTCTGCGGATCGAGTCGACGGTGAGTTTCTTGAGGTTCGAATGGCAGGAGCAATGAGCCAGCACCGCTCAGTTAAAAGAAGGAGATCACAAGTCGCATCTGAGGAGGTACACGGGGGGAGAAGCAACCGGAGACAGGAGGAACAGTCGTATGTCTTATTGAGCACGAAGATCCCAAGCGAAGACTGAGTGTAGATTGCGCGAGCCCTCTACTCCCCCTCTCTGTTGAGACAGTCATTTCAGAAGATCTCAGCAGGTGGAGAACATGCGAATAGACAGCAATGAGCAGAGAAGTGAAGAAAAAAGCAAACGTGTTTGACGCATATAGGGAGTGAGAGCAAGTAATTCAGTCAATGATTTCATCCAGGACGGTGCCGGGTGGGCTTACGTCTGGAGATCCACTGCGACCTGAGGAAAGTCATCACCCGACTATTGAGAAGTTCGACTTGAATAAAGAATGGTGAAGACAAAGTCAGACAGAATGGGATTTCCAGCCTCTTTCTGAGGTGGTGATGGGTGGAAGAGTCACTGGGATATCACCCGCGGATACTGGAACCATTCCCTTTTTGGGTGTCAATAAGCCCGCTGTTTGCCATCATCGTCCACAGACTCAACACACTCGACTGCTGAAGCACTCTAGTCTGGCCCGATTCGGAGGTCTTTTGCCCCTGGGATGCGGCCAGTCGCTGTGAGAATTCGATGTTTGGTTTCACAGAGAGCATACAACGGCACCTTGTGTCGTCGATAAGGAATGTCGGTATGGTGGTCCCGACGAATCAACAGGCGGTTGGATGCCATTATAAGATCACACGCAGCTATCCAGGGATTGGAGAGACGGTACAGTACCTCTCATAGGTCTCTTTTTCCTGCTTTTTGTTACAGTGCAAGGTAAAACCTACTCCAGGGGCGCGATATATGAAACTGTCATGACATGCCTAACCCGACATCTCCGAGACTAGAAGAAAGGAAGGGATGATGGACCACATTGTCAGGGCAAAAAATTCTTCAAAATCCGAGATACTTGGACTGCTTTGGACAACATTGGCCTTCGCGTCAAGGCCCGATGAGAATTGATTTCGAATATCGCATGATCGATGATTCTGATTGTAGGTTACATTGTCAAGCAGTTGCAGATATAGACTTTGAGAAGTGAAGCAACAAGTTCGAATTCCGCACACCGGCCACTGATGGAAGAGAAGACCTTTCCATGCAAGCTCTGAGCGAATAGATACATTGTTTAATGGCTGCTTCAACGAGCATAGCGCTGGAGGGGCTGCAATAACCTCAGAGGGGTAGTCGGTAGGTTGTGTTATTGCTTTTTCTGGCAGCCCCTTCTGTGGCGCATGTTGTCGCTATTACGTACCTCTGGCGTCCTTCTCTCCGCGCGTGGTTTGGTTCAATGCAACAACCAAGTCAGGAGCAACACCTTTGCAAAAGCGTCCCCGAGTGTGCATGAATTTCGATTCACCTCATCAAGCGCTACCTCCTAGCATGTACCTTGGTATACCATGAGGTACACTTGAGGTTCTATCATTCCCAAGATACATACGCATTGCAGCATCTGATCCGCTATCGTCATGCCAGAACAACCCCGGAGATCGGCTTCACCCCAGGCCCCTATCGAGAGCGCCAGACCCCACGTCCACACGATCGGATCCCTGAACCTCCGCCATCGAGGCCCGACCCGTGCTGCAACTTTTGCAGAGGGCACATCAAGCATTCAAGATCAACGTCGCAATTCAAGCTTCTCGGACTCAGTATCTGAAGCACGAAATTCGATTCGCTCCTCAACTGATGAGTTATTGTTCCCACGCGTAGTTCAGAAGGGGAACATCGGTTTGCCGAACGAGGAATCGAATTGGCAATCTGCGCCTCTTGGTCTAGCATTATTGCCTGCTATCGCCGGTATCTTTTTTAAAAATGGGAGTGCCGTCGTAACAGATATCACTCTGCTGATTCTGGCAGCTATCTTTCTCAACTGGTCGGTGAGACTACCATGGTACGAGCTAAATGCCCTGATTTTACGCATTCTACATGTCTCTCTCTAACTGAAGGACCAGGGAATGGTATCGCTCTGCTCAGGCCTTGAAACAAGAGGACATATATTACGATTCCGTCGCTTCAAATCTAGAACTCGAAACGGATGAGAATGGGGAAACCTGTGAAGACCGAAAGAATGCGACAGATCGAGAGCGCCGAAGGGAACGACAAGTCCCCAGTGCTGCCAACGAAGCCAGTAAGGAGCTTCAAATTCATGAAGTTGTTGCACTTGCATCGTGCTTCATCTTCCCCGTGATCGGGACATGGCTTCTCCATGCTATCAGATCCAAATTGTCGCGTCCATCGGAAGGATTGGTATCAAATTACAACCTAACCATTTTCCTGCTGGCGTCAGAGATTCGGCCATTCGCTCACCTGCTGAAGATGGTGCAGGCGCGCACACTCCATCTTCAGCGCGTTGTCGCTGCATCTGCCGACGACGAGGAGAAACTGGACCCGAAAAAGATCAAGGACCTAGCCAAGCGACTGGAGGAACTCGAAGCACATGTCGCTGAAACAGCGGCGGCTCGACTACCGTCCGGACCATCAAATTACCCACAAGACCAGGAACTACCTCAAAATCTCATCTCGCAAGCAACCGCAGAAATCCGCAAAGGCTTCCAACCGGAGATCGATGCCTTGAATCGCGCGGTTCGGCGCTACGAGAAGCGCACAGCGCTCACTTCATTTCAGACGGAGGCGAAATTTCAAGCGCTCGAAACCCAGGTACACGATGCTATTGCTCTGGCGGCAGCAGCGCAACGCTCCGGCTCCCGTCGACCCTTGGGTACTCTATCGGGCTTGTTCAATAGTATTTATGCAATTATCCTCCTTCCCGTGCAGATCTTCATGTCCCTGGCAAGCCTCCCGTTTCAGCTATCAACGCGATGTCTACAATATTGCAAAGATATGCTAGTCTCGAAACCACCTCGAAGATCGAGCAAGGGTAAGGTGCCGCGCGATCTCAGAACTTCTTCAAGGCAGTTCAGAAGGATTCCTCCACAGGACTTGGGCGGTGGTCCAGCGCTCAAACCAATCCGGGAGTATCAATAGCAAATGGAAGCGGGAAAGTTTTTGACTATGGTTTTGGAAAGTATAGCATCATGATACAGATTTGGCTTCACAGCCATCGGGTGTGATTCTGGCGTTTATCCATTGACTGATCAATATGGACCAATGTTGTTGTCTTGTTATTCTTTCTCTGTCTTCATCAGCATCTATGGTCTGTACTGGGGTTCGAGAATCTGGAAATAAACCTGGACAGGCGATGGCGTCCTGCGAAGAGCATTCTCGAGTTGCATTTGTCCTGCTACATGGGGTTTTAGCACAAGCTACATGTAATCCCAGTCATAAAGTGACAATATGTCTATTGACTCAGAATAATACCAGCCCTGCGTCTTGCGACGCGCAACCAAAATGTCACCGCACGATGACTATATAATCTAACAATGTATTGAATGAAGACACGAGAGCAAGACGTGTTACAGAGTACAGGCCGCCCAACTCTATAAGTAAGACACAAGAACCTCCTGTCTGAGGCGTGAGTAAAGTAAGAAAAGTTTACATAGATGTGGGTGGTTACGGAGCACCGCCCGATGGACCCATGTTATCAACCCCAGCCGTCTTCAGGAACGGCTCGATAATACTTCGTTTTCTATCCTCCAGGGCTCGCCGCTCCTTGTCCTTGCTAGGGACAGTGCTGGCAGAAATGAGTGCGGAAGCAAAAATGGAAGATAAGGCGGTTTCAACTGCTTGTCGGCGATGACTGGCGTTGGCTTGAAGGCTCGATAAGCTGATGGCTGTCAAGACACGCGGTCGGCGTTTGATACTGCCCCCCGAGGCTGCTGTTTCAGCTGCGGCCGGATCGGAAGGCTGTCCACCTTTGGTGGATAGAACACTGTCCCTCTTCTTGTGTTGATCTTGTTGGTTCGATATTTCAGGCAGTGCTGTTGCCGTGGACGGCAACGGGGCGATCTCGTTGGCAATGTGGGCGAGCATAAAAGTGACAAATGTGAAGGAGACGCTGTGAGCGGGGGAGTATGCGAGCGTCTCTAGAACCCATGCTTGAGTTTCATCCCAGGACAGGGGAGGTGACTTATTCCGTTCACGCGTGACCATCTGCTGTTCCATTTTCTCCCAAACGAGAGCCGTAACTATTCCATCTCTCAGTGAACGGAGAAATGCCAGCAACGTCTCGCACAGAAGTTCTAATCGATGCAGCGAGGTTACCTCGGGAGCGAAGATAGACCTGAAGTCTTGATTGGTGTCCAAGGCTTCACGAACTGAAGCCAAGTGCCGAGACCGTTGTTCCTTATCCTTCAAAGTCCACGTCTCTGGGTCAAATGGCCATCCAGCGCCCTGGTCCTTTGCCCATGGGGGCAGCTCTTCATCGGAATCACCTTTTGTCATCCCCCACTCAGCAATAGCACGTTCAGACTGTTCTGAAATAGCTTCAGTCAGGCGGAAAAGCTCACGAGGCGCTGATAGGCGGCCAGTTTCATCAGGATCACGCTCTTTCTGTGATTTATCTCTTTTCAATAGGCTTCGCGCACCGGCTTCGGGCATCATGGTAAGTTCTTCCACGCTGCGACCAAAACATGTAGGTAACCACTGCCCATAAGCAGAGATGAAATGATCGCGACCGCCGGTCACCCGAAGGACAAGGATGTCCTCAAGCTTGAGTTGACCATTGTTCAGCAAACGGACATGTTCGATATCGTGGACATGTGCTGTTATATCAATGTTGGCAAGCTCCCCGGGAAACAGAGTACGCTCGTTTGTTTTCCTCTTCTTATCTTCCTCATGGTGAATGGGTGCTTCAATTTTGTACTCCAGCCATGACGGTGTCTTCTGTTCACTGCCATGATCGGGTCTCTCAAGGCGGAAAGTAGCGGGCACGCCACACGTATTTGCAACAGTGAGTGAGCGGGTGATGGGTATATCGAAAGAAACATCACCAAAGTCTACCGCATTCGGATCGGTTGTGGACTTTCTGGGATCCTCTCCGTTCGTATCGACCACGATCGTCAAGCCAGGTCGCGATTCATTCTCGGCCTTGTCTAGCTCCCGTACAATTTCCTGATGTACCTTGGCTTTCAAGTAAGGGTCGACAGCCTCATATTTGATCGTAAAACCGGCAGTCAAAGGCTTGTGGTCCGATGATAGAATACCTTGATGTGACACATAATATTCGAGCCGACAGCACTCATCCTTATCAGATTCGGAAGATACCGAATCACTGTCGCTCGATTTATCCTTATTTGAATCGTACTCGTCCCCACTGTCGGCACCATCGACGTCCGGGTCGTAGTCAAATAATACGTTGTCATCAGCATCTGCCTTATCCAAGCCTCTTGCTTTCATTTCTTCGTCACGTTTTCTCGACTTCTCGGCTTCTTGAACCCGCTTTTCATGCCTCAGTCTGTCGTGGCGTGTCCGGTATAAAATTCGATCGCACCAACTCGGCCCACGATGCTTCTCGCTAGAGTCGAACCTGGCCACACTCCCTACATCATACTTGTATGTCGGTAAGAATGTAATGTCGCCTTCCCTCCAACCGTCATGAAAAGCCCTGTTTTTCTTCTGTTGCATACGAAGCTGATCATGTGGCAGTAGAGACGCAATAGTAGTTTGTAGCGAAGAAGGGTCCGTGTGAGGGTCGATTTCCTCGTCCGATAACGTTGGAAATGATTCTTCCGATTTATTGTCGTGTTCGACGCCTACCATTGGTGATGATGGCACTTCCCCTTCGACATGGCGTGACGGCTTATGTCTCTTGTCGTATTCGTTCTCCGTATGCCGAGCGAGGACTTGTCGCACGTCACCTCCGGGAATATCTTCAAGTCTATAGTTCAGGTCACCAAACCAAAAGGCAAAATCTTCTCCCCCAATACTATCCCCAGGGTCCTCTCTCAGGCCCTTGTCTGGGTCAATGGGGTCAAATTTAGCGCGTCCAACAATCTGAGATGCATCCCAATTGCGCCGTTCCAAGCTACTTTTATCCGAGCCAGCGGAAAGATGCGAGTTGATAAACACAAGACAAGTCGTTTCACCGAGCATCAGTCGCGTTGCTACAGCACCTTTATTGCCCATGTAGCCCAAAAGTCCCGTACCGACGTTGGTGGAGCTGACCGAAGATATGCTCTCGACAACGAAAGGAGCCGCATAAATCAAAAGCATGAGTCCCACCAGCTGAGTCTCCGAAACGAGCTGAAACCCCTCTGGCAGGGCTTTCTCAAGCGCCGCCTTCCATTTGTTTGACGGTCCTGGATCAACGTATGGCCTCAATGCCTCCGCAGCCGACGAGACATCAACAACCTCTTGCAATCCTAGCACGTAGAGTCCTACTTTCTCCGGTTCGTACGGAGGGAGTTTAAGAAACCCTTTGCGTTTCGGCTGTCCGACCTGAGCATCTTTCGAAGCGTCGTCCCCGGACCCCCAATCGGTCCCGTCGGACATATCTCGGGGATCCTGCAGCTTCAGACCAGAGAGCTGTTCACATATACCCTTTCGTTCCACGAACCATTTTCCAATATCTTCCTCCGTGCCTCGGATAGCTGCCACATTCCAAGTGCCGACCTTGACGCGGAGCGTTTGTTCGCGGGTGTACTCCGACTTTCTCGCTTTGACGGCCTTCGGAAGCGCAAACGGATCATGACGCTCATCGGGATGGCGACTGGAGGAGCTGCTGCCACTGTCGCTTTGATACCCACCGGGGATTGAAGACACGGGCGGTTGCGACTCCGACTGATCGCTGTTCGAACTCATGCTGTGAGGATCTGACCGAGACACGGCCCATTATTCGAAAAATGATTTGTATATATTCTGTCTGCTCCCCGCGTATGACTCAAGGGTCCAGGAGTCTACCTCCGAGAGAGGCTCTATTTCCGCAGCGCGAGGCGCAAAGAGAGGTAGGGAAGTAATAGGGGCGTCGCGTGACGGTCTAAGTCATCGGGACTGAATCTTAAAGGCGTCTGGCTGTTGATCAGGAACCGGCGAGTTGTCCCTGCGTCACGCGATGTCTAGCGGGAATGCGGGGGTCTGAGTGTGGACGGAGAGAAGAAGGACGACGCAGCGGCGATGGGATCGATGGCGGCAGGAGGTCGATACGAATGACGACAGGTGATGGCAAGAAGGCAATTGAAGCGGACCTTGGATGGCGGAACTATAACTCTGTCCAGAAAAAGGTCGCTTTATAACAACATTTTAGAAATATGCGATTTGATGCTTTTTTGTCTCCAATACAGCAGAATAGCGCGTAGAATTGATCAGGAATATTTGAAGCGTAGGTGCTCCGCTTGAGCGTGCGCGGGGTGAGCATTCTTTATCTTCTCCATCAACGTCACCAGTATTCCGCATCCAACAATCTCCTCGATTAGCTGCGTCTACCCCTTCCTCCACCACATCTTGAAGTGATATATTCCCGATTCTCTATAACAAACGAGTCAACAGTGGACAACTGTATGAGTAATCCCCTCCACTACACATATTCTCACAATGACGACCCGCAAACCCCGACGAACGAACAATGGCAATGGCAACAATCATCGTCACAATCACCATGGCACGCAACCCTCCGACTATGAGTCCGACTACCCAAACTACTTTTCCGACACGCAACAACAGCAAGATCAGCACATGCCTCCCCCGCCGTTACGCTCCAACGAGGAGCTGAATCTCTCCGTCCTCCGCCGCCATAACCCATCTGTGAACTCGATTTTGTCTCTCGCTCCATACGCAGTGGTGTACTTGTTCAACCCGACATCCCGACAGTGGGAAAAGAGCGGTGTGGAGGGGTCACTGTTTGTCTGCCAACTATCTCAAGGAAGTCTAGGGGAGGAACGATACAGCGTCTTCGTGTTGAACCGACGCGGCCTCAACAACTTTGATATTCTGTTGACGGACGGGGACAACGTGGAGCTTACGGAAGAATATGTCATCATCAAATCCGACTACGACCTGGATTCAGACCAAGGCATTCCCAAGAACAATGACTACAATGGTGCTCAGAAGAACGCAAACCCCGCCGACGTCCGTATCTACGGTCTCTGGATCTACTCCGAACCACCGCCAAACTCGACCGCCGAAACACGTACAATCAACGCTCATATGATCCGAGAATGCGCCGTTCATGCAGGCCAGAGTCTGAAGATTGCCCGTGAGCGACTAGAAGCGACGCGTCAGAACGGCCTTCATGTTGCTACCGCCGCAGCTGAGGCTGGCTCCATGGATGAGATGCACTCGAGTGTTCCGATGGGCCGTCAGATCTCCTTGAAGGACCTCTTTGGCCAACAGAGAGCACAAGACGATGAATGGAGTGTCAAGGCGCACAATTTTAGTCAACCGCAATGGCAACAAACACCAATGGAGACGCCGGCGGCGGAACCCCAACCTCGACAGGACGTTCTGGGGGATTTGTTCAGAAGAGCAGGACTAGCCTACCAGGGAAGTTCTTAGGCTTCATCTCGGCAAATCTGCCAGCGGGATAGAGTCTGTTTATAGAGATACCCAAATATCTTTACGGTTCGTTTTAGTGCTGAATTGTGACAGTGGCCAAACTGGAGTATCTCTGGCCTCTGTTCAATTCGTCATCCCAAAGTTGACGGCATGCAGTATATAGTTTTGTATGGGTATGTACAAGCAGCGAACCTTTCCTCAAGGTCCGCATGGATCGAAGCCATGGTGCTGGAAATGATAATTCCTGATATGAGTCCATGCTCGTGTATCAGAACCCAGCAATGCCCGATTGTTGATCACTCGTCTTGGTCTATATAAAGTAATCCAGCCAGTCGATCACTCTACACCTTACAGCACCGCCTTTGACCGTCTCAAGCCGACACAATATCCATTATCATATTGGCCACCTTCTCCGCCATAATATCATTATGTCCTGTAGAACAATTTATCAGCACCAAGCCTACACCACCGCTAGAGACGTAGCAACCCACTCACTTAAGCAAAACGCATGCGGCAGTCCAAGCTCGCAAACCGACATCGTCGGCCCACCTTCTACCCGCCCTCGAAGCTCGATAATCTCATCCCTCGTCCGCTCCGCAACCCAATGATCATTTCGGCCAAAGTAGAAGAACAAGCGAGTCAGCGGCTCGTTGGCCGTCGACACACCCCAGACATCATCGTCCCATTTGTCCGAGGTGATCGTCCGCATCTCGTCAGTGGCCATGTGTCTGCATCCGTTAGCAGATCTCCAAGCACACTAACATGACAATGGAATGGGGGTGGGAATGGGAACGAACAAAGCTTGGGTAACACCACGTTTACTCCTGATAAACGCTGCGGTTGTCTCAACCACACTATCCGGCGGCGATCCCATAACATTTTTAATTACACCTCGCAGCAGAGCGCCTGGAAGTAGCATTGCCAGAACCCTGGCCAGAAAACCAACAACTAGCGCCAGCTGGGGTATAAAGTAGAGCAATCGCTGCCTCGAATCAGCACTGCAACCACTACACCGTAAACCAGGGAACAAACTAACCGTCAGCTTCTGCCCAGAAGGCGACTTGGCGATATCCACGACAGTAGGGAAGAGCATGATCCCGCCAACGATATCGAAGTCGGCCTTATCAACCCCAGCTCGAGCATCTGACCTCTCCCGATGCCTCCTCAGAATCTCCATAGCGATATAAGCGCCCACCGAATGACCCACAAGAATAACCTTCTGCTTAGTCTCCGCGCCCGCAAGGAACCCCGCAAGCTTCCCCTGAACATAACAGATCTGGTCCTCAAGATCAAACAAGCGCTTCCCCGCATCTAGATTCTCGGGATCATCAAGCTCAAACCCACCCAGGCTATGCCCGTAGATCTGAAAGTCACACCCATGGCTACGGCTCTGACTCTTACTCTGCGCGCCGCGCGGACCCAGTTTGTCAGCAAGAAGCGACAGAAAGGTATGATAGTACCCGATTAGTCCCGGATTCCCCGAGATCATGAAGATGGTGACCCGGGACGGAGACGGGGTGGAACCCGGCCTGCTCTTCTGCAGGGAAACAGTGTGCAGAAACGTGTCGCGCGTGATGCGCGGCTGGGGTGATGTTGACATCTTCCGGGTTGTTCGGCGGTATATTTGCGAGGTAATATACCGGCGGAGCATGAGATGGTCAACTCCGGTATTGAACTGGTGAATGCGGAATGGTCGTGATTGGCATTTATGATGTAGTTAGACTAGATGGTGTTCCTCGGCTTTAGAGGACTGTATCCACTGAATGAACTGTTCGAAATCCGATTAAGAGGATGGCAACGTTTTAATTAACAACTTGCAGTGGGCATCCATATTGACCCATAAGCTTCATGAGTCCATTGATTCAAGCTGGGAACCCAACCTAAGCTCGGCTAGGTTCAGATCGAGCCCTTTTTTTAATAGTGGAGGACCCACTGGGAACAACAGTGGATTGAACCATTCCGCCTCAGTATATGAATGATTCTGGGATTCTACAATCACAACTTGGGCTGCATATTCCGAGTCGATCGTGGTGAACTGGCCAGTATCAATGTCTTCGGTCCCACAATATAATACTACACTCTACTCATTGGCAATTTCGCTTGGGAAGAATGTTATCTGGGTCGAAGATATATGATCATTGCGCGGACAAATATGTGCAGTCAATATTTCCCAGAAAAATAAGCATCGACTTGCGCAATAGTTCGTCCATTAATCGTCCTCTAGGATAATTCCTAGTTATGAAAGGAAGCGAGGCGATGGATGTAGAGGGGAAGACCTCTACCTTGCCGCTTCGCGTTTCAGACATACAACATAATCATTGCGGTCCGTTCCATCCAGCCATATTCCCCTGCCAGTACCAGTGCCGTAAAGAACCCAAATGTAGATGAAAAAGCAACCCAAAACATCTGGATTTCGACAAATCCTAAAATCGCGCTAATGCAACAGCATTGCAGGTGCTGTTATAGTACTTCCGATTTTCAAGCCCCTTGTTCGCCAGCCGTGGACAAATCAACCAGCACACCACGTATGAATCAAACAAAATGTAGAATGCAACACCGTGATATCAAACAGGCAAGCGAAGGGGATATAATAGATCGACTCATATCGAAAAGACCTGATTGCGAGAAGAGCTGTGGCATGCAAAGCCAGAAACCATCAAGCAAACATCAAGCAAACATCAACATAAAGTTGATACACAACGTCTAATAATACCAGAACTGGAAGAATGTGTAAATGCAATCGGAACCATACAACAGATCGTCACAGTCAGTTGATGGATTGAAAGTGAAAAACGGCAAATGATGCTCGCATCATCTGGTATCCCTAAGGTGAGGACTCTTGAGACAAACAGAGAGAATGATTCCGTAGCCTGAGCAAGCACAAGAGCAGTATTCAGGCCGAATACTGCTCACACGAGAACAACGGAATAAGAAGTCATCAAGCGTCTTCTTTCACACCGTCAGCTCGGTTTTCTTTCTCATTGCTCGTATGACTTGAGGTAGAATCGTTCGACTCAGTTTCCGAAGTGGCTGGCTTGACTGCGGGACCGAGGTTGATAGCGATCCGTTTAGGCGCTGCGCTACTCAACCCACCCGAAAGATTCTGAGTTGTTCCCTTGTCGGCAGTAGAAAGAGTTCCAATTGACATGCCTCGCTTTCTCCGTATAAGACCTGCACTGCCAGAGCTGCTGCTCGTCGAGCTCCTCCTTTTCGGCCCTGAGGTTAGCTTGACCAATTCATCGTCATCCTCCTCTTCACGCCGACGCTTCTCTGATAGGCGTTCCGGAGGAGTCTGTATGCTCAGAGAAACCGGCGTAGACTTCGTCTCCAACGAGATATCGGCAGTCGCATCCTCTTCCTGTGGTGTTGGCTGCGCCGGGAGTTCGTCGGCTTCCGGTTTTGTATCCATCGCGTTCTCATCTTCATCATCGTCTGGATAATCAACCAAGGGTTTCACTACTGGCGAAGCTGCGCCGTTCTGCGCATTGACAGCCACAGCACCATGCACACGATTCTCTTGCTGCCACTGAGAATTAGAAGTCAGTGAGTGGAAAATCTTTGAACTACTGGGCGCATCTTACCTCATCCTCGTCATCGGATGTGTTGAAGTATTCCTCTTCAGCAGCATCCATCTCCTTGACCCCTTGCCAGCGTTGGCCATTCGCCTGTAATTTTCGAGCTTCTTCCTCCTGTGAAAAAAGAGTTGAGTCCGCCTCTGCTCCATAGCCTTGCATCTGCTCGTAGCGCAGGATCAAATTCTGAAAGGTGTCAACATAAGTGATGTCCTTGATCTTCTCACGGTATTTTTCAACAATGTGAAGAACAATGGGTTTGATATTCTCTCGCTTGATGAACTCGAAGAGCTCAAGGCATGCGGAGTTGAGGAGGTTGTCGCGAGGCATAGTTTCGTACACAATGTCCAGGATCAGCCCGAAAGTGTTGTTGTGCGTCATCAACGCCTGGTAGAACGTATCTTGCAGGCTGACCAAGGTGCGGAAGAACTTCAAAGCAGCTGACGGTGCACGACGTTAGAGATCCGAAGAAAAGCCGCAGAATTCGGATATGGACTCACTTAATTTGAGGTGTTTCTGAGGAACTCTAAGTAACTGGGCAATTCGGGGCGCAAGAGCCTCGTTATGAATGACATTACGGCTTCGATAGAGATGTTGGCGGACGAAGAATGTGAGGATATCAACCAAATGTGAATATAGGGATACTTCTTGAAACGTGAGATCGTTAACTGCGTAGCCGTTGTCCAATTAGTATCGTTCGAGTATAATGGCCAACCAATGCACGCAGTACTTACGGTTGGTACGATTCTCAAGCCGTCTGAGGGGAAGAAAGAGTCTTCTAGCGGATTCATCAAAGTGATTCTGCATGAACGCATCGGAGAGAATATTAGGACGAAATTTCGAGAAATATTCGGGACCAGCCCGACCCATGGCATCCTGCAAAGGAATTTGAGGATCCAATAGAACTTTGATCGCATCTGCGAGCTGATTCTTCACACCAAGGTCGGATTCAGCATGCAGGAGATCGATGAGAGTATCGGTAAGGGGTGTTTTCTTTTCGTTGACGGCCTTGAGCATATATCCACGCATCATGATTGGATCGTGATCAAGCAGCGCTACAAGGAGATCGACTCCTGTAGTGCGCATGGCTGGATTAAGATGTTTGATGGCAAACGCAATGACGGCGAAAAGGCCGTGATTGATGAAGTTCGCAAACAGATTGGCGCGCGCGGGAGCCTGTAGATTCTTCGCGATTCCAGCGCACTGGTGAAGGAATTGCACGGCATCATCCTTCCGCTTCAAATCTGTGTTCCGAGGGTCGAAAACCGAGAAGAGTTCTTTCAAGAAGGGTCCATTCGACTGAATGTGATTCACTATCTCCACCTGATTGAAGAAAATCAGAGAGTTGAGGACAGAGAATGTCGGGTCATCCAGTATTCGAGCCAACACCACGTCTTTCAGATATTGTAGGCGCCATGTGTAGCGAATCTTGCGGCGAATGATGGGATCCTTGATGGGAACGACTTCCTTGTAGCGGCTCTGATCTGCGAGATATTGTCGATGATTGGCCTTGTGGGTGGGAAATTCGGGATCGTCTGAGATGAATTAGTCCTATAGATCCTGCGAGCAACGACACCAAAACAGAGGGACCGATTATCACGCACATTCCAATGCCCCCACCACCCCCAGGATAATATCATCGGTAACGACCGTCTCAATAATAGTGTTGTCATTGAGTAAAATAAGCGATTTCATTATGTTGCAAAGTCGATGCAAATCCGGAAGACTCTCCAGATCCTCTGCGACAGTGACTAAAGGTATCAGCTTCGGGATGTACTCGTCTCTAATGACAAATTTAGATAGCGCGTCGCGACCGGCTTGAGTGATGCTGGCCGCCCTCATGATGTGATCGATTTCCGGAAGATTCCCAAGCTCAGGCGGAGGTAGCATGATTGACTGATAGCTCTCGAGGTCGTCAGACAAGGCATCGTCTAGTAACGGACGTAATCAGTTCCACCGTCACACAGGGATCTGCCACGATGACTTGGGAGCAGCGGGGAGGGATATCAACTAACCTGCTGCTGCCAAGCTGTGTAGGTGTTGTTGGACATTATTCACAAAATTCCTTGGTAACTCGTCAGCGACAAAGCTGAGAGGCGGGCGTCGAGGCAACGCCTTACCATATAGCCGCGCAGCCCTCCGCTTCCTGGAAACTCAATGCCATGTCCGTTCCATTAGGCTCTGTCCATACGATAAGGGTCTCTGTTCGGAGCGCACGAGCATTAGCCTCTCAGTTCTTCGTTCATGGCGCGATACGATGAGGACTGCGAAGGAGGTTGACCTTGCTGCTTCTGATAGCCATCGTCCTTGGTGATTCTTGTCTCCAGGAGCACCCGGTCGGGCTCATCCTCTGACTGAACGTATATTCGCGGTTCATCCTACGGGACGTAGATGCCATGTCAGTCATAGAAAAATGAGAATCTTCAGCGCGAGGCCAGGTGCAGCTCTCGCGCCGACAATGGGCGACGCTTTTGCGCTGACCGGGCAAGCGGCAACAGAAACTTACGTCGAGAATCTGTCCCATACAGAACCCGGTCCCTCGGTCGAACCAGTCATTATCCCTCAGCTCGTAGACCTTAACCCGCTTACGATCGTTGGGTGGTTGTAAGTCCGACGCCATGGTGTGGCAGAAAGGAGAGGTGGCGTCTCTTCAAACCGGAACAACTCAGTGAACGAGTGTACCGGCGCGAGAACCGCCACGGGGGAGTGGAAAGAAAGGGCAGCCGCTGCCTTGTCCAGGGTTGAACGAGGAATGCGCAGGGACGAGCGAAAGAAAAAAGTTTTTATTTTTGAGGAGAATGAGGATCGGAAACGATATCAACAGGCGACGATAACGATGTTTGATGCTGTGCTGCGGATGATGATGATCCTGAGTTGGGGACGGACCACCTGACGGCCTCGGCAGCGGTCGGCGGGCGCTGGTTTTTTTCCCCTTCTCACTTTGGGTTCGGCGAGCGCGCAGAAAAGCGACAGACACGCGACCGTAGAGATAGAGAATACTAAGACGGGCTCCTATCTCCTTGCGTCGCGATCTGGTGAATATTCTGCTCAGTAGCGGTTGTAGTAAATGAGGCGTTAAGGCAGAGAAGCCGACGAGAGTGCTACTCTGAGATATACGATGGACCAGCAGTGGACGACAGGTGGATAAAGCTGGACGAAGCCTTCTGGAATCCTACTTGGTTCGGAGGCGGAAACGCAAGGTAACTAAGGTAGATGGAAAGATAGGTAGACTAGCTACCATATAGGGATCTGCAAGAGAGCGGGCACAGGGAGGTAAGAAAAAAAGAGAGTTTGGCTGGGATGACGTGCCCTCACATCAACAACAGGGGTCTTTCTCCTGTCATTTATTCTAGCAAGGAGGTGTTCTATCATTTCTCTAAGGGTTGAAGATGTCACTAATACTAAAAATAAATCCAAGGAATTAAGATGAACCTAAATACGCATAAACTACGAAGCATTCTATCTAATAGATGTAGTGCTCAGGTACCGGAAGGTCCGCCGAACATGTCATGGTAAGTCACAATTATGATATTTGAGGGGTAGCAACGAGCAAGTAGGAGATAGGTACAAAGATTCATCTGAAACAAGGCTTAAGGTACTCAAGTCGACCTCACTAAAAGAAGCTCTAAAAGAAGCTCTACAGGGGCATGGGTCAGGCCTGGGGCCGCCTAAGGTAGAGGTCTCGGAAGGAAAGAAGCTTAATGGGCTTTCCTTTCCTTGTGACTTGCGAGTTACCTTAAAGTTCCTGGAAAACTATAAGGTAATCAACTAATAGGTATCCCCTTTCCCCACGTTATCCATGGAACATAAGCTCGACGTTCAAACTCTTCACAAATGCTCCATCCTTAGTGTACTAGAAAGATGAAGGATGCAACATGTAACCACACATCTGTTCTGTATACCTCCGTTGGGCATGTACCATCTTGGACGAGATACCCAAAACTGAAAAGCCAATCCAATACAGTCACATGGCTTCATGAGATTAGGAAGTCAAGTGCCCGAGCACGACGGACTTCTAATCACTGACAGTCATTGATGTTGGGAGCGCAGGCTGCCGAAGCTCCCTTTGCGTATATCGTACACAAAGACTTCCAACTGACATTCTCATCAAAAGACCACACCATATTTGCATTTGGGACATATCGAACGATTCATTCCTTCAGTCACAGAATTAAAACATGTCTACTTCCGTCAATCTCCCGGAACCCAGTAAGACTCGGGCTATATTCATGCCCCAAGCAGAGTATTTCAATCAGGTGACTCTGACTAGAAAGTCTAAAAAGGTGCCGCTATAACGTCCGATGTTCGTTTTCTTGCTGACAGCTCGACATGGTTCATAAACAACCGAATCATCGAGATTAACGATAGTTTTTTTTTTACGGCATTTACATCCTTGTGGATACTGCAGACAATAATTCGAAGCTCTGCAATCCGCATTGCTGCATTGACTTCCTCATCAAGCATCACCCATCAGTGCACCTCCATCTGATGGGTCTGAGCGTTCTGCTAACCTTATCGCCCATGCCCCATTTTCAAAATGTCTTAGGGCCATCGTTTAGTTACGTTTAGCGGCTGTGGAATCAGTTGCCGCCTTGTGATGATTGGCTTTTGCAGGGTTGGCGTTGGACGGAACCATTCCATCTGCTGACATAAACAGATCCAGATGCCAGTATGATGTCGTCTGATTGGCTCGTAACCCCACGAGGTCGAGGCCTTTTCTTATCGAATATTGACGGCGTTCCGGTAGTGAAAATTACCGCATTGGGAAAAGTCGACTCCGCTTCACCTCTGCCCACTTTTCTTTTTCCTCCGGTGCAGGTTTCTGATTTTCTCCTCTTCAGTCCTGTGCAGACTTTGTCTTCAACTCTTCTGAGTAGAGACCTACTCTTACGACCGAAGACGAGCGACTTCTGGGAGTTTTGCGTTCGTTCAGGTCAAAAAGCTCCCTCCATAGACGACCCTGCTTCCTCTACGACTTTCTGGACTGCATTATTCAAGCTTCTTATCTTAACGAGCATTTGCTGTGTCTAAGCCTGCGTTTTTGTAAATACAATTCGGACGCTCTCGCAATGTCGGATACCAAACACCCTGTTGGAGTGCAGACCTCACCTGCGGCTCCTGACGCCGTCGCGTCTCCATACTTCGAGCCTCCTAAGCAGAACGATCCAGTGACTGTCAATGAGAATACACAGGAGGATGACTCTGGCTCTGAAGCTGTTGCGGACCGTATCGATACGCAGAAGAAGGGATTCTGGGCCTACTTTACAACAAAGGAGTTCTATATCACGCTGATACTTGGGTAAGACTCATTGCAAGTGCCTGCTCATGCGCAACAAACCTCTGACAATAGGCTTTTAGGCAGGTGCTGGCCATAACAAATACTGCCACAAGTACTTTCAGCACTCTTCTTAGTCAGGAGGGTACCTCGATTCCGGCTTTTCAGTCTTTCTTCAATTACGTTCTGCTCAACCTCATATTTACACCTTACACTATCTACCGTTATGGTTTCAAGGGCTGGCTCCGCTTGATGTGGCGCGACGGCTGGAAATGTGAGAGAGTCCTCTGTTTTTTATTTCCTCGGTTGCTGTGGTTAGACCGTTGCGGTGTATTGTAACATCACTTACTGACTCGTGTGATTTCAAACAGATATTATCTTGGCTTTTTGTGACGTCGAGGGCAATTACTTCATTGTGCTGGCATACCGTTATACGACAATGCTTAGCGCCCAGTTGATCAACTTCTGGGCCATCGCCGTCGTCGTTTTTATCTCTTTCCTCTTCTTGCGCGTTCGGTATCATATTACACAGATTCTGGGTATTTTGATCTGTATCGGTGGTATGGGTGTCTTGATTGCATCCGATCATATCACGGGCTCAAACGGAGGCAATATTTCCAGCGGCAACCAGATCAAAGGCGACCTCTTTGCGTTGTTGGGTGCGAGCTTCTACGGTCTCACCAACACCGGAGAGGAGTACTTCGTCAGCAGCCGCCCCGTGTACGAAGTGCTTGGTCAGATGGCCTTCTTCGGAATGATCATCAACGGCGTTCAGGCCGGTATTTTCGACCGTCACTCTTTCCAGATCGCCGTCTGGAACAGCAGAGTCGGCAGCTATTTTACCGGATACACCCTCTGTCTCGCATTCTTCTACTGCATGGCCCCGCTCTTATTCCGCCTGTCGTCCGCAGCCTTCTTCAACATCTCCCTGCTGACCATGAATTTCTGGGGCGTCTGCATCGGCATCGAGGTCTTCCACTACAACATCCATTGGATGTACCCGATCGCATTCGTCCTTATCATTGTCGGTCAGCTCATCTACTTCCTCGGAAAGCGAGTTCTCGGCGAAGCCCGCAAGCCCTGGCTCGGTAAGAACCAGGAACGTGGCTTTGCGGGGCTCTTCACCGCAAAGGCGAAGATCGACTCTGTCCGCGCTAACTTGGCTTCTAACAATAATCATAATGCTAATGCTGGTGGTGCCCACCATGATGACCGCACTGCGGCTACGATTGATGAGCGTCATTCAAATGCCGTTTGATCACGGCGTTTCGAGAAAGTTATTATTTGTTCTCCTCCAATTCCGCGCACATAATAATGCCTGAGACATGGCATTGACGTCTGCGCAAAAGTTTCCTTTGGTCCCGTTCCGTGTCCATGATCATACATATATATAGTCTCACACTAGAATGGATTACTTTCCGGTGGAGATTAAGTACGCCTCGAGTTCTGAAACTTTTACCATGCTCATCGTATCAGATAAAGCATGAATGGGGCCATTCTCCAAGAGTGCATCAACAGCATCTTTTGAATATACAGCGAGGATGTAAGTCGCTTTGTGGTGGAGAATAGATAACTCAATGAGTAGGTGAAAAGTTCCATGTAAGGAAGACGAGTACACAAGAAACACAGAAATTGCCAGGAAACATTACATTCAAAAGCTACTCCCGTAAGCATTTCCTAAAAACAAGTTGGCCAGCTCCACCCCATCCCTTTTCCGAAGCTCCAAGCCGAGAAGCCCAAAGGAAAGGATAGACAACAAAGAAATAGGCCATTAAGCAACCCCCCACCCCAGTCATTTGAGTTTAAAAAGATCAAACCTCGACCGAAATCGCAACCGAAACCCGACAATGGACTGGAACACCTGGAACCCCCCGTAATAAGAGCCGAGATAAGAGTCCCACGGAATACACCCACAAACATGCAAATTCACTCCCCATCCCAAGAACTGCGGAGACCCAAAACAAGATGAATCAATGGGAAAGGAGACATATGCAACACCAAGGGGAGGCAAATCACAAACAAAAAGAGGTCATGGTAACAGATCGAAGACCACAGGATGCAAACACAATGAAAAAGGGATATACCGACTCCCGAAACCAACAGGCCAACCAAGTTCCTTAGTCAGTAAACCAACAATGTACCAAATTAACTGTCCACATATGGATCGAACGAAGTGAGCGCCAGACAAGAGTTGCTCCAGCCACTTCTTCCGAATATGTACCATGCTCTGTCCCAATATTTCGATAAAATAAATAGGAAACAAAAAAAGGCGAAACCAACCTCAGAACGCCACGATACCACTGAGCAGATGTCGAACAAATGCAGGGCTAGAAGCTTTTGATACAGTCATGCGACTTAACCCCAAACGGAAGCCTGGACCCCCAGGCCACCCTTGGAGCCCCATACACCGCTGCCATTGCCCCAGCCCAGACCGACACCGCCGGACGATTCCTTGGCGCCGGCGGTTGAGGCGGAGGTAGAGGCAACAGGATTGGAGGCAGAAGAGGCCGCACGGTCGTTGTTCGCCCCAGAGGCGACTCCGTCACTGGAAGTGAAGCCAAAGCCAAGAGGGGACGGCAAGGGGGTCGTGGAGCGCTTGTTCAGAGCAGGATTGGAGATCTGGGAAGGGCCTGACTGCTGAACGGGGCGAGAACCGATCGGGCCGACGGAACCAATCGCGCCAGCAGTGGGTTTCACTGGTGCCTGTCTCGAAGAGGGCGAGTCGGCCCTACCAGGCGAGGAACTCGAGGTCGGGGCCTGGTCAGAGCCATCAAATTTTCCGAAAACAGGGTTCATGCCGGAGCTCGGGGACGAAGTGCTGTTAGCGCGAGAGGGGGACTGGAGAGACGCTCCGCCGGCAGTATCGGTGTTGCCCTGAACTGGGGTCTGCGATAGGCCAAAAGGGTCAATACCACGAGGAGATGCGCCACGTACACCGGCAGCGGATGATGGAGTACCGCCGGCTTGACTCGCGGGTCGGGAATTATCGTCGCCAAAGTTGTTGGGCGGGAAGAAGGCCGGGCTTTCGTTTCCATAAAGAGCCCTATGCTGGCGTGCTAGAAGTTCTCGACGGCTTTCCTCACTCACGGCGGCCGGGCTGAGCGAGCGATCGGATTTGTTTCCAGACATTTCGGCAAGCAGGCCTTTAGGAAAAAGAAATATTAAAACTCATGTTCAGGAAAGAGGTCAAAGCCCAAAGTATCATACAAAACAGCGAATACATGAATGTGAACATTGAATCATGGGGGAATATCAAGAAAACAAGGGGAAAGATATCCAAAAAGACAGATGCTACCACGTACTTCGGTTGTACTGTTGCTCCTGATGATAGTTGCGGAGCTCCCGCTCGCGTTGTGCTGCCATCCGACGCTTTGCCTGCATCATCTGCTCTACCTCGTTGGGGCGACTCTGGAAACGCTGGGCTGCATAGTATCCCGGGACGTTGGGGTTGCCGAACTCGCTGATTGAGTGGTGACGCTGGGCCACAGCTCCCGTAACACGGGGGTCTGAATTCGAGTGTTAGGAGTTATCGCGCGCCACAGGATGTTTAAAAGGAAACATACCATACTCAGGGTAGGGCCGGCCCATCGCCATGGGCATCGAATCTCGTCGGGGAGCTGTCCACAGCTTCCCACTCTTGACGAGATTATCGATTGCACGATCGACCTCTATTGCAGACCATTAGCGATGAGTTCTTGAGAATATTGACCGCACAGTCCAAGCGTCCCCGCCCCGGCTCCAATCAGAAATGATTTTGTATCGGGGAGGGATTCGAGATGTTCCTGGCAGGCGCACGAAGTTCCGCTGCTGAAGGGCCAAAGGGGTAAATGGATGTAGGAAGACTCATGACCGTACCGTCGAATTGCGACGAAAAAGCCGGCATCTCATCCCGTTGAGAGACTGAGCTCGATCCTGATGACACCACCGTAAGCAATCTTCGTCGACGGGAGGGACGGATAAGCGCTGAGCATACCTGACCGCGATGGGGGCTGAACGGGATGCTCCCATGAGGTCTGGCGCGCAGTAGGCGCTTGCCAACCCTGAGGCTCATAGTACGCCATATTGGACAGAAGGAACCGGACTGGGTTTCCTTGACGGCGAGGACGAGGGCGACGGCGGCGGCGGCGAGAGGAGTTAATCTGCTCGGAGGAACCACGAGAGATCTATTTGAATGTAGTGACAGGTAAGCATGAGCCCCCAAAGTAAATCAATAAAGAATTGCACCCATCGGTCAACACGGAGCAACAGAAAGCGCAAGAAAACTGGAACTGTCGAGTGTCCGTGCGATCGAGGGAAAATCGAGGATGGCGAGCAACCATGACATCGACCGACTTATTCCTGGCGTATCCCCAAAGCTGACTTTGCGCAGCCGAGAAACCTTTTTTTGGCTCTGGAAAAAAGTTTCACATATCCCCAACGATCGGCAGACACAGCACATTCCAGTCGACATATCATGTCGTATTCCAAATTGGAAGAGAAAGTGGGAATAAATTGACAGGCATGTGGATAAATTCATTTTTCCCATTTTCATCATTTCTTCCCCCTCTTCCTCTTCCCAAACCAAGGTGATGGAGTGGGCGGCAGTTTGGAAAAAAGCGAGGATATTGGGAATATAGTTCCAAATGACTTACGGGAAAAGGAGTGATTGCCCTCTCTAAAGAGTTCCAGGCGGCTCTACCACGAGTGAACGAGGCAGAATGCGATCGAACAACGACTTTTCACCCTTGAGACCCGACAGACAAAAGAGTCTGGCGTGTGTGGGGGGAGGGATGTTCCAAAGGAATGGAGAGGATTGATGGAGGAGGGTGAGAGGAGGGAGACGGAAAGGGGAGAGAGAAAGTAGAGATGGGGACGGACAGTAATAATGTCAGACAAGAGAGAGAGACAGAGTACCTAGGGTAGTAAGGCCCCGGAGACACTGAGGGGAGGGGAGAGCGAGGAGGGGACAATCGGACAAGACCAGAAGAGGACCGGGCAGGAAAGGAAAGGAGAGAAGCGAAGAGAAAGCGTGGGATTGGATTATTTTTCCCTTTCCTGCACAAGAGTTACTTCGGAGTACCTAGGAATTTCATTTTTCTTGACCGGCGACAATTTTCAGTGAAGGTTGGAAATGATAATAATAATAACCTTACGTACTTCAAGCGCATGACAGAGAACTACAATATAACTACAACATCTTAATTGCTCAGAGAAAATAATTATGCAGGTCAAATATACATCGAAGAAATGACGCTATTCCTCGACCTTGAGTGATTTTACCTGATGTGTCTTGCAGTTGACATTTGGAGAAAAGGGAAAAACCTTGCACAGATGACATGCGAAAAGGAAAAAAAAGAAAACGAGAATGGTGGATATCAGGCCTAATTTGCACACTTGTGGTTGGTGATGGAGTGAGTTGCCGGGTCGTTTGGAATCGCTTCTTCCCGGCTTCCGTCCTAGCTATTTAGGTACCCTTGACGGAATTCTCATTTCCTATCCCACATTATTAGACAGGATCCATTCAAGATAGAACGAGATCCTTCACCTGGTGTGCTGTGTAATATCTCATAGTCTCTTCGATTTACATCAGGAAGGCGCAAGACACAGGTACATCCTCGTTGAAGCTATCTTGGTATCGGAGTAGGTACTCCGTAGTACCTAGATACGTACTCTGTAGCATTGTAATCACAATGCTTTATCTGGTTAGCACATAGCATCAGGGGTCCCCTGTTTAATTACATCGTGCTACTTAGAGTACTACTACTAGCTTATGTGCAGGTCCTTTGGAATAGAATATTGACTCCTGATATAC
This sequence comes from Aspergillus lentulus, assembly GCF_001445615.1. Classification (NCBI taxonomy): domain Eukaryota; kingdom Fungi; phylum Ascomycota; class Eurotiomycetes; order Eurotiales; family Aspergillaceae; genus Aspergillus; species Aspergillus lentulus. Next base: position 2,081,365 of record NW_028322115.1, on the reverse strand, counting down.
TCTTCTCTGTGGTAACGCATTGTCAGATCAGAAGAACCAGATACTACAATATACATTGAAAGACACCCATAACTCCTCAGTGTATGGACACCATTTCATTTTCATCGTGATGCGTTTTCCAGTTCTGCCGGTAACCGGAAATTTTGGGGAGTTTCTTGTCCTTAATTTGCACTCTTTAGCGTCGGCCCATCCACCGCACTATGGAGTTGTCCCACACACAGTGCAATCCTCCTGGGCTATCTATGGAATACTTGGAGACATTTGAGTACCTTAATTAGTTTACATCTTTCGGCTAGGAACTCGGAGACTGGATGTACTACGATTTATCTTTCCATGCTGCGTCAGCGTTATCACTAATCAGACTTCTGTCAAATATGTGCTGGAAGTTTCCTAGATAATTCGATACGATTCAATTTCTTTCCGTCAGATGATTGAGAGCTTCGGTCACAGTGACCGTACAGTGGGTTTATCCAGCAATCCTCAGCTATGGTCTCATAGTGCATATTGAAATACTACCAACTTGTCCCTCATAACCACTCATTGGCCCCCTGCTTCCCTCTGTCAAAAGCAACGCAAATCAAGGTCTGGCAGCGACAAGGTCATCAGCCAAATTTTCCGGCAAATGACAAGACCTTGGCTGCTCGATATTTTTACACAATGCTGATTAACAGACTCCAGCACTCGGCTCACAACTCGTGGGGATTAAATTAGAACATAGCTCAGATCCCACCCTCCAACCGCGCCATCTCAATCCGTTTACTATGACTGAATAGAATCATGAAAGACACTTGCCGCTCCATCCTGGATATCATCGTCTGCAGCTCAACCTGATTAGCTGCTGTGTACTCCTTACATAGTACATCTGAGCCTTGAACCTTGACGGTCACAAGCAAATAGCTCGTTTTTATAGTCATCCTAGGCGACAGACATCGACATATTCTGTGCAGAACTCTATGAACTGCGATCCATATTATACCTCAGAAGGTTGCACTCTGGGAAAAAATTAGCCACCACAGATTATATCGGTTCAAGCTTCCACCCAGTTCAGTCATAGGTGGCTATCCCACCCTGTTTCTTCTTGGTATCAATCAGTCAGCCCAACATGTACTCTCTAGGTAACTACCACCCCTACATCACACTGCAGATGTCCAACTTTCAGACTCTGCATTCGACGCATTCTGTACAACAGCAGCAAACTTTAACTTTCTAGCCCGTAGAGTATGCAAATATCATTAGTTCAGAGCATTAGACTAGTAAGCAGTACACCACTGACTGCCAAAAAAGAGGATGGTGGGGCAATTTAATCCCGGATGGCACTCGGACCCTTGCGACTACTGTACACCTCGATCGTCTCTCAGCATACAGTCATTATGGAGTAGACTAAGGTAGGTATGGAGGTGACAGCCCCATATCTTCATTTGCATTCAGCCGTCTCTACGACCGCGGAATATGGGCGCATTCTTGGCCTCTCGTCATTGGCGGACTGATCTACTACTGCATTTTCAACACCTGACTCTTCGAAAGACTGACTGGAGATGGAATGACGTAGGTCTCCTCTATACTAGGTGGAGTGTAGATAGAGAGTAGACGGTGCCTATATGTCAGAGTATGTCAGCATGTCAAGATTCTATCCTTGCTTACCTCATAATGTCTGTATCAAAAGGCCCAGTATAATTCATAGGTAAGGACTGCATCTTTCTCACTGAGGCGATCTTGTCGAATTGCTACAGGCTTATTTGAGGTCAGAAGCCAGCTTCCAGTGGTAAACACCGCTGTCCCATCCTTGAGTAAGGTCTCGATTCAAGCGCTATTAGCTCTACATATCTCCTCTGTCTCGTCAACTACACACAGCATGTAGCCAAGACGAAGGCTTGCTAAACTTCTAGAAACATGTGGCACGGTTCCTGACTCTTGCATATTACATATCCAGCGAGTCTTCCTCGCAGCGGAGATCCAGGCCACGCTAGAATCTACATAAAGGCTCCTACCAATTCCCAAGGTGGCTTCAAAACCTCTTTGTCCTTTGCCCAATTGATGCTACCACATTTGGACTCGGTTGCTGGATCGGGTTAAATTGGTCCTCTCTTCATGATTCGATAGGAGGTATGGACAGTTTTAGTCCTTTTGGAGCGTTTGAATGAAAGCTGAGAAGATATAGGCAGGGTGAGTACACTGGCTAAAACGTTAGTGGTTTCGATGGAGTAACTATGTGATATATCGCACATTTGCCCTGACGGAACCTTTATTTCTCAATCGGGCGATGGAATGGAACCAAAGGCCAAGCAAAGATGATTGGAACGATCTTCATGTACGATGCGAGGCAAAAGAGAGGATGCTGGATGCCACTGCAGAGGATGAGCATCACCGTGTTCCCGTTGGCGCTTGTCATCGGTCAAAACCAACGCCCCTAAGGCAGAGCAACGGTAACACGTGCCCACGCCCTAGACACATCCGGAGCAGGGGCCGAGACAGGTCCTCGAAGACTGTGGGCTAGTCTTTAATGAGGTACGAGAATCGCGGGGCAGAAAGGAGAGGGGATGATCAAGCATGGAAAGTACCTAGTTGGAATTACTAAGGTACTATTGATAGTGAACCAGCCCAGATCTTGTCTCCTAACATAAACAAAGAACAAGATCAAAGACAGCGAGAGAGCCTCGAATAATAAATCACATTAGGTATCATGATCGGAGTACTTCATTGATTAATAACTTATTCACAGCAGTAACATTGAGGGGCAGGCCACCTGTAATATCTGGAGACTGATGGTTTTCGCGAAGTGGAAATTCTGCAATATCTAGATCTTAGAGTACCTTCGTGGTATTAATCTTCAAACGGAAACCTCAAGGCTACTTAGACATGAGAAAATAGGCTAACTCCATTATCTATGCAACCGAGCATCGAAGTAACCCCTGATGTCGGGGGAGTAATTAACTGCCTTAGGCAGAGGTGTGATGTGGGCTCAATAATGATAAAGGGAAACAATAATAACAGAACATCCATTGAAGGAAGAGCTAGTCAATACCTGCCTTATTATTCTCAAGTCTCTTCAGTCTGCCAGACACTTCCATGCACCTGCCATAATCAGAGAGGAGACAATAGGATCTGTATACTCCTTAACGGGATTGAGCAAAACCTGTCATCTATCAATTTGGGATTGAATCCAAACAGAAACAAGCGTTCCCCATCGACTACAGCACCACGCTCCGTTGTCCCTTTCTTTCTGAAACTCCCGATATTTCTCGTTATTCTGTCTCCAGTTTCCTTTCATTTCACCTTCATATTTCCCTTTTGAAATTGCTTTTTTGGACAGTTCTCTGCACCTGGAATTGGTGGAATCTATCGACGCCCGCACGGTCTATTGTCGGCTGTGCCACTGGCCATACCGCTGTACGCTGAGTTGAATGCCCCCTGGCTCAGGCTCACCACACTCATTCCCCTCCCGCGCGCTGCCTTTCCCCGTCGAATCCTCAGCAACGTGTGCGAAACCCGCAGTACCCCGAATCAGGAACTAAAAATCCATTCAGGCTGGTCCTTTACCCGATACCGAGAGGATTTCGCTTTCTTCTGTACAATATTTTTTTTCTTGTTCTAAGTTGTGGCCATTTGGAGCGCGTGTTTCCTGGTTAAGCGTGGTTCGCTCTCCCCTTAAAAAAAGCTCTATCTATTTAGACGATCGATGCGCAGTCATCGAGCCCCGACATTCCCGATCGACCGCAAAGGAACACCAACTCATTCGCTCCCATTCGCATCCTATTGAATTTTCGGCTCATCGTCTGCTTCGAAAATTTTTGCTAGGGTTATATCGTCACCAACGGATACGCATTTGTTCGTCGTTCGTCGGTAGCGCAGCGAAAAATCCGATTTTGCTGACCCAGCTCACCTGTCGGTCTCCGCGTTGAGCCCTTTTGTTCTCCCCTGGGCTGTTCGCCTTCTTCATAGATTCGTGTACCGTCTGCCGAACACGAGCTGTTATTAGGAACAATCGGCAATCATATATTACTCGCTGGGTGGCTTGCTTCTGGTTGCAAAGTCGGTTCGAAGTTGAATCGGTCCGGAGTTGCGGGAAGAGGTTCGCACACTAGGCGTCCAATTCGCTCGACAACGGCCCCCTCAAATCTTCCTTTGGAGCCAACGTTGCTCGACGACGTTGGAGTAGTATCTATATGATCTCAGATACCTATGAGAATGCTAGATTCGCCTCGACCACAGGTGGAAAGTCTCCGATAGCGTTGGGAAAGCCTTCCACCATGCCGTGGAACTTGTCCACCGATACCTCTACAGAGGCAAACTCTCGTCCCCCACTAGCCTCACAACAGTCGAATTCCCTCCCTTCCACCCCATATCAACATACGCGCAATCTTTCATTCCACTCGAGGACGCCGTCCCCCCCTCACGGAAGCACGTCGCCACGCTCGACCCACTCCGAGTCAATACACTTTCCTCCGTCGTTACGAAAGCCGTTCGCAGGTTGCAAATATGAAACAGCAATGGCCTTTTTTCGACGGAGGATGCCTTATACAATAGGTGCTGATCTGTTACCGGAGGAAAAGGAAGGTCTCAAAGAGCGGCTTGAAGCAGAGGAGGAGAAGAGACTGACTAAGGATATGTTGGAGGTATACGATCGTTTACTACCGTCAGCGGAGAGCGACGATCGACGGCGTCAGCTGGTTCGAAAACTGGAAAAACTCTTCAATGATCAGTGGCCAGGTCACGATATTAAGGTTCATGTCTTCGGGTCGTCTGGGAATAAGCTCTGCTCAAGCGATTCAGACAGTGAGTGTTCATGGTGCACAGTCCGGAATTCTTGAAGACTGACTTGTAGCAGTGGACTTATGTATAACAACGACATATAAAGAGCTGGAACACGTCTGTCTGCTCGCTGAAGTTCTCGCAAAACGTAAGGTGTCTTAGGCTGATGTTCGTTGCCGCCATTCACTGACAATGCCCGCAGATGGAATGGAAAGGGTCGTTTGTGTTTCACATGCGAAAGTCCCAATCGTGAAGATCTGGGATCCGGAGCTACGTCTTGCATGTGATATGAATGTCAACAACACTTTGGCGTTGGAAAATACGCGAATGGTGCGAACGTATGTCGAAATCGACGAGCGTGTTCGGCCCTTGGCCATGATCATCAAATACTGGACAAAAAGGAGGATTCTCAACGATGCAGGTAAGTTTTTCCCCGTTCCGAGCAGGCATTCTCGTGAAATATCGTGGTAACAATTCTGCTGTAGGCCTTGGAGGCACATTAAGTTCCTATACCTGGATCTGCCTGATTATCAATTTCCTGCAAACTCGGGAACCTCCCGTGCTCCCGAGTCTCCAGGCACGACCTCACAAGAAACGAGTGACGACAGACGGCCTAGTTTGCTCATTCGACGATGATCTTAGCTCCCTCGTGGGGTATGGGCGAAAAAACAAGCAGACGCTCGGGGAGCTGCTCTTCCAATTCTTCAGGTATTATGGCCATGAGCTCGACTATGAGAAGTACGTGATATCTGTGCGGGAAGGCAAGTTGATATCGAAAGAAGAGAAGGGGTGGCACCTTCTCCAGAACAATCGTCTCTGCGTCGAAGAGCCATTCAACACTTCGAGGAATCTGGGCAATACAGCGGATGACACGTCGTTTCGAGGCGTCCATATGGAGTTGCGTAGGGCTTTCAAGGCCGTGTCCGAGGGCAACCTCGAGGATTGCTGTGAGCAGTATGAATACCCGCCTGAGGAAGAGCGATCATGGGAGCGACCGCCTCCTCAACCACGACCTACGTTGACGGCTCCGCCGCAACCTTCCCGGGGCGGCCGTGGAGGTCGTGGAGGGCGCCATTCAAATCACTACACACGCGGTGGCCATTCAGGAGGCCGCCGTTCATCGAATACGCCGAACAAGCCCAACGGTTTCCGCCAGCTGAATCCCGGCATGAGTGCTACGGAACTATCTCTACAGGCGCAGCACGCGCAGTACCTGTTGCACGATCACCTGTACCAACAAATCCAAATCCTGCAAGCACAGGAGCAGGAATTGCGATTGCAATTGCAAAACCAGGCGCTGCTCACAGGGAGGCCCCCTCCAGTGCTCATCCGCCAGCCGTTTATACAGTTTCCCATTCCTCAGCAGCAACAGCCGCAGCCTGAGTTGAGTGTAGATGATGGGTCTCGGTCTAGGTCCGGGACTCATCCGCCTCTCAGCGCGAATCTACGTCCGCACGCGTACAACAATTCCACCTATCTTCCGGTCGCTGTCACTCCCATACAGGGAAGTAGCACGAATCCGCCGTCGCCCTCTGCCGCATCTGCTCTTCCCGAGCTCCGACGTACACCACGTCGCCAGTCCATAGCGAATGGCTCTCCTGGTCGGTCACTCAGGGCACAGTCACAGCCGGCACGACCTGCGAACTCCCCGGCTCTCCCGAGCTTTGCTCCGCTGTATTCCGTCGCTCAGCCTGTCGACAATTCCCTTCTACCAAAACAGCGCAACAATTCTGTATCTCCCCCGGAGGGGAATCAGAGCGAGGACGAGAATTCTTTTATGCCTAGCAGTCTCCCTAACGTGTCCCGTACACCGTATCTGGATGAAAACCGACCGTCTGAGTACATGGGGTACTATTTGGCAACTTCTCCGCAATTGCAAATGTATCATCAGAATGCCATGCTATCGCCCTTGTCAGCCCCGGTAGGTCTGGCGCTCCAGAATGGCAGCATTCTGCCGTTTGTTGGAGCCCCGCAGGAATACATGTCCACGATACCTACCAATGAGACCTTTGGCTCGCCCCCTGAGAGCAGTGTTGCGCCCTCTGCCAAGCCCGCGTCATCATATCAGAGAGCCACTCCTCGACCAGTGGCCTCTCACGACCGGAACGGCCCTTTGATAGTCGATGGCTCCGTCCCTTTGAGTGAACAGCGCACTTCAGTTTCCGGAGAGGCTTATGATCAGTACGCCACTATGAGCCACTGTACTTCTGCGTCTGACGATCGCAACACGGACACCCCCGCCAGCATCTCCGACTCGCTTTCCCAGGACTACCAGGACAATAGCTCAGTCGAGATCGATCAATCAGCGTACTTTACCAGGCAGACGATTGATACTCCCAAGTCAGGAATTGCAACGGACGTCTGGGTCAATGGACACCACGGGAAGCCTGGTCTACTCTCTAGCAGGTTGCAAAATCTCCATGTTTCCAGTGGAGAGAATGTCACCGACACGTCACCCAGGTCTAGCCCGGAAAGGTTCAAAGGTGTTCAGCCGCGTCATGAGATATCGGATCAGGATGGCTCCCGCTCCAAGCAATCTGGCTTAGAAAGAGGACGGCCTCCGCCGGGCCCGTCGCCGGCAGCGGATCCGAATGGGCCGTCAGCGATCGGCAAACGTCGCTCGAATAATGCGGATTTGTCTGAAAAATCGAACGTCGTTACCCACAAGACGAAGCCTAAGAACCGTCATGACGGTCCACACAATATCTCTGCTGGGCCGGCGGATAGCAAGGAACGGCACATTGCCCATGCGCCTCGCAAGCCCAACGGTATCAATGCGTCGACTCTTGATTCACTTAGCAATCATGGAAGCAATGGATGGCAGACAACCAAGAAAAAGCAGAAAAAGAATGCCAAGCCAATGGAGCCCCGATCTGGCTTCCATGCGGGTGCTGAGCCTCTACCTGCGGACGAGTCGTTGAGGAAAGGCGGATGAGCAAGGCAAGATGATCACCCGCTTTTGCTTCGAAGTTCCTCAGCCTCTATCCACTCTGGGTGTTATGAACCCAGGTCTCTGGGTCAACCTGGACCGCGGCGTCCTTTCTGCGGACCATCTCAAATTGACCCCGTCGCGGAGCGTTTATGTCACCATCCGGCACCTGTCCATCACCTATGAAAGAGTTCCCGTTTGGCTCGTTGATTAAAGGGAAATTGCTGCTGGATTTGCCTTTTCGGGAGAGCTATTATTTCTGTATAAAAGAGGCGTTATCCTCGACGTTGTCTTGATTTTTTGCGCACTGTTCCAGCTCAACTGACCTGGAAGGTATATTGCTTCGCCTTCCTCTTTTCCTGAGTTTGCGCTAGTCTTCGCTCGTCTTCTATTTCCCCGTTCACTTGTCGGCGTTTACAAGGTCAGACTGCGGCTTTTGGCAGTCTTAAAGTCTATCCGTGGATTGCTTGCGGGATTTGCATAATTGCATACGACTTCTGCGTCTGTTTGTTGCATTTGATTCTTCGACATTTTGACGTTTCTAACCTTGGCCATGTCCCTTGGAGCTGACCATATCTCCCTGGGATTGTCATTTGCGCCTTTTCAGTTGTCTTTGTGGTTCAGTGTCCGTCCACCTTGCATGCGGGCTATGCATTTTCCTTTCGTCGTCTTCTGTTTCTATTTACGTTTACCAAAAAGAGAGCAGGGGGCATACAGCAAATATTACGACCAACCAAAAACATTCATACAGTGGATTGAATGAGATTGTCCGATACACAGAGCCAGCGGAGAGTCTGGTTACCTTACCCTTTTTTTCCCATTTTCATTCTGTTTTGCCTGTTTAAACCGTGGTCGGCTTGGTTTTCGTGGTTGCTTTCAATCGGCATTATCATCATCATGATCGTCTATACCATCATAGCAGGGAGCCAGGCGAGTGGGTCAGTGTACACTTTTTCCGTTTGTGTTTCTTGTCTCCGAAAGAATTTGCGTTTGTGTGTGTGTTAGATATTATGCCAGTCAGGATGGACAATGAATAAATGTGGAAATATGGAAATTGCATAGAAAAGCAGATCAATGAAGGTTGATCGGCCAGGGACCTTGGTTCTATAGCTCTTCTTTTCCCGAATTGTATACACGGAACGTATATACATCAATGACGTCCATACAGAGCGTAACAATAGCTTCTTGAGGATATCTTCGTTAGAAGTAGCAGAACACGCAAGCCAGAAGGGGGATTGTCGGATAGTCAGGCACAAGAAAGAAGTATGAGGACATAGGAGAAATAAGTAATTACATAATATGGACGAAGTCGAACAAAATTAGAAATCCTTATCAACATAAAGAGGAAAACATGGATAAGAAGGGAGATGGAAGCGCGGGTGTGCCGAAGTACAGAGTCCCGCTAGCGTCTACTAATCATAATATCAAATGCGTTGCTCAGCAGAAAGCTTCAATTAGCATGTATGGGAAGATGACGACGCAGGCTGTCCAGAAGGTCATGATGCATTTGAAGAGGGCGACGGGGAAGAGGTAGGGTGGGTATTCACGGAGGAGGACCCAGAGGGAGAGGAGGGCGACGGAGAAGAAATGGACGAAGAGGACGGACGGCTTTTTGATGAGGCCGCCGAGGAGGCCTGCGGGGCCGTCGATGAGTCCGAGTTGGAAGTAACGGAAGCAGCCGCGTTGGAGGGCTCGGAGGTATTGGTCTGTTGGTGTGGGATGTTAGTGCGTTTCAGTTCAGTGGTGAGTGAGGGCGGAAGGATTGGTGAGGGAGGAAGGATTGGAAAGATGAACGCACCATCTGCGGCGAATAGAGCGTATAGTGCTTGTGCGAGAATGTTGATGACGGAGGCCGACTTCTTTCTCTCCCAGTGGAAGGTCGAGAGCTGCTTCATGACTCGCTTTGTGTCGCCCAGATTGGGAACCTTCTCTGGGCTCAAGAGATTGCTCAGCGTCACCACATCATTGAAGGCGACCGTCATTCCGCCTCCCGTCAATGGGTGTCGCATGTTGAGGGCATCACCGAGGATCACTAGGCCTGGAGTTTTGTTCGCGGCGGCGGGGAGGAAGGAGTTCGGCATGGATCGTAGCTGGCCTTGTTCCAAGGCGGCAATGAAGGCTGGCTGCACGGATTCAGGAAGCGAAGGGAGAACGACGTTTCGCATGTGGCTCTTAACACCACCATTCTTGACGGACGCTGATGGGAGGTTTTCGGGGATGTCAACGAGGATGCGGGTCTCGTGCGTGCCGATCTGGTACAGGAGGATCGGGGCATTATCGCTCAGCAAAACATGCCCATAGTAAGGCTTCGGGAGCTTCGTATCGATCAGCTCGAGACCCCAGAACCTCGAGCGAACCTTGGGGGTATGCGGGTGATGTTGCTTGCGGAATTTGGAGGCGTAGCCATCAGCGACGACGGTGAGGTGACCAAAGTAGCAGGCGCGGACGTTATCCTTGGACGTGCACTCGACACCGAGAACCTGCTGGGTGTGCGAGCAAGTGACCAGGTCCGTCGCCTTGGTCTCGACAACACTGACATTGGGGCATGCCATGGCGGCCTCGCGCAGCTTCATCACAAACCGGCCGTGGTGAAAGCAGCGGCCCTCCGGCGGGGGCGACGTGGGCGTAGGCTTCGGGTAGGGGATTGTCACGGGATCCTTGAAATATGAAACATAGTAGCCCTCCACGGGGATCGAGTCTATGCCCTCCAGGCACTCGCGGAGACCAAGCTTCTCCAAAGCTTGTACACCGCCAGGCTGTAACAATTCGCCCACAATGCGATCTGGCTCTTTCAGCGAGGCTTCCAGGAGAATGACACTCCGCCCCTGTCGTCCTAATGCGACTGCCAGCGCGCAGCCCAGAATTCCTGCACCTATAATCACGACATCGGCATGGTTATGTTTGAGTCGGCGGGCTTCGGCCGTATCTAAGGAGGGAGATTTGGTGGCATGGCCGTTGGTCGGAGAGGTAGCCATGGTGCGGAGGAAATTCGGTCAGCAAAATCGAAGGAATCGAGCAAATTGGTGAGAAGCACGGTGCATATTTTTCCCCCCCTCTGAGCGACAGCGATTCAGTGGCAGGGTAAGCAATTGTTTAAGAGGATGGGATGGCGGAGATAGAAAAAGATCGGAGACTTAAGGTTTACCTTAAGTGTTTTCATTGGAAAGGGGCCAAGAGTGGGCAGTGGCGTGACATGTGAAAGACTGACTTTCCTCTCTCCGCCGGTGGTAGATCCTTATTGGCGAGAGAAGGCCAGGAACACCGTATGATCACTGAGAGGACCGGAAAAGAGCGTCTTTCTGGTCTGATCTGATCCGATCAATCGTGCTGATTATTATTGGTTACCGTTCGGCGTTGTTGCCTGCAAAAGGAGCAAGGGGTTTCGGCCAATTATCCGTTATATTTGCATCCAATCTCATCATTTCTATTCTATTTCCGATGAGTAGTAATGGCAGTAATAAACCGCACAATAGAGTAAAATACAGAGTGTCAATAGTATATATACAGTGGCTAGAGAGCCTATCGCATGATCCAATACAAGGCTCGGCCAGGGGTTGCAATTGCAGTCACCCCTAGATGGCATCAGACCGACCGTCATAAACCCGCCTCTTCTGGTGAGAACGACGACCCTCGTTCCATCGAGCAGCAATTGAGTCCGGGTCATTGTCAATCCTACCCAGCACTGCCTCCAACTCGTATTCTTCGTCCCATCCCTTCACCGTCTCGCGGACATCGGACTGGTTGAACAGACGTCTCGCGTCAAGAGGTTGCTTCAACTGTTGTCTCGAAGACTGCTTCAGCGTAGCATCATGTTTGAGTTCCCATATCGGAGAGCACCCCTCGTTCTTCTCCTCGAGTAGATCGGCGATATAATGAAGGTATTCCAGCTGCTCAGGGGTGACAGGGCCGGCGGTGGCATCCACCGCGGAAGGTGGACTTAGACTGCCCAAGATTCGGCGAACTTCCACCACAAAGTCACGATTGAGTGCGCTGTCGCGTGACAAAGCAGTAAGAATACACCATCGTAAGCCTAGAACGTTGTCTGTCGCGGCGAAGGCGCGAGCGAACATCTTCATGCAAACCCCGTCAAAGGTCGCTGCAAATCTATAGCGGGACATGTACACGGCCGTCAGAAGCTCCAGGGCCATTTCCGGCTTCTGTTGGGAAATCAAGCGGCGGCTGGTTGCAACGGTAAGGTGGTGCTTGACCTTCATGTGTTTCGTAGACCAACAAAGCTGGTAGAAGCGTAGGACTGCCATCTGGACAATGTGGCCAGTTGCATCCTCATCGACCGCCATGACTTGACGGAAGAAGATAGGAGAGAAGCGGACAAGGTGACGGATACTCCTCCATTCAGTCTCGATGAGAGTACGCGCTGCACTGAGACCGTCCTCAAGCAAAGTCGCTATGACCGCCAATTCAACGTGAAGCTGCCTCATCTGGAACCGGGCATTCTTAGCATTTTGGAAGCATCTCAATGCTTCCTTCAGCTTTCCAGCGTGCAAATAATGTGCCATCTGCTTATGGAGTTTCTGATATTGGTCGACAGGTTTTGACGGTGTCGTCTCTTGCATCGTTCTCTGGTACCACGATAGCGGATTTTGTGTATATGGCATGCTGTTGACTTCCGGCAAAGGGAATGACTGTTGGTCATAGCCCATGATACGTTGAGACGTGGAGCTGTGCCCGTACTTCACACGCGCTGCCTGCAGCATTTGCCAGAACCCCACTGGTGCTCCTTCCAATGCGAGGCGACGAGACCGTAGTATCTCCAAGAATTGCTGCTCGTTTATGGGGATGTTCCACGATCGTTGCTTCGCCATACTTGTGAATTCAGCAATCATATCCTTGTCCCCTTTCTCCACAAAGGCCTCCAGGATGTGCTTGTAGAGCACGCGGTCGGGGACGATGTCAAATTTATCGAGGTACCGGAAGACAAAATTGCGGATCTCAATTCCCGAATGGGAAACCCAGTACTCGAGGAATATTCGATCAAAAATTGGAAGAAAATCTCGCCGGCGTCTCGTCAGCTTAAGCCTGTGCATCTCTTGTAGTCCCGCGTCAACTCCCTCCCAGTCACAGTTCAGAGCCTTGGCGTACACCAATAGGCCCTGTGTTCGGCAACGAAGAGGGAGCCCATATAGCGTCGTCATATCATGAACCAGAGCTTCGGCATCGGCAACTCGCCCAAATTCAACATATGCCTTGATCACCGGGTTGAACAGTTTGTCGCTAGGCTGTTTTTCGAACTTTGGAAGAATTGTCAAAACCTTCTTTAACTGCCCGTTCAACAACTCGATACTTCTTGTCTTCCTCCAAAGGCCGGAAAGATAGGCTCCGCACAAGCCACAATCACGGTCATGTTGTAGATTCCGCAAGAGGAACCATTTCGCAGTGGTGAGCCGGTGGGATTCAAGCAGACTCCGCAGCACAACATCCACCATCTCCGGAGGGCAAGCGAACTTGCGCATGTATCGCGTATAAACACTCGCAACTGATTCAATGCAACCCTTCTTCGCCAAAGCCAGCATCAACGTTTTCCACATCTCAGGCGTGATCTTATCCACCTCTTCGAGCCGCTCGAATAGACTTCTGGCAATAAACACGTTGTCCTCTTTGCAGTTGACGAAGAATACCTTCACAGCCATTTCCTTCCTGTCCGCAGATATGCCATTCAATGAGGCGGAATGTGCGCTCAGGAAAAATTGGGCCGCCTCGATGGGACGACCGCGGTCAAGTAGTTCCTGCATCCGTGTCGGGACAAGAACCTGGCCTTCACTCTGCGATTCCTCTCTCTCGGGTAGTGCATCCGAAAGTTGCACCGACGAGCTTGCATGGTTTGACTCTATAGCACTTTTCGTCCGCTCCATGGCGTCCGCAACCCGGACCTGCCCGGGAGGAACAAAATCCCTTCGACCCACGCCACTCTCAAAACTCGGCCGTGATGTAAGCGCATCGACAAGTTGTGAACGGGCAGTTTCCAGGTAAGTCTCTACCTGGACTACTCCCCGCGGATCCTCCATCCCCATGCCCGGACGTCGAAAGCCCTCCTGGTGCAAAGCTACCACATCGTCATCCTGCGTAGCTTGCCCTTCTCGTATCTTTCTGTCCGCCTCCTTCAACGAGGCCAGTCCCATGAATTCGCCCGCTTCCGCCGCTTCCATCATACGGGCGAGTCGTTTCGCGGCAGACGTGGCATCGTAGTTGGGCGCGGAGGTCTGCAGGGCCCGTTTATTCTCGACAATGCGCTCGGCGACTCGGACTCGGCGATGGACATCGTAGGTGATGGCTGCGACCGTGCAAAAACTGCCCACGGTTGAGCCGGCAAGCGCTAATCTACGCAGAACCCGAAGGGCATTTCGAGAGGGAACAGCCGGGGGGCTGTTGGTTGGTTTCGAGAGCATGGTGATAGAACCTATTGCACCGCAGGCGGCGGGTTCTATGGGTATCACCTGCGAAGCATTGATATGAACAGTAAACCGAGATAAAGCTCAACTAATGGGGACAGTGCCCGAAAGAAAAGTTGAGGGACGCCAATGGGCACAATTGGGTTGGGAGCTTCACCGGGGCAGTTTCGGTGGACTTTTCCTGAGCTCCAGCGGAAAGTTTGCATGCGGTGCACTTGCAAGCTTTGTCGCGTGCCGTAGTCCTCCGATCGCTCTCCGGATCCAGCCAAGATCATACGACACCTATCAGCGTCGGTAGTAGTTTGCTACCTATATTCTCCTGTTTTCCTACAATCCTTAAATCTGTATAATTGACGTCGAACACGAAAATTCATAGAATGTCCCTTATTGTACCTGTAGAGATATCATCGTAACCAGCTTCTCTGAGCTTCATGTGGACAGTATGAAACGATCTCGATCTTCAGAAACAATTGCTATTAAAGGTACTCCGTCCGCCGAAACCAAAAACATACACATTACAGCAAAGGGTCTATCACTAATCCCGCCTTGTATATGATTCTAAGACCGTAAGAGAGTGTCCTCATCCAATTCCCCGTCTTCGTTCGCCTCATGTAGAGGACTGCTTGGCCGAGAGTCGTCAATGGATACTGCATAGCGTTAGCATTTCGTATCTGCTAGGTGAAAGGGAATAATGCCGAACCATTTGGCGTTATATAAAAGCTACTGCAGATCGCCAAGACAAACACGGCTGCCAGAGAAACGAAGACTGTTTGAGTAAATTTGCCCACTGTCAGGCTGTAGACGAGATTGCATAAAGTAGGCGCAATCACTCGAGCCAGGGCATGCAAGAGCCCTTTGGCACCGAGTATTTGCCCGACACGATCATGAGGCACGTGTTTGGTCAGCGACGATTGAAGCGTAGGCGTAGCTAGGCTTCCTAGAGCGGCGACAATGCCCGAAAGAGTCATGAGCGCACTGCTGCGTACAAGCGCAAATCCCACATAGCCAAGAAAATCGAAAAAGATGGATATCTGTATAACCACAAGCTCCACCCTATTAGACCCGGGGATAGCGCGCTGTTCGGCGGTACGCTTGTGGAAGATGCGTGTGACGATAGGATGTACCAAGAAAAGAACGAGCACGCGCACAGTGCTGACGATCGAAACGAAGATGCTGGATTCGACATTTCCCCATCCAAACATGAATTCAGCATAAATAATCACAAGCTGGGCGCTGCCTAAGGCGACAGCAAGTACGACTGTATCAATGGCAGCAAGAAGTATGATGTTTCTTCGCAGGGCAGGGCTTGCGCCCTTGCGGTTCGGGAAAAGAGAGCTGGGGCGTCCAACAGGCGGACACAAAATGGAGAGTGGTGTGATGAGGTTCTTTGGGTTCAGATGCTGTAACCAAGGAGGAGAAAACCAGCCAGCAGTTTCCTTTTGAGCGGACCTCATCCGATGTTTTTCTCTCGCAGCCTGCTGTTGCTCCTTTGACAGCGATTCTGGAATGACGAGCATAACCATGAAGAAAAATAGCGCATGGAAAGCCAAGCCAGCAGCGAAAATGTGTATTATCTCCCCGGTCTTCTTCAGGACGATCGCTGCAATGAGTGGCCCACACGCCAATCCGATGAAGAGAGCGCCGTGAAGATATCCAAACGCGACGCTACGTTTTTCTGGGGCAGTACAATCAGAAGCATAAGAGGTAGCAAGGGCCATAATCGTGGTAAAGGAGCCTCCAATGCCGTCCAGTAGAGCGCCTACTAGGAGCAGGTTGATGGAAAATTGCTCTGGTCTGGCTGCCACAAGGACTGTGAGTGTTTCACCAAGCACAGCTCCCAGCGAGCTCAGAGCGATCAACTTTGTCCTGCCGTAACGGTCTGACACATGACCGAGCCGCGGACTGACCAATGCGGATAGGATTCCAGCAATCAAATTGAGGTAGAGTTGGAATTGAGCCACGAGAGATTGCACCTCAGGCACCTGGCACTGGGGGTTGTCTTCCCCAATGATAACCGGCAGATACGTAAAGTTAGGATCCTGTGAAGCCCTCTTGGAAAGATAGTCCCTGCAAACGAGAGATAGAATAAGATTGATCTTGGGGACGACAACACCAGCAAACCCTAGCATGTAGAGAAGCAGAAACGGAAACAACCAAAAAACCTAAAAAGAGATCAGAACGCGATGAATGATTTGAACCGGGAGCATTATTCCAACGCACATGAGGCCGTCTGAAAAAACTCCAGCAACCGGCCCTCTGGCCAGCTGCGTTTTGCTCCGAGCCATCCGCATTTCCATGGCCTGCTAGTAACGGCGTTGTTTCGTGGACACGCAATCGGATTGTGTCCTTGATACTATCATCTGAAGCGGTTCGAACACCAGAATTTGACGAGGCAGCTCTGGCGAGCAGCTGTGCATCAGCCTCGAAGGCTTCCTCGTTCTCCATCGCTGGCGATAGAAATTCAATAAAAGTGAGAGGTCTCCTAGATCCCGAGGTGGAATGAGGTTGAAACTACATTCGCGATAACCTTGTGGCATTGATGATAACAATAAATCGGGAATTATGTGTAACACACACGGCTCTCAACCATGGGACGAAACAATGTAATGATCAAGCGAGGGGATGGCCAAGAATGAAGGGAATGGGATGATTATGGATATAGCTTGGGGGCCGGAGTGGACGCACGCAACATAGCCGTCATGAACTCATGATTACCAATACTTCACGAGAACTGGGAACGGAGCTGGAGCGGCTTCGCGGCCGTTGGGCTTTGCATCAGCCCGATTCCGACCAACCAGTAAATCATGAGGCAACAATATGAGAGTTTGTTCAATAATCAATCCTTCTTATCAGGGGTTGAGATTTGAGCCGTTGAAGAAAACTCGGGCAATTTCTCGATAAGGGACGCCAACACTACGACTGGATCATGATTTGTTCGTTGCACGTGTGCGACTCTGAATGGTGACAAATTGACTCCCAAAGTTGACTAGAGACGTTGATGGGAGATACTTCGTCCATAATGTTTAAATATAATCACAGCCATTGAAGATCAACGAAGAGATTATATGCTCGGACTTTTTCGACAATATATACATTGCTCTGCTGCGCTCCGTGAGTAGATCATCTCGTATGACAGCACAACTTAACGCCCCATGGAAAGAAAATGACCCTAATATTGTATACAACGGCGGAGAACAGCCATAATAGAAATAAACTAAACTACAAGAGAAGAAAGTCGGTCGCCAGCAAAGAATTTCTTCTGCTCCAGGCACCGTTCGCTCTTACAGCCTTGACAGCGCAGAGTCATCTGTAATGAGCACTTCTCTCCCTTACGGAGGTGCTCTTGGGCAATGTCCGCTAGTGCCTGGATGAAAATCGGGTTGCCATTCAAACTCTCGGCTCTCTTGACTCCCGGGGAGTTTGCTTCCTTAATCACTTCCAGATCCAACTCGTACAGAGTCTCAATATGATCGCTGGTGAAGGCAATGGGGACTAGAATAATATCGGTCTGTCCACGTTTGACATAGTTTTCGACCGTATCGCTAGTCTGGGCTCCAAGCCAAGCTGACGGTCCCACCTGGGACTGCCAGCACAGTCGGTAAGGGTTGCTGAAATTCAATCTTTGCATGACAGCATGCACAGTTGCAGCGACTTCAGCAGGGTATGGGTCGCCTAGGGATGTGTTAGCGAGCAGATCTTGTTGATCGGTAAGAAGATGAGTCTCACCTCTGTTGACAACACTCATAGGCAGACTGTGGGCTGAGAACAAGAGAACGACACTGTTTCGCTTCTCCTCAGGGTAGGTCTTCAGCTGCTCCTCAATGTTCCGGGCGAAAGCCTCCACGAGGCCAGGATGCGTTGGCCATCGATCAATGACACTCCACTGGATGGCACCAGAGGAGTCCATGTCGCCATTTGCACGCTTACCCTCCAGCCTCGTCCTCCATTTCCACAACTCGTTCAGCGAGCTACCCGTGGTGGAGCACGAATACTGGGGATACTGTGTGAATGCGACGGCGCGGCCTCCTTTCCCATTGCCGAACCCATCTTCCAACAACTTTGTGTACATTTCTTCCGTCAGAGGGTCGGCGTATCGGAACGCGACGTAAGGCTTGTGAGGAGCTGTTTCGGGATTGATTTTGTCTAGCAATTTGCACATTTCCTCGCACTGATACTCGGACCATTTCCTGATCGGCGAGCCTCCACCAATATCCGAGTATTGCCGTTGGATCTTTGGGGTTCTGCGCTTAGCAATGAGAGGGCCGAGGTATGATTGAAGTCGTCCGAGAGGAATCAGATCGCCGTCAGCCTGAAATAGGAAGACAAATCTTGTCAGACTCATACAGAGTGGTAGGATCGGGTATATTGAGGAGTGCATACAAATAATCTGCTCAGGAAATCTTCCACTTCGTCAGTCTTTGATGGCCCACCCATGTTGAGGAAGACCATTGCCGTGGGGCCTTTGGACCCAGTCGCATCCTGAGTGACTGGGGGAACTGCTGTTGCAAGCCCTTTCCTCTGCTCCTGCCCATAAGTTAGAGCGATGCGAGACACAGCTGGTCGCAAGCCTAAACAAGCTCCATTGAGAATGTGCCTCGGAAGCGTTAACGGCCGGCGGAGAGCCATGGAGAGGTGCGATGATAATGTACTAAAAAGGTCGGCCGTCGTCTATCTGTCTATCATCAGCCACACTGAAGCCCACAAAAATACGTCGAATAGTATTTAACCACTCAATGAAAGAATTGTGGCAAGAAGAAATTGTAACTGGAGAACATACCTTACCTAGGTCCTCAGGTGGTTGATGACGGAACAGCGGCAGCTAGAAGTTTGGCCAATCAGCGATTATTTGGGGTCATCAAGTCTTGGCTCACTCACGTGATGTTCGTGTTTCCCCGCGTTGCTCCCATTTGACGGGATCGCGTCACTCGTGAAGGCGGCGGGCATGCAGGCAGCAGAGCGGTAGGCACTCAAGGCAGAGAAGGAGGTGATGTAAATACCGGCCATATCTTCTTGCTTTCCAATGTACCTATTTTCCCCCTCTTCACTCCTAGGCTGTATCTTCTAAACCCATTCACTATTCTCATCATGGCTGATGACAATCCATACCGCGACGATGAGGCAGTGGAAGAGGAGGAGGAGATCGATGAGACTGTATGCGAAATCCTACCATTGTCAAGGCGCTATGCACTAAATATCTCTCGCAGGGCTACAAAGCAGTAAAGGATGCTGTTCTCTTCGCCATCGAAGTCAGCGATTCAATGTTGACTCCGCGTCCATCATCTGATTCTAAGAAGAGTGTCGACGTATCACCAACAACTGCGGCTTTGAAATGTGCATACCACCTCATGCAACAACGCATCATATCCAATCCTCGTGACATGATCGGCGTATTACTGTACGGGACGCAGGCGTCCAAATTCTACGACGAGGATGAGAACAGCCGCGGCGATCTATCCTATCCTCATTGCTACCTTTTTACAGATCTAGATGTCCCTTCAGCACGAGAGGTGAAAGAACTCCGTGCTCTGGCAGAGGATGAAGGGAAAGTGAGAGAGGTACTCGTGCCATCGAAAGAGCGGGTCTCCATGGCCAATGTACTTTTCTGTGCGAATCAGATATTCACGTCCAAAGCTCCCAACTTTCTATCCCGGCGATTGTTCATCGTCACAGACAATGATAACCCTCACGGGGATAGTAAGAGTCAGCGATCGGCTGCCACCGTCCGCGCGAAAGATCTTTACGATCTGGGGGTGACCATTGAGCTGTTTCCGATCTCTCAGCCTGAGCATGAGTTCGACAGCTCCAAGTTCTATGACGTAAGACTAGCCGGCGTTGACTGTCAGTGTAGGCAACTTTGTGGCTCACATTGTATAGGATATAATCTACAAAACCTCACCAACTGATGCAGAGGCTCCTGTGTACTTGAAAGACGATTCAAAGGTGTCGACTGCCTCCGGAGATGGGATCTCGTTGCTGAACGGCCTTCTGTCCAGCATAAATTCCCGGTCAGTCCCGCGCCGAGCGCATTTTTCGAACATGCCGCTGGAGCTTGGGCCGAACTTCAAGATCTCCGTGACAGGATATCTCTTGTTCAAACGCCAGGCACCTGCACGCAGCTGCTATGTCTGGCTTGGCGGGGAGAAGCCTCAGATCGTCAAAGGAGTAACTACCCAGATCGCAGATGATACTGCTCGCACCGTCGAAAAGGGGGAGATACGGAAAGCATATAAATTTGGTAACGATCAGGTGTCCTTCACTCCTGAGGAGCAAAAGGCGCTGAGACATTTCGGTGACCCGGTTATCCGTATTATTGGATTCAAGCCACTCTCCGCTCTCCCCTTCTGGGCCAACGTCAAGCATCCTTTCTTTATCTACCCTTCTGAGGAGGATTACGTGGGCTCAACGCGCGTATTCTCCGCTTTGCACCAAAAGCTCTTGAAGGATAACAAGATGGCTCTTGTCTGGTTCATTCCACGCAAAAACGCAGCTCCAGTACTGGGCGCAATGATAGCGGGTGAAGAGAAGGTCGACGAAAATGGTGTCCAGAAATTTCCTCCTGGGATGTGGATTATACCCCTACCATATGCGGACGATGTTAGACAGAATCCCGAAACAACGCTTAATGTAGCGCCAGAGCCCCTGATCGACCAAATGCGGACGATCGTGCAGCAGCTGCAGCTTCCCAAGGCGTCATATGAACCGCAGAAATATCCAAATCCATGTGAGTTCAGTAGATTTATTCACTGACGAGTAATGCTGATTGTTCCGTGCAGCGCTCCAATGGCATTATCGCATTCTACAGGCTCTTGCACTAGATGAAGATCTTCCTGAAAAGCCCGAAGACAAAACAATACCCAAATACCGCCAGATTGACAAGGTAGGTTGAATTTCGTTTAGTTGTTCTTTTTATCTCTGCGCTTTCCGCGATGAAGCATTGCTAACCTGCCCAGCGTGCTGGAGAGTATGTCCTCTCGTGGGCGGACGAATTAGAAAAACAATACGCGGCACCGGCAGCGCAAGGCTCAAAGAGCACCTTGGTAAAACGGAGCGCCAAAGACCGAGCCGCTGATAGCGACGAAGCTTCGAGCCATCCGTCAAAACGGATCAAGTCAGAGAGCGGGCCTGAAGGAGCGGACGTCGAGGTCCGGCTTCACTATGAGAAAGGAAGTCTTTCAAAGGTAAGTCGCTTGCGTGCCGCCTGTCTGAAGGGTTGCTAACGGGCGATATGTGATACAGCTTACTGTAGCGGTTCTCAAGGACTTTCTGACTGCTCATGGGCGCTCGACAGCTGGAAAGAAAGCAGATCTCATTGAGCGAGTCGAGGAGTACATGGAGTCTAAATAAGAGTGTCGTGTCCAATGCGACATGAAACAGTTAGTGGGTAATGATAAGCCTGTATGACCACAATAATGATGTCCTGGTAAGACACGTGTCACGTTTCTAAAAAAAAAATACAAGAACTGTCTATATGTACAGGGTAAGCAAGCGACCAGGTATCTTAGATGAAAATCGTCTATATAAACGCCATCGCAAAAGGACCACGCAGGCTAAGACTGCGAATTCAACACTTCCCATAGACCTGACAATAGCAGAGTTCCTCGTCGGGACAACTACAGAAGAGTCAGCCCCGCCCACGCCCACATTCATCGGGGGAAAATATTCAAGAAACTTACTATACAGCTTCCTGGCCGAAAATCACATGCCACAGGAACTCCATCACACGCCCACTCGACGCATCGTCCTTGTCGGTATCGATAACCCACTGCCGGAATCTGATATAATCGTCGCGCGGCCGCTGGAGGACCTGCTCTCGCGACACGGCGAACTGCGCACAGCACGCGGCGCCGACTTCTTTTGGTTTCGCCAGGAACTTCTGCTGGGACGCCATTGCTGTACGGGCCGGGGAAGTCGTCGCGTTCAGCGGCGGGGTGCTCGTTCCGTCGAAGATCTCCGCCCAGACCTGGTCGGTGACGTGGCGGTTGATACGGTGGGCGGCCTTGCAGCCTGGGTTCCAGTTGCAGCGGAGGTTGACGTAGCCATTGCGCTGGACGAAGTCGAGCTGGAGGGCGCGCATGGCGGCTACGTTATCGTGGAGCGGGGCGTCGACGTGCCAGGCCATAAGGAAGCCGGCGCGGTGGGAGTGGAGGAAGGCGATGGTGGAGGGGAGGGCGTCGTAGTGGTCAATTAGGTAGGTGAGGTAGGCCATGGACTCGTGGCCTTTGTTGAGCGGGGTGGTGAGCTTCTTGTTGTCTGCGACGGTTGCTTTCGATGGATTGACGGTGTAGATAGCGCGCTGCCAGCTGTGAGGGTTGGTCAGTAACGTAGACGGTTTTTGGTGCAGGAATTGCTCGGCGTACTCTGGCAGTTCTTCCTTGACCCACTCCGTGTGTTCTTCCTCCAGCTTAGCCATGACGATAACCTTGTCGCCTGTTCGTCCATGAGGGAGAGAGGGAACGGTCTGCGGGAAATATCGCGATTTGGTCCAGTCGACCAGGTATGTGCCTGCACGGTACTGGTCGCAGAAATCTTCCAGGTGCACCTTTGCAAGATACAGCGGTATTAGGAGCAGCAGAGTTGCGCAACATATGATTCTGCAACTGCTTTTCATTGTGATTTTTGCAGTTGTGGCGGTGATATATCTCCAATATGATGACTCGCTATACCAACCACGAGGGCATATACGGTGTATCCAAACAGCAACCAGATATCAACGCCAAAATTTAGCCATTGAGTTAGGGACCAGCCTGATATATTAAAAGTAGTATGGGAACAACCAAAGCAGCCGGGTGAGAGCAGGCCGCCGGGGAAGTATATCAACCGCAAACCACCAAAGGCAACAGAAGCTGAAGAGAAAAGAAGAACTCAGGAGCGAAAAGGGTGAATTTTGTATTAGCTTCAGAGCCCAGAGCAGGCACCCCAGGAAAAAAGCGACCCATCCATATTGGATATGGGGGCAGATCAGTGTTAGGTAGATACGTCTCTCAACCACGGGTCGCGACTTGGGGGCCTTTGGGTGCTCATTTTGGCATTGAATTTGACTTGACTTTTTGAGGGGCATATTCTTATTCTCCACTGGCCGAGCCACGCTACTCACTACCGTACAACGTACTAGATAGGTAAGGTACTATCCACTTACTAAAGTCTGTGTTTGACTGTTACCAACTAGCAGCGGTAGGCAGTTACCTAACCAGTAAACCATCCAAAGCTACTTCAACATAGAGAGACTCTCCAAGACCCAGGGGCCAGGGGTCAACCAGTCGGGGTCCGTCATTCACCCATACTGGACCTCTCCCGTTGTTTAGCGTCTTTAGCGGGGAAGCTTGGCGCCCACGACAGCGCAAAGGTGGATATTAGTAAGGAACTCGCTCAGACGGCTCAGAACGCTATTCTCGCAGAGGGTGTTTGCGGCCCCCTGACAGTTTGCTCAGCCCGCGAGGCTCATCATGGTCGCATTGAGGGGTGAAATGTGAGCATAGGCTGCCAGCGCGAGGGTGTCTGCCTGTCCGCCAAGAGGCGCAGCACTTGGTTGGTTCTGAGGTCGTCTAAGACAGATTGAATCTATTTAGGGAACGTACCAAGGTTCGCTCGTGGCGTTGTCCCAGACAAGGCTTTTGTCCGCCTGGGTGCGTACGTATGAGGCCTCTCACCGCAACCGTGGCTTTTCCTGTGATGTTTCTCATGTCCTTTCTCTGGGGCGATGATGCTATGACGTTGCGTTGCGAAGCTGTGGAGGGTGTGGAGGTTCGATATCCCGCTGATCAGCAGGGTCAATTTCTTCAACCAATGTTATGGACGAGCCAAGTAACTGATTCTCCAAACCAGGACGATCGAGTTAGTTAGGAAGACGCAGTGGTCCAACTTACTCCGTATATACAGAGTAGATAGGTCTTGAACAAGGGTGAACTTTTAGGCCTCTTTCTTCCCCCTTGTTGTTTAAACATAGGGACTGATAGTGGCTGTGACATCTCGCAGTGACTCTGGTCCTTGTTTATCAACTATCTACCTGGTAGAGAGAGGTTGCTGTATGTGAGGCTGATTGACCTCGAAGGAGTGCAACCTGTTGGAGCATGTCACTTGCATTATGGCACCACTGTCTCAGATTGAGCTGAAATGTAGATTAGACTACGGAGTATTATTATCAAATTGAAGTACGTAGTTATATTCATGCCTTGCAGTACTAGCGTGCTCATGGTAATTGTTGCTGCCTAGATAGATAACCATACGTGGACAAGCATAAGAACTCGGAAAAGCGCGAAAGCTTATTCGGCAGCTAGTTTAAGGGTTTGAGAGTCGAGAAAAAGACTCGAAATAGGACCACGGCATATACAAATTCTTCGAGCGGCTGTTCCGGGGGACATCAAAGCGACGGGGACATCAAAGCGACATTAGAAAATATATAATGGGAACAGCGATACGCTTTGTTTTACATATCATATCCACTGCATCTTGCGGCCAGCGCAACTAGATACAATGCCATGCCATTCATGAGTGGCCATCACAGGAAGATTAAGACTCCTCATCACCCTCCTCCTCATCGCTGCTAACCTCCTCGCCCTCTGCGATTGCTTGCTCTCGTAGTTTTCTCGCACGTTCTCTCTTCTTGTCCAGCAAGTGATTCAGCTTCTTTGCAACGTTGAAGACACCACCAGTGCCTGCCCCGCATGCAGCACACGACGGGTTCTTCCGATACCGCTGCAGGGCGCATGATTCGCAGAAGTAATGGCCGCATTTTGTAATGATAGGACTTTTATACGAGCTCTTGCAGATGATGCATGCAAACGGAATGCTCTCGAGAAGTTCTTCGTCATCATCGTCCTCATCGTCTTCTGCAGTCTTCGCGTCGCCGCTTCGTTTCGAGACAACCCGACCACTCAATTGCTTGCCTTTGGTACCAATCTCCCATTCTCGGTCCAGCTCCCAGCCCTGTTTGTAGTCCTCTCGAGCGTGAAGAAATTTGCAGGAATCTGCGCGACGGTTAGTAAGAGCTGCACGAATCAGAAAAGGAAGATAACGAGATACATACCTCCAAAACCGCAGAACCCAGTCTGCTTCCAGTCCTTACATACATCAGGCGCAAAGTCCATGACTGTCACCGTACGGACGTTGGTAGGCGCTTTGATAGGACCAAACTGCTTGGTAGGCGCATTGGGATTCTTCTGGATGAATGACGAATAGTTCGCGGTGCCCTTGTAGGTACCGTCGGGCGCAGATGGAGTGCTCGATGCTGGCCGAGCTCTTGTCGTTCCTAACAGGTTCTTCTCACTCAACTCCTCGTCATACCAGTTGGAGTGCTTGGTCGCATCGTTACTCGAGGTCAAGGGAATAGCGGCTGTTTCGGTGGCGGGTTGGTCTTCGACTGTATTTCTGCGCGGACCAGCTGTAGCCGAAGAGGCAGTCACTGCGACGTTCTTGCGTCGTCGTTTGATCCGGCGACCTTCCTCATCATCGGACGATGTGAAATCCGAGTCGGAACCTGAAGCAGGTGGCGGCGTATCGGGCTTCTTGCGGAAGTTGGCTTTGGCCTTGTTGGTGCGTTTCTTGAAGGAGATTTGAGGAACAGCGTCAGCAGCTTGAGTTTCTTCCGCCATCTTTATTGGGACAATATCTCCTTGGACAGGACTATCGTGCTATGGCGCGCAGAATAGCTGCCGTGTATACCTCTCTAGACGCAAGAAGAAAGCACATCATTACCGCGTATCACGTGATATACTTATCTCATAATGTCACATGACTGGTAGAGCACCTTGAGGCCTTGGGCATCAATCCATGTGCCTGAGACGCGATCCACGGATGAGGGACCATGGAAGATGGTACCTTAGCCTTAGTACGGAGTATTTTGGGCAGAACCGTAAACATGGACGACACTATTCAGGAGATCTACCATCATGAAAGAGTTAAAGTATGGTCTTTGTCCTAACCTTGCTTAGTTGCTTGGATTATTGGACATCGGCAACGAATAACAATGGATTATGGATCAAGCCTGTCAAATAGTTAGCGATCCCCTCGTCATCGTGTACCATTTGAGCGCTCAAACGGTAGGCTAGATATCTGATCTCTGACATATCAGATCACTATTGTTCTCTCCAGCATTGTCATATCCTGTCATTTGATCTCAATTAAGATGTTTGCAAGTAGATAGAAACGAAAGGAAATAACTATCGCCCGCACGGCCCATACTATCATCTTAGATTATTGAAGCAACAAACAGATGTGCCTCCCTCACTCCACCTCAACTCCATTCATTCCTCGCTCTCCTCCCACTGTCTGTCTTTCTCACTTCCTCTCTTCTTCTCTTCTTCCTTCCTTTGTCTCCCCACCCAACGAGTCGCTCTCGTCTCGTTGTTGTCTATCTGACTGCCATTATTATTATCTATCGCTCTAGACTTCCTTTTTCTTTTCTTTTTCTCATACACTCTCTTCCCCTCTTTTCGCTTTCCTTTCCTTGGATCTTTTCGCTCTTCTTTCCCCTTCTTCCATCACTACCGATTTATCCATTGTCTTTCTTTTACATCTCTTCCTTCCATTCTCTTTTTTATCTGATTTAATGCCCAATTGTACGACGTAGTCGATTCTAACTCCCTTCATCCAACCTTGTAATCCACTATCTGGGTCTTATTCCCTGTTTTGCCAATTCACCACTGCTGCTCCTTCCCGAGTGTTCAACTTGCACTAGTCTGTTGTGGTTGGTCCAACACCGTGGCTACATCCACGCACACTCCCTAGTACGTCCACAACGCGTTTGTTGTCATCAGCGTCGCCAGTGCAGGTTTTACGACCTGTCTTACAAAACAAACATCGCTCGATCTGAAGGGTCGCATTCGCTTGCGATCGTTCTCTCTGTCGATATTCCGCGATATTTGGTGCGCCATCTTCCTCGCCAAGTCAATTCTCGGACACTGCCACCTTGCCGACCGACGCTGCGCTTATCGTTTCCCCGTCGCATCCAACTTGGCGATTCAAACACCGGATATCTCGTCGCTGCTGGTTCTCGTAGGCCGCACGACCTGAAAATTGAGAATATCGAACTGTGAAAGCTTGAAGGGCGGATCGGATGATGATTTGAAATCGAGACGGGGATAACGAGGAACGAGGCAACGAGTTTCCGGCATTCCTAGGGCGGCTGTTTCCTTATTTTGGTCAAGCCACAGGGACCACCCCGTGGTGCACACGACCTCAGCAGGCAACAACATCACAGACGCGGAAGGCCAAGGTCTTGCTTCCAGAACCGCTTCGATGGATGACCCGTTCGTCTCAAAAACGGAGGAGCGTGTTCCTCGCGATGCGCATAGGTACTCCTCTTTTGACACGCAGCTGTTCAGTCTTAATGCACCTTCTCCAGCACAGGCCAAACGAGCTCTTGAAGCTCACCTGGCGGAGACAGAGCGCAGACTCGAGGAGGCTTCGAAGCTCGGCACAGCGCTCATCGAACAGCAGAGAGAGCTCGAGGAAAAGTTGAAAGAGGTAGAACAGCAGCAGGATGAGAACCAGATCGGACCGGATCTGCGCCAGAAGCTTGTGGAACTGGAAAGGGAGTACAATGAGATTGGTCGTGAGACCGCTAGAGCCTTCCTGGCTCCGAAACGTCTGGCAGGTGGCGATGAAGGCCACCTGGGTACGCCCTCGCTCGATCAAAAGGTAAGGCCGTAACGCTTCCTGTACCGCCGTCAGAATACTGATCTTCTGAGCAACAGTCACCACTCAGTCCCGTCCTCTTCGCCAGCCAAGCGACCAACTCTCCCAGCAAGGTGAGCGTTCCGTCACGGAGACAACGAAACCAACCCTCCAGCCGGGTCCATGACATTGAGTTCGCGACCGAGATTTCTACTTCCCTCCTGGCCCAGGTTCGTCAATTGCAGGCTATGCTCGCTGAGCGCGAGGAGGCGTTGAAGAATGCCAATCTTGAGAAATCACGACTGGAGCTGGAGGCAGAAGGGTACGCACAGCGAATCCGGGCGCTGGACGAGAGCGAGGAGCGCTACAAGGACGAGAATTGGAACCTCGAAACTCGAACTCACGAGCTTACGACCGCGATGAAGGAGGCTGCCGATCGCGAAAACAGACTAAACAGCGCCCTAGGTACCGTCACGTCAGAGAAGAACGCTATTGAGCGGGAGTTGGAGGAAGTGAAACAGGCCAATGCTCGGTTGATCGAGGAACAGGCCGCTGCTCAGAAAGCCAACGATGCTGAGATTCACCTCCTGCGCAGGAACCTCAATGCACAAGATGCCGAGAAGGTTGCCCTTCACAAGAAGCTTGAGGAGTTAAACTCCCAGAACGAAGAGCTTGCCAAAGTGGTTGCGATGCGCCTTCGTCAGCAGGAAGCGCAAGCCACGCTCGAAGTTCCACGAGACCATCATTCTTCGGATGACGACCAAGCCACGCCAGAGAACTCACCACCACCGTCTCCGAACAAGTTCACGCCGCGTCACAATCACCTAGAGACCGAAACATTGCGCAGTTCTCTCGGCCACGCTCATCGTATGATCCAAAATCTCAAGAGTACAATTCATCGCGAGAAGACCGAAAAGATTGAGTTGAAGCGTATGCTACAAGAGGCGCGGGACGAGATCGAACAACGTCGCCGTGAAGCTCTTGCCCCGGCAGGTCCGTCCAACAAACGACAAAAGACCAAGCCAGATGCCTTCAGAAAACCTGCGCGACCGGATCTGCTCGGAGCTGGTCGCAAGGGGAAGACTGAGATCGAGATCCAAGACGCAGAGTGGGAGGACAACGCTATAGATGCCACCCCGACACGTCACGCTTCGACCTCCCTGACTCGCGACCGTTCCGGTGAAGAATCCTCTGCCTACCCAAGCGACGCTTACCAGACTGCTACCGAGGCCGATGATGCATTTGAGACTGCCAACGAGCGGGAAACTGCAACAGAAAGCGAAGCCTTCCAGACTGGCATAGAGAGCATGGCTGATGGCAGTTCTGACACTGATGAGCTGACTGAGACTGAGGAGACTGTTCAGAGAACCCCTCGCCTACGTGTTTCTTCATCCTTGATCATGGCCAAGGCTCGTGACCGTTCTTCATATCACAGCACCGCATCCACTTCCGCAGATGAAGATGAAGGCATCGATGAAGTTCTCGCCTCCCCCAGTCAAGCACCCGCCCCCAGATACAGGCTTAGGAAGAAGAGGAGTGTCCTCAGAAAAATCCGTCCGTCTGGAGAGGCCCCTATGGCTTACAGCAGCCGGCCTTCGAGTGCACGAGAGTCGCCTGCGACTAGCTTCGCCCAAGATTCGGTTCCCCCAGAAGGACACAGTCTTTTCGAGGAACTTGCAGAACTTGAAGGCGGCGAGGATGAGGACGGAACTTTTGGTGCTAACTCCCAGACGTCCACTCCCCGTATGCTTCCTACGGCTGATTCGCGACGACCCTCGGAGGCCATTCTGGACGTACCGGCCAAGCCCGCGATGGTCGATTCAGGCGTGATGACCGACCCCTGGCAACCTACGGAGTCTGCTAATCCTGTAATTGTCGGGGTTGAAGAGGCTCTGCCTGTTGCACCAGTCACGCCAACGAGGGCAACCGCATCCAGTGCTGAAGCCGGCATGGCCATCAAGGAGCCACCGAAGCTGGTTAATTCTGCAACCCAATGGACACCTCTCAGGTCAGGCGCCGAGTCAAATGGTGATCAAATATCTAGCGTGCCGACCCCACCGAAGATGGCCTGGGATGATGCATCAGGCGCAGAGGGAGAGACAACCAGTGTTCCTGCACCTCCAGACGCTGAGCTAGATTTCTCATCGATTTCATCCCAGGTGACCTCACCAGTGGCTCCTGTATTACCACAATTGACTACATCGTACTTCATCGGCGGGGTAACCGAACCGGTTGCACTTCCTTCTTCGCTGCCGCGGGAGCTGTCTTTGTCCTCCATATCCTCTCAGTCTACAGAGCCTCTCATGGCACGACTTCCAGAACCTGAGCAGGTATACGCTCCCCAGATGGTCGTCTCAACTGTCTTCTCGGAACATACGGTTCCCGTTGCCGTTACTCTTCCCGAGCCAGAACCGTTGCCTGTTCTGTCTTTTGCGGACCACGCTACGAACACGGAGACTCCACATCTAGATGTTTCAACTATCTTCTCGGAACATACCCTGCCCGTTGCTGCAGCACTCCCTGAACCCGAAACTGTACATATTATCTCTGTGGCAGACCACTCTACAAGCACGGACTCTTCGGAGCTAGAGATATCTTCGATACTCGCTGAGCAGACCGAACCTACCGCAGCTCTTCTACCCAAATCACTTCCCGAACCAGAGCCCGTTGTGATTGTTGAAGATAAGGTGGTGCAGTCTGAGAGCGCGAAACTGGATATATCCCATATCAGCTCAGCGTCTACTGAGCCTGTTGCACCACAACTACGCGAACGACCAGTTTCTCGAGTACCTGAGCTCTCATATTCATCAATTCGGTCTGTAGAGACCCTTCCTGTGGGAGCCACTTCACCAGTTGCGATTATTCCCGGTCTGCAGATTGTCGATGAGAATATAATCCCGGCGCACTTGAGGGATGCCGTGCAAGAAAAGCGGCCTACAGACTCCATGTCGGTCGCTAGGGATATGCCAAGCGACGATGCTGCTGCTGACACAGAAGCCCGAAACTCAGGTGCCGCCTTACCGTTGGGTACTATCTCTGGCAACGCCGTAACACGCGGCAGGAGACGTCAATCCAATCAGGCTGATTCCGGTGCCCAGACGATATTGTCGTCGAAACAAATTGATCAGATTCTGATGGAACGTGTCTCGTCGCGCCCATTGTCTCCTCCTGATAGTGACAAAGCCAAGGAAGCTGGACCGTCGCCCTTTGCAACGCCAAAGGCGCGTCCTCGTCCCACTCAACATGCTTCGACGACATCTCTCCAATCTGCTCAACGTCGCCCAGGGAGCTCTACGAGCTTGTCGTCTAGTGTGCACAGCCTCAGCCATCCACCGTTACCCATGGACCACCGGGAAGCTATCATGGCAGCCGAAAAGAAGTCCTTAGAGCAACGGCCCCCGTCTCCTGGCTTGATGGGTCCTCCCCTGGCGCCGGCTTCCGCATACCGATCAAACTCCACCCAGCGCCCGCTGACTCCAAACGAATCAGGGCTTCAAGTTCATTCCTCCAAGACAAGCACTTCGCGAACCCAGATTAGACGGGAAAGTCAGGTGTCCCGCAGATCATCCGTTTCTTCATTTGCATCAGAGCTTGAAGAACGGTTCAACATTCAAGCCTATCCCAATCACATGCCCAACGGTTACGCAGCGGGAACAGATCCTCGCATGATACAGGCCATCACTCAGACCATGATTGGCGAGTTCCTCTGGAAGTATACCCGAAGGACTGTGACTGGAGAGATCTCCAAGACAAGGCACCGTCGTTACTTCTGGGTTCATCCGTACACCCGGACGTTGTACTGGAGTGAACAGGACCCACAAACTGCTGGGAAGAATCAATTACGGACGAAGAGTGTGCCGATCGAGGCTGTGCGAGTCGTTGCTGACGACAACCCTTATCCGCCAGGTCTTCATTGCCGAAGCTTAGAAGTCGTCAGTCCAGGCCGCCGGGTCCGATTTACGGCCACAACTAGCCAGAGGCACGAGACTTGGTTCAATGCGCTCTCGTATCTTCTACTTCGAAACTCAGATGAGGCTGGAGAAGGCCAGGATAATAATGTTACGCTGGAAAATGTCACGCTGGAAGATATCGACGAGTTCAATCCCGGATTCCGTTCGCAGTCCCAGCAGACCACGCGCATGTCCTTTTCCTCGTCGCGAAGCCGGACTGTCCGCAATGTACCCAAGCAGCGTGCTGCATCCGCCATGTCTGTACGGCAGACTGTCACCCCGGGCCGTGTATCACCCGCGCTGAGCGCACCGTCACAGGGTTCGGGGCTCCAGGTTCCTGATGACGGCCGCCAGGGGTCGACATCCCGTCTCAGCACGATCCTTAATACGACGATTAGGGGATCTTTTGGTCGTAAAGGCCGGCCGGGCTATGCCACCTCCAGCGTTCACGAAGGGAGTCTTCATGCGGACAGCCTGCACGAGCGAGATAGCGAAGAAGACTTTCGGCGTATGATGGAACAAGACTCCGATCGGCTGGAGAACGTCCGCGCTTGCTGCGACGGCAAGCACGATGTCAGCTCACTTTCCAGGACGAGTCGTTATAGCCCACGCGTCAATCGAATCCACTCGCATCACTGAACCAGCAGCTGAGCTGTTGTTGACGTCCACGAGTCTCTTTTGTGCAAACCTCGCACTATCATCCGGCCCCTTTTTGATATACTGCGAATTTGTTAAGCGTGCAAATCAGCATCTGTGTCTTCTGACCAGCTTCGTCTTCATTCTTCTCTAACTTCGAGTATCTGCATTCAGCTATCGCAACCTGTCATACGCACCCGCATACTCATGCCGTTGGCTTTTTGGAACTTAACCTTGTGGACATTCTCCCTACTCTTCGGTGCCTGTTCTTTCTCTGCCGTTCTTCTGCACACATTGCATCATGAAATTTTTTGGCCTCTTTTTCCTATGTTTCTATCATCAGCCTGACATCCACCTCGGTCGATCCTTCGTTCTGGCTTGACTCTTCCCATTATACAAATTCTGTGCAAGTATTGCGCAAGTCTACCGCTCTGTATCCTTTTCATTTCCATTTTTCTGTGATCTTGGCTCATTTCTGAGACTGTAATGACGGCGAGAATGACTGGTTATAATAGGGTTGTATCACCACGTTGCTGTTGGCCGTCAGTGTTCTTGATTATTGTGATTCTATCTCTGCTTGCCATAGACGCAAGGCGCAGGAAATGTTCTAGGCACCGATATGAAATTGAACATCAAGGGTTCCGACAGTGTCTCATGCTGTAGTTATATCATCCTATCTGCGAGGTGTTCATATCGGCCATTGCTATTTTCAAACACCGAGTTGGTTTCCTGAACGGGATTCGCGTCGGCGAGTCGGCGATTGCGCATATCATTTATCTTGGCGTCTCTCTCCACAATCTATCAATTATCTGCATTTACTATTCTACAGACTCCAACCTTCTCTTTCGCGTGACAATAGATAGACGAATACACCCAAACATAAGGTCAACATGACGGCGCACGAGCCCACCACGAAAGAATGGATCCGGACGCTGATTGAACCTGGCCAGCTGCTGGCTTGGGCCATGAGCTGTGAGTCTACATCGCCGCTAGTCTATACACAATTATGAACAGCCTTTCGCAATTCTGGGTAGATGCGCGCAACTGCTGTAGTGCTTCAACTAGACTTGCTATCCCTCCATTCCTACTCTATAATCAAATTATACATCCAATCATTGAAAAGAACTGAAAAAGATATACTAACATCCACAGATTACACCAAAGTCTGCTTCGAAGCAGTCTTCCGTCGGGGCGAAGTCCTCGCCCCGCTCCTACAAACAAGCAAGCTCCGCGACGAAGCCTTTGGCCGCTTCTGGGTTGATTTCAGCTGTACGCCCTCATCACCTTCCCCATTGACAGCGATGCCAACGGAGTACCGATACTAACCAACTAACGTGCCCAGCCGCCCGCCCAACAAGCACCCAACAACAAAACCAAGAGCAAGACCAAACCAAAGATCAAGCACCGCTCCAGCCACCTCAAATCCAAAGCTCAACGGACCTCATCCCACCTATCCTAGCCAGAGCGTCGGGTGTCGTGCTAGACGTCGGCCCAGGGACAGGCACGCAGATGCCGCTCCTGCGCCTGCGCGCACCCGCCATCAAGGCGATTTTCGGCGCGGAGCCGTGCCGCGGTCTGCATGCGGAGCTGCGC
Organism: Aspergillus lentulus; assembly: GCF_001445615.1. Lineage (NCBI taxonomy): Eukaryota > Fungi > Ascomycota > Eurotiomycetes > Eurotiales > Aspergillaceae > Aspergillus > Aspergillus lentulus. The sequence continues at coordinate 2,047,490 of NW_028322115.1, read as the reverse complement.
GCGCGCGCGGAAGAGGAGGGGCTAGGGGAGAAGTACCATGTTCTGTCCTGTGGTGCTGCGGCGGGGGAGCTCGTGCCGGAGTTGCAGCGGGAGGGGCTGCTTCCTGCCGGGGATGTGGAGCGGGTTCTGGCGAGCACGAGCGGGGTCTTTGATACGATTGTGTGTGTGCGTGTTTTGTGCTCTGTGCCGGAGTTGGAGAGGACGGCGCGGGAGTTGTATGCGCTGCTGCGGCCTGGGGGGCAGTTGCTTGTTGTGGAGCATGTGGTTAATCCGTGGCGGACGGCGAAGGGGTCGATTGTGGCGAGAGTGATGCAGGCTGTGTATGGGTTCTTTGGGTGGAGTTGGTTTATTGGGAATTGCTGCTTGGATCGGGATACGGAGACGGCGTTGCGGGCGGCGGCGGACAGGGATGGGGGGTGGGAGGTTGTGGAGCTGGAGAGGTGGTTTGGACGGTCTCCGATACCGTATATTTCCGGTGTGTTGGTGAAGAAGAGTACGTAGATGAGTGAACGGCTGTAAGAAAAGAAAAAGTTCGGAATTCATTCATGTAAGTACATGCATCTAGGGTATCATGGTCATAACATCTCGAACAGACAGGCTGCAACGATGATTAAGAAGGAAAAGAGATATAGTCAGCTGGGTTTCGGCCGTCCCGGCGGCCAGAAATCGAAGAGATCGAGAGCCTCGGACGTCCAAGGCCCCTGTTCTGGCGGCTGCTCCTCGATTGGGTATGTGTCGACCGAGTCCCTGGACAGCAGGGAGCGTGATTGCACACTGGTGCTCGTCGTCATCGCTGTCGGATCAGACAGGGCTTTGCGGAGTCCTTTGGACGTGGTATTCGGTGGATGCATGTTTTGCGTCCTGGCACTTTGGTCGATTGATGATGATCCAAGCACCCTCAGTTGACCAGGGTTATTGCTCGTTGTTGGTTGTAAGGTTTGCATCTTCGCTGCAGACGTCGTTGCATCTATCGTATTTTGTGCTGTAGGACACCCCAGCGGCTCTCTATGGAGAATCTGACGTGGATTGCGCACTGGACCGTCAGCCACCGCTTCCAGAACGAACATGGTGGACTCAGTCGGTATGAACTCCATATTAGTCGAGGTAGGATCCGGAGTCGGAAAAGGGTCGCTCTCGCTAGACAAGTTAGCCAACGCCCTGGTGACGTCTCAGAGCACATACTAACTGTGGTCTCGACTGTGTTGGCACGATTTTCCTGTCTTGAGAGGACGAGGGCACCGTACGTGCTGCTTTTCCAGGTGCCTGGCTAGGGAGCAATGCCTGATACATGAGCTTCTTACGAGGCTGGCTTGTGGGTAAGCGGAGTGTTCTAGTTGGCGCCTCCGAAGATGATTGCGCAGAGGACGGTCTTGATGCTAAAGGCGGCGAGTTGTTTGACGAGTTTTGATGCTTCCCGACCTCGCGCTGAACATTATCAACGACTGAACCTTTCATTACCGGTAAAGCAGGTCCGTTTGAAGCAGGATTCTTCTTCGGCAGAGAGACGGTTTCTGCGATTTTGTTCGGCTTTTGTGGTCTTTCTGGTGCGTTCTCATCGGGTGACTCGGACAAATCGACAAGAACCGGGGGATTGACGACCGAGCGGCTTGGTTGTTGCTCAGTCGGTACTTCAGCCGGGGTGGTCTTTTGACGCTTTGCCGCTCTTTCAGACGCTAACCGATTGTCTTCTTTCTGCTTCTGTCGTTGGCGTTCCTCGTAGGGCGAAACAGACAAGCCAGCATGTGTTTTTCGAATGCCTAGGACATCATTGAGGGACCGCGGCTGTTGCGAGGATATCGAGGACCGGAGCGGAGCAGAGGTACGAAATGAGGGAGCTGACGGGTCCGCTGCTTGGGTAGGTGACTCCTGCGTCTTCTTCTTATTGTTGTACAGCGTCGACAGGTCTGTCTGTGTCTGCTCCACCGGCTCACAAACCTGGATCAGCACGCCTTTGTCCAGCTCCAGCTCGTCTCCGTCCTGAATCCCGTCGTCCTGTCGCCAATGCAAATCTCCGATGAAATAGCCGGTGGTGTCGTAAACCATGACCCGCTTGTTGAATGTATGGTACCGGAGGAAGCCATCGTGCCAGCGCTTCGCTTTGCGTCGGACATCGTGGGTGAAAAGGCATCGAAATTTGATGACGGGCGCGGTGTTCTGCGTTGCGGGAACGTTCAGACTGGGGGTGCCACGCGGGGTTGCTGCTGATGATAAGGGGATCGACATGGCCAGAGTTTGGCGTCCCTCTGATGGTGCACCATCGGATCCAGAGCAGGAGATAACCGTGTTGACCGAGTCTGGATGTTGAACCAAGTGAGGGACGCGATGACAACGCGGAACCAGAAAAGAGAAAGTAGGCGCGGGAGCCTGAGGCTGAACTGTGGGGTTGGCCAGTTGACAGCCTCGACTTTTTCCGTGGTTCGTGGATCGTGGATAGAACGTGATGAGGGCAACGTTTCCTGTTCCTGATTGTCACAATACAATGTTGAATTATGGATGTCTCATTGTTTTCACTTGATCCTCCATCTACATGGAGCAATCGAATCCACTGGAACAGATGGTGATAATGCCACCCTTGATTGTCAATCATGGCTATAGGAATAGCCTAGGAATAGCCTTGATCGACACACCTCCTGCCAATCTCCACGGATGCCACGCCCAAACACAGATCGCAGCTCCAAAAATAGTGGACTGGGAAGGGGTCTGTGGCGGGGTCTAGACATGGATCGTAATTTGATGACAGGCTGAAACACGGCCATACTACTTAACTAGGTCCTATCACTGTGATCCGATGCAGGACGCGAATTGGCTGCGTCATCCAGGCTGCTGCTTCTTTTCCTTCTTCCCCTTCTCCCTTCGTTATTATTGTTATGTTTCTTTCTGCCGACTATTTTGCTTCGGCTCCCTTCCCCGCGATTGTTATTCCTTTGGAACCTAAGGATCTTCCCTTTATCTATGGATTCCTCACGGTTGTCAATCTAATCTAACCTCGCTGTTTCTTTTACATCTTTAGCTTCGTTCCCCGCTGTCGCCTGATTCCTACCCCTATCACCACGTAGCATCAAGAAGCTCGACCAACCGACAAGATGCAGAGTGTACAGAGGCAATTTGGCAGGTTTATGAAACGATCCGCAGATGAAAGTCAGGTAGCAATTCTTCTCAAGGACTTTGATGAGACCGACAAGCTATTGGGCAGAGTAAATCTTCCTCTTATTTCTAGCCGACTATCCTTCCCTCCCCCCCACCGCGCGCATTTCGTTTGCAAACTCACCGTCAATAGATCGTCGAGTCGACACGCGCCTGGCGCGATGCGTGGTCATCCATTCTGCTGCATCAAGAGCGAATGCTCTGCGAGTTCGACGGTATCTACGCTCCCATCATCGGATCCTCCGATCCGACCACCGCCAAAGCCGCCCCAACGCCCGAAGCCACACTAGCCAGGACGCGCAGACTGCGAGAGGAATACGAAGAGTTGCGCAAGGAGCTAGCGGAGGAGCTTAATGCCGTGGATCAGCGGATGATCAGGCCCGCCTCGCAGGCGAAAGAGTACTTGGCTCCGTTGAAGAAGACCATCAAGAAGCGGGAAGATCGCAAGGTCGCTTGGCCCCCTTTCAGCACTCAAGACATCGAAGTTAACGTTAAGTAGCTCGATTACGAACGCTATCAAAGTCGCGTCGACAGCTATACTAAGAAGACGAAACGCTCAGACCGGGATAACGCCGCGCTCGCCAAAGCAGAAACCGATCTCTCTAAGGCCACGGAGGTAAGACACTAGCGATTGCAGCGTCCATCTCCATCTAACACCAGCAGGAATACCACGCCGCAGACGAGCACCTCCGGAAGTGCCTCCCTCCCTTAATCAACGCCGCATTCTCCCTGCTCCCCCAGCTGCTAGCCACCCAGATCGAGATCCAAAACACCATGCTGGCACACTACTACACCGTTGTGCACAACTATTGCGAGGGGGAGCACTTCCCCTCCCCCGCTCCACCCATGGAAGACATCATCGCCCAATGGGAACGTGACCTGCACCCAATCCAGCAGGAAATCGAGGCCTTGGGCTGCCTCGCCAACGGCAAAGCCGTCCGCATGTCCCAGGCCCCAGACGACAACGGCAACGTCAACGCCCTCTCCAGCCGCCTCACAAACGGCCTCAATTTCTGCCGTCGCTCAAGCGGACAGGGCGCAGGTACAGGCAAATCACATCCAGTGCCGCCACTGCAGCCAGCCGCGCCCTCGATATGCCGCGATCAGGATCGTGGACGTGAGCGTGAACGTGAACGCACCAGTAACAGCAGAGTCCCCTCCGCTCCAGCGCCAAATTACGAAACTAAACCCCTCCCCGTCTTCGAGACGAAGCCCCGTCTGAACGATCTGACCCCGTCCTCCTTGTCGCCTAATCTCGCCGTGCCTAGCGCGCGTCTCTCCCCCTCAGCGACTCCGCACAGCGACTCCCACCTCCCCGTTCCGGGCTCAGAATACGCCCAGACGCCGCTGAGTGGGCTCTCCCCTAACTCGCGATCGGACTACTTCAGTCTCAACCCCCGAAAACCATCTAGTGGCTCGACGGTTACATCTCCTGGTTTTGCTGCCGCTGCAGCCGCGAAGAAGAAGCCGCCGCCGCCTCCGCCACCTCGCGCCGGTTCCTCGAATGGAGCCCTGTATGTCACTGCCCTCTATGACTTTGCGGGTCAGAGTGCGGGTGACCTGGCCTTCCGTGAGGGTGATCGAATCCGAGTGGTCCAGAAGACGGACAGCACCGATGACTGGTGGGAGGGGGAGCTGCGAGGAGTCAAGGGGAGCTTTCCAGCCAACTATGTTCAATAAACAATACCCTGTGTATCCATGTCGATACCTCTAAATACTTTTAAAAAGCCCAGATTAGTGAGGAGTACTCGAGAATATTGGCGGTCATAACTCAATTTGACTCCTATGTGTAAATACAGGAAGTATACTGAATAAAGCGCCACTATCGGTCCTCGCATGACAAAAGTGACGATGCTTGTCTACAAATGTTTCTGATCCACATGCAGTCCTGGCTGCAGATCAATAATCAAACAAAGGCTCCCTCCTGCGCGCCGTCTTCCGAAATTCCACTTTCAATTTGTCTCCGTCGACTGCTCAGAAACATCTCCACCATGTGCTTGCTTGACAGCGGCGAAGGCATGTCGTGTGGATCTCCAAACTGATCCAATTTATCCGGCCGCTCCCCAGCCCTCGCATTCTCGTTGGTCGTTCTTCTAATCGAACGGCACTGCTGAGTCCTCGAATCCGAAGATACTGTAAGACGTCGTGCCGAGTACCGGCGATACCGCTCGCTTGCCAATCCTGTCTGCTGAGAGTCCGCTCCACGCCTCTTAGGGGTGGGAGAATCAAGTGTCTGAAGTCGATTGCTTGACCTCGCCTGCATTGGCGACAGGGCGGGCTCATTCCCGCGCGTGCGTACTCCCGTGGTAGTCAAAGTGTATCCCTGAGAGTAATTCTTCGCACTAGGGGAAGAGAAGACTGAATCCGCGGATGGAGACGCCTGCTCTTTTGCCAGCTCATTTCTAGACGGCACAATCGTACGGACGCTTGACGACCGACTGAATGGCCGGGAGAAATTATTGCTAGGTACAACTTTGCTGTCCGTTCTCATTTCACACTCGGAAATACTCTGAGAGAGATAGCTTGTCTGAGGGTCGGGGGCTTCACTGTTTCCGAACACTTGGCGAGGAGCTGAGGATAGAAAGTCCCCGGCCTCCTCGTGGATCTGTGCATCCTCTCTATAGTGATCCCTAGGGGGAACGATTGTCTCGAATCTTGCCATTTGTGAAGACATCCATTGTTTCCATTCAGCGCTGGGCCGCGCTCGGTTGCCACTGGACGAAGAGCGAGCAATACGCTTTGGGGAGCAGTAAGCGGTCCTCTGGCTTTCATAGATGGTCACCATCCCTGGCTCATCCTCCGTTTCCGGCGAATACAAATCGAGAGTCTGATCTTTCCTTTCAGGAGAGTTCCCACTGGTGGTTCGAGAATAGATACTAGGAGAGTTGGAGAGAGTTTCTGGGTCGGCATGACTTGCGACGATCACGCTTCGGGAATCGTCCTCGGCGTCTTCAGCACTTGCAGCGGCAGGTTCCTCGGCATTGCCGACTGAACTGAAATCCAGGGTTGCGCTCACTTTCTTCGGTGCACTTGATATCCTTTGGGAAGGTATGGACAACCGGGAATGGCGCTGCGTCTGCTTCTGAGGAGTTGAACTACCTGCGTTGGCCGTGGCGAATGTCCTGGAAGTCGCAATTGATGCATCGCTTGGTATCTGGCGGATGGTCTGCCGGCTGCGCCTGGGGCGAAGGGAAGACGTGCGCGCTGGTATGAGTCGATGCTCTTTGACTTGGCCCACTACAGCCTCCTCACTGGGACTTGGCGTATCTTCTCTGCCGATGCGCCTCAACAACGCATCGTACAAGTGCTTACTGTCGATGGAGCCATCTGGTCGTATTGGACTCGGTCTTGGTGGAAGTCCGGAACCGGCACGCCCGTTAAAGTCTCCTTGTTCGTTAATGATGGACAGACAGTCACGCTCGGGTGCTCTGTGGGTTGCGATCGTATTTGCGACGGTTGAGTCAGCCCAACTTGTTACACGGGAGCGGGAAGTCGCAAGACTTTCATTGCTTCGAACACTCCGCACCGTGGGTGGTCTGCTCTGGCCGATGGTCTCACGGGAATGGTCAAATTCATCGGCGTGGCTAAAATCGACATCATATATGGTCGACGACGCCTCATACTCGTGTTGCTGAAGTGAGGAGGGTGAAGCATCCGCTTGCCCCGGAGCCGTTGATGTCTTTGACAGACCCAAAACTCGCTTCAACCCTCTTTTGATAGATGAAGAAAGAGCCCGCGCTTTTCCACGAGAAGAAACTCTCTTGGACTGCCCCGCCGATGACGACGCATCTGTGTCCATACACGAGCCACTGGTAGTGCGAAATGTCTTTCTGAAGGGCTTATGCTCACGTCTCGGCTTGAGCATGGTGATCGACGATTGTCTTTGGCGACTGGGTTGTCCGACCACGTTCTCCTGGAACTGACTGCGTGCGAGTTGGATAGCTGCTTCTTGACTCTGCGTGTGGCGGACACTTCTAGGAGATTGACCACTCCTGAGAAAAGACATAGAGCGTCTCAACGTCCTGTAGGAGCGGGGTGTGTCAAATTGCGCTGTGTCATTGAACCTCCTAGCATATGCATCAGATGAGAATTCGTGAGAGATATACGAAGAGCGCTGCCTGGTTGAGAACATCGAGCGTGCTTTACGAAGCCGGCGATAGGAAGAGGGCAGCGAGGAGTCGCGGCCATCTAGGCCTCGAAACTCACTTATGGGCGGCAAGGCTGCCGAGAAAGTGAGGTCATCGTCGCGGCTCTCTATATAGCTCGCAACGGATCGGCGAGAAGGTGAAGCGTCTTCGACTGATGGAGTCTTGGCCGAGCCTTGCGTGTGACGGGGCGGCCGAGGTGGTCTTCTCGATGGGACTGCCATACTTTCCGGACCACCTAGATGGTCATACGAGTGCTTCGAGTCTGCAGACGATCTGTTCGAGGAGCGCAGCATGGCACGAGAGGCAGCGGCAGCCGCATGCAGTCTGGCAATAGACGGGTCGAAGGGCTCCGAGGGCAGGGAGGACTGACGCGATCTGCGCATGGAGCGAGCGGACTGGCTCCGACGCAGGCGATCTTTTGCGTTCAGGGATATAGAGGACATTCCTGGCATGATTTATTCGAAGGGGATATAGTTGAGTAGTGATGTGAGCTAAGGGATGAGTATGAATGAGAGAAGTCCTACGACACGGAGATACCTGATTGTTGGGACATGGTGTTGAACAATGGCAACCGCGTCGAAGTAGAAGGCGCTTGGGGATGCAATAGACGCAACATAATGGCAACAGGCCTCAGGCGCAGCTTCCTTGTTGCTTCAATCTACGCACATTGGCAGTTGTGGCAACAGCCAATTTCTTGCATTTCCTCTGCCTTTACCCATGTCCACGGAAAGAGGAATTAGACCCGAAACGATGTCAGCTCTTCGGTTCAACGTAGCGAACTACTGGTTAACCCCCGGTGATATCTCCTTGCGTGTAGCAGAGACAATCTCTGTTGTGATATGGGCTGTTTTGATTTTCTTGTGATCACTCGTTGAGTCACCCTGAAGCTAATACTTCCTCTGTGGTACATCTTCATAAGAGAATCGAGAAAGCAAACGGACAGCCTCTTCATTCCCCTTCTTGCGAGCCAGTTGAATGTCATCCGGCTCAGGATGTACTCCATAATCGAGCAGAAACCTCAGTATCGGCATCTGGTCATAATAAACCGCAACGTACGCGGTACTACAGAACACCGGCTCCTCCTCAACACACAAGCCGTTGCACCGAATAAAAAGGTCATCCTCTCTGCCGCCAAGCTCCAGAAGAGAGCGACTATCAATCTTCCGAAGAAGCTGGACGTGATTTTTCTCCCATCTGCTGTCATAGCAGTCGCCCAGTCGGTTCGGATCCGCGCCGTGGGCGGTGAACAATCTAACCATTTCCAGGTCCCCTTTGCAAATTGCAGCAAACAGCGCATCACACGCATAATTTGTCCCATGAAGCCCGTGTTCCAGCAGGAAGCGCAACATGTCCGTATCTCTGCGGTTCATAGCCATCGGCAGAACATACCAGCAATGATTACACGATTCATGGCGCAATAGGGTGCGAATGATCGGGCGCTGATTATGCTCGATTGCCCAAAGGAGCGGACACGTATTCACTCCGTAGCAAGAATCTCCCCTCTCACATAGAAAGTCCACAAGGTCCTCGTGGCCGTTCTGCACGGCGAGATAGAGCGGTGGGATGTTGTTAATGTAGCCCATCGGACACCGGAACATGGTCTGCGCGCCGTGGTCGAGAAGAAGGTCGACTACGCGTTTTGAACCAGCTTGCACGGCTACCAGCAGCGCACGCTGAATGAGCACCGTATCCTCGACCCTCCAGTTGGTGGTGCATAGAGGATGTTTGTAGGGGTTGCTCATACGGGGCCCTTGAAAGGACTCGGCGGCGACTGCCATCCTCTTTAGACATTCCCTGGCGAGTCCTTCATCATCGTGAGCTGCGGCGCAGCATAGAGCGTCTCCATGGCAAGCTTGGTAGCTGTGTTTGCTGAGATATCCTTGCAAGTGATGGTACAATCCACGAGAGGATAACACGAGGGCCCTGAGGTCCCTGTAACAGACCAGATGGGTGGCGATTAGAAAGACAACTTCGTTTGGGAGATTGGAGAGGAACATGGCGAAAATCAATCCGTTTGAATGCAAGTATAAAATGCGTTTGAATTTAGGAATAAAAATGAAGCTGTCAAGGCTGGCGAGGCTCTGCGGGGTTTTGATCACTCCGAGGCTGACACTAGGTCTTACGATGCGATGTGCTTACTGTCATTGTACTGTCTGTACATAACATGAGTAGTATATCCACAAGGGTCATTCAGAAATACCTCAGTTCTATAGCGAACGACTTCCTGACTCGTGATAAGTCAACCATGCTCCCCAGACATGAGACTATTGCCCTGCTCTTAGGGTATAGACTGTATAATTACCAGGGACTGGGAGCAGTACCTTTTTGGACATGACTACATTTCAGAAGTCTATTCTATTTCATTGATAACACATTTGCGATACCAGTGTAGCTCAGAAGAAGTTTATTTGGCCCACGGATGAATCCTCCAAGCGTTGGCGATGCGTCACTAATTGAGTCATGCAATGGAGTCCAGGCCTGGCTGTGAGTCATGAATCTATACAATAGCGACCGATCCGTAAAAGGCTAGATCACGTTCAAATTATAGACAGCATTGTGTTTTGGTTTGTTGGAATATATTTCGCCAAAAAAGGATATATATTTCTAGTCTCCCGTCGACAACACAATATCTCAACGATTAATAATGATAAACACACCCCACAAGGTCCTCTCGAACAGCCAGATATGTCGTCATCTCCGACCAGACGAGAAAGGATTCACCTTGACGGCCGCACCCTCGAAGGGGGAGGTCAATTAGTGCGCATCGCGCTGGCCCTATCCACCATCACTGGCCAACCCATCACAATCCACCACATCCGTGGCAACCGCACCGGCAAGAAGGGTCTCAAAGCATCCCACCTGGCTGCCATTAAATATCTGGCAGACGTCAGCGGGAGTGCCGTCTCAGGCGCTGAAGTGGGATCGTCTTCATTGACATATCATGCCCCGCCAGACGCCGAGACCTGCGTTCGGCAGAGGCAAGAGATTAACATCCAGCTTCCAACGGCTGGATCTATATCACTGGTCTTTCAGGCTTTGTATCCGTATATTCTTCATACGGGGAACTGTGTAAGCGACGAAGAACCAGAACCACAGCCCGTCCGTGTGAGCATCGCTGGAGGCACGAATGTATCATTTTCGCCGTCGTATGATTACATTTCGCAGGTCCTGGTGCCGAATTTTGCCAGGGTCGGGCTTCCACCGCTCGCGGTCCATCTGGAGAAAAGAGGATGGGCCACTGGACCGTTTAGTCTAGGGAAGGTGACGTTTGTCATTCACCCGATGGACAGAAGTGAGGAGTCTCGTTATGGGTTTCCACCAGTCGATCTAGACAGATACCCCCGGGGCAAAGTCACCCAGATCGATGTGACCGTTTTGGCGCCGGATACGCTCCTGTTTGGTGGGTCTGATCAGCATTCAGAGAGAAAGAAGGGAAAATCGCCGAGATCAGACGATACGTCTCAACATATAACTATCCGCCAACTCATCGAGTATGAGTCCATGCGGATGCTGCGCACTCGACTCCGAAAGATACCCTCCTCAGTAGTCAGACGAGCAAATGCTGACTCTCCAGCAGTCAGATCACATGAGAATGACGAGATTGTACCTATCAGTCTGCACACATCAGAGAGAACGCATCACCGCTCACATATGTACATTCTCATTGTGGCGCATACATCGAATGGGTTCAAGCTCGGTCGAGATGCGCTTTTCGGCGCTCACAGAGAGGATTCTCAGAGAAAGACAGGTGGCAGAAAGGGCCGACCAACAGACGATAGGAGTGTCGCTACGGAACTGGTAGAGAGATGTGTGGATGATTTCGTGAATGAGTTGTATGACCCAGGACTGCAGAGTACATCTGAGAGACGTCAGCCTTGCGTGGACGAGTATATGCGAGACCAGCTGGTTATATTCGAGGCGCTCGGGAAGTCTATATCCAAGTGTGAAACCGATGGCAAGGGCAAAGAGGATGAGAGGTATTATAGTCTCCATACACAAACAGCACGGTGGGTATGCGAGCAGATGTTGGATGTAGAGTGGTAGATGTCACGTATGGAAACTACTGGCTTCCCTCAAACATAACATTCAAACTCGTGGATAACATCAGTACGACCGCTTGACAGCAACACCAATATACATCTTGGCCTCATCCACCAACACACCCTCCTCCCCAGCTTCTTCCACAAACCTCTGGACGAACAGCCTCTTCGCCTCGTCCCTGACACTCCCCGCCCCGAAATTCCTAAACATAGGACCCGAAACCGCCTGCTCGAATAGCTCCCCAGCTTGCTCAACTTTGTACTCCTTCACTTGGAAGACAGGACTCAAATACACCCTCTCTACCACCAACCCGGCCTCCCTCAACAAGTTAGCCAACGACTCCTCACCCTTCACCCAGCTCTGATCCCACAGCAACGACAGCCCAAGCTCCGGGCCAATGCGCTCAAAAATCCGCGCAGGGACATGTACATCTCGAGCCGCCACATCAGTAACCAGCCTGCCGCCTTTCCTCAGTAGCGACGCCCAGTGCCGTATCGCTCCAAGCGGATCAGGGAGCAGCACCAGCGCCGCCGCACAAGTGATCAGATCGAACTGGCCTGTGCCAGCGCCTTCACCTCCCCGATTCGGATGCAGATTCAAACCAGTCAAATCGGAAATATCATGCTGGTAGAAGGTAACCCGCGACCCGGTTCGCTGTGCCTTGCCCCGCGCGACCTCCAGCATCCCCTCGCTGATATCAACGCCGACGACATACCCTGTTGGTCCGACCTGCGCCTCTGCGAGGAAGGCGACTAGCCCCGTGCCGCAGGCGAGATCAAGGACATGAGCGCCGGGCTGGGGTTTTGCGGCCCGGATGTATTCCTCTGCGAGACGATGGTGAAAGGTGGCGGTGTCGTAGGCGGTGCTCCGTTCGTTGTAGATGGAGGCGATGGTGGAGGGGTTGGATGGAGGCATTTGACACTTGATGGAGTGTGGTAGATGGGCACGTTGTACTAACGTCCACCGGCTTATAGTGAGGTTATATGGGACGTAGACATCTCCTGGCTAAATGACTCAAGTCGGTATCTGAGAATTAATTGATCTATCGATGACATTGACTCGGTCGCGGGATAATAATTCCTACTGGCCGCTAGGTTCCATATCTTCCGCTCTCATGCAGGTGAGCGACTTGGACCTGACCAGTCCGAGAGCGACACATAGAATTAATCTAAACATCCTGAAAACCGCTAGACACAGTCATCGACTGCTCATTCAGATGATGCGGGGTGATATCATGTCCCAACTAACAATCATCAAAAGCAGTACCTTATTCGAGTCTTCACTGATCGACATGACCCACCGGTTGATCTAGTAAGAACTTGTATCGCACTCTCAGCGAATTAGACCAGGAGCCCCCTCATGGACTGTATTGATCGACGTTTAAATGCAGCCGATGATGAGCTGTTCATGATCGTTCCCTTCATTGGTTAAGCTCATGCATAAATGTACTATACAGTTATGCCCAAGTATACGCCACCAGCACCAGTTGGCGGTCCTAGATTTTGGGCTAGGGCCACAGCGACCATGGCACTGACTCCAGGGCCCCGAATAGGAGGCAAATTCTTAGACTATGGGAGAAGTCGCTAACTAGAGAAATTTTAGTCCGTTTGGGCAGCCCGCTATAGATAGATGCAAGGAAGGGTCTAGAACTCTGCCTTTTTCCTCGTGTGTAAGCCAAGCCACCCCGTAGGAGGCGTCATCAAGCTCCGCCGTTTCTGCAGGGAATTGGCCAGACAGGTACGGAGTCAATGGCATGGCATGCATGCGATCTGTCAGGTACGGAGTATTGCTTTTTCGATCGTTCTACTCATAGTACAGTGTAGGAGAGCCACTGTCCTTCGAGTCTTTGACTATCTGCAGAGTACATTTCGAGGGGTGCCGAGACCCGGGGATTGAAACTTGAAACCATGACAGGAAGAGGCGTGGTAGCCCCACCGGCACACGAATGCACCAAATTACGGTTCCATTTCCTTGTATCTCTCCAGAAAAGATACAGACTAATACAGACTAAGAAATAAACCCATGAACCGGTCGTTTTGTCCCGTGCTCGGTGCTCCTAAATAATAAATCCTTCGTTATGACCTCCTTTTGGTCCCACTTGCTATTACAACAAGAAACAAAAAAAAAGGAGAGCAGAGGAGAAAGGAGACAAAAAGACTCCTATGTCCTCTTTAATTGCTCTGTCTTTATGACGACCCCGTTTCTCCATACTCTAATATCTCTGAAGATGCCCCGGTCCGAGTCATCAGGCATCTAGTGACCCGTCGTGCTTGATTGATTCCCCACTAGAGCTTGATCCTCTCGTTTACCCTAGTCAACATGAGTGCAGAAACACCTCGAGCCGATGGAAGCGACACCGGTCAGTCGGGAGATTCACCTACTGATCTACCAGGAAACCTGCCGCCGGTAGAGGAGCAACCCGAGAGTCCCGTCCATGAAGCGCATCGCAAGACGTCCACCCAGGAAAGCCAGAGTCAGGAGGGCCAGCGCGAAGATTCGCATCAGGATGTGCGGTCCACCACATCATCGTCTGTCTTCAGTCGAGATCGATGGCTGCAGGCTAGCCGATCAGTCCGGCAGAAAACCGGGCGGCTGGCAGACAGGCTAGGCCGGCCGGAGGGACAGGATGCAAACGGGCTGGGGTCCTCATTGGTCCCGATGGAAGAGCTGGGCTCGCAGGACGACGAAAAGTTGGCGGCCTTCTTCAGAAACAACAAGGATTCGGGACACTCCGAGCAGTCGAATCTGCACATGGCGGTGGCTGCGGAAGCTCAGGAGCTGATGCAGGGCTTTGGCCTGGCCGAGATGCGTCATCGCAAACCGTCCGCAGAGCCGAACGAGAAGGAGAGCTCGTTTCCCGAATCGGATGCCACGACACTGGCTGACCGGGCTACGACAGACGTCGAGGCCAATGGCAATACGCCGCCACCGCTACTGGGAGGAGGTGTGCTGTCGGCTCTGCTCCGGCTCCAGGCGAGCCAGATGGAGCATTCGCGCACCAACAGCATGTATTCTGCCCCCGAGTCCGACTTCGAATCCACGCCTACACTGTCCGGCACGGTGACTCCGACTCCAAGCGTGCCCCATTCCGCCTCAAGTCCTCCGCCTCCCCGACAGAAACCCCAAGCGTGGTACAAGAAGTCCAGAAACAGCTCGACCGCCTCGTTGATCCATGCGTCGATGAATATGGGCCGTATCGGCTCTGCGTCGGCCTGGGCCAATGCGAACGTACCGCCGCCGGAGGTCAAGAGCGGCAGCAAGGGCAACAAGGGTAACAAGAAGAAAAAGAAGAACGACGACGAGGTGAAGCTGCGGTACCATATCGCGGACATCATCGTCCGTCAACGCTACATCATGCAACTGTGCCGTGCGTTTATGCGATACGGTGCCCCCACCCACCGGCTGGAGGAGTACATGCAGATGACGGCTCGCGTGCTGGACATCGAGGCGCAGTTCATGTACCTTCCCGGCTGCATGATCATGTCGTTTGATGATCCGTACACTCGCACCGCCGAGGTGAAGCTGGTCCGTGTGCCACAGGGACTGGACCTGGGCCGTTTGGAAGAGGTCCACGGGTGTTACAAGCGGGTGACGCACGACATGACGGACATGCAGACGGCCATCGGCGAGCTGACGGAGATCATGGACCGCAAGCCACGGTATCCGCGCTGGCTGGTGATTTTGCTCTATGGCGTGGGCTCGGCCGCTGTCGGTCCGTTTGGCTTCTCAGCGCGCCCGATCGACATGCCCATCATTTTTGTGCTGGGATGCTGTGTCGGGTTCATGCAGCTGGTTCTCGCTCCGCTTTCGGCCCTGTACTCGAACGTCTTCGAGGTCACAGCGGCCATCCTGGTTTCCTTCCTGGCCCGCGCCTTTGGCAGCATCCGGTACCCCGGCACCTCGGACCCAGTCTTCTGCTACGCCACCATCACTCAGTCTTCCATCGCTCTTATCCTGCCCGGTTTCTCCGTGCTGACAAGCAGCCTGGAGCTCCAATCGCATCAGATGATCGCCGGCTCGATCCGTCTCGTGTACACCATCCTCTACTCCCTCTTCCTTGGCTACGGCGTCACAGTCGGAACCACCATCTACGGCGCCATCGACTCGAACGCTACCAGCGATACCACCTGCGCCCGGCAGGACGTCTGGGGCAGTCCGTACGCCTCTCATTTCCCCTTCGTCGCGGCATACTGCGTCATCGCGGCACTGATCAACCAGGCCAAGTTCCGGCAGATCCCCATGATGGTCCTGATCGGGACCTCGGGCTACATCACCAACTATTTCAGCACCCAGAAACTCGGCTCCTCGTCACAGGTCGCCAATACCGTCGGCGCGTTCACCATCGGCCTGCTGGCGAACTTGTACAGTCGCCTCTGGCACGGTAACGCGGTGAGCTCCACCATCCCCGGTATCTTCACCATGGTGCCCTCCGGTCTGGCCTCATCCGGCTCGATCCTGTCGGCGATCGAGTACTCGGATGCGGTCCGGAGCGGAACGGCCGATACGACGGGTGGTACATCGGGAACATCCTTGACCAGTCTGGGCTATGGTATGATCCAGACGGCGATTGGCATTACCGTTGGGTTGTTTATTGCGGCGTTGGTTGTTTATCCTTCTGGCAAGCGGAGAACTGGGTTGTTTTCGTTGTAGCATTAGACTGGGTTGTTTTCATTGTAGCATTAGACTCACAGCGTTCCTCTGTTAGATTGAGCGATTCATTTATTGATCTTGTTTATTAATTCAGACATCAGACTCTAAATATTCATGGTTCTTGTACAACTGAGGTATCATTGTATGTTCTCGAACCGTACGCAGTTGCTTTGGCTCATAAGATCACCATTGAATAAGTCCAATAATAATTAGCATCATTGGTCTAGTGGTAGAATTCGTCGTTGCCATCGACGAGGCCCGTGTTCGATTCACGGATGATGCATTCTTTTTCATCCTTCCTTCTTTTTTTATTTTATTTTGTTTAAACTATTTTCTATCTTCAATTGTCTTTTTGCTAAGCCAATTGCAGACGGGTGTCCATAAATTGTATGCAGTAACCACGGACAGAACCACGTGGACGGACACACCGCTACACTGCCTCAACGACGTCACCGTCATCCAGCAATCAACCACCACAATTAGTCTACTCAGCACAAGCCAGTCTCTTCTCCTACCTAAACTTTCACATATACTATGCAATAATATAGATAGAAGGAAATGGACAACCTCACCCTCTACATCCTCACCTTCAATTGCGCCCGCAACCCCATCGACATCGACCTCTTCGCGTCGCACTTCTTCCACGCCCTTCCCCACACCGTCCCCTCCGCACCGCACCTCATCGCCCTCAGTCTCCAGGAACTCGCGCCCATCGCCTACGCCTTCCTCGGCGGGTCTTATTTGACACCGTACTTTACCTCCTTCAGGCAGGTCGTCGATCGCGCGGCGGCAAGTCGCTGGGAGGATGCGCAGTATGTCACTGTCGTGGAGGAGCATGTGGGCATGACGGGGTTGATGGTCTTCGCGCGGTCGGACGTCGTCGGAAGGATTGCGTCGGTGCAGACGGCGGGCGTCGGGCTGGGGCTACAGCAGATGGGGAATAAGGGGGCTGTAGGGGCGAGGCTGGGGTGGATGTTGGAGGGTGAGACGGTGCCGGTACCGCTGACGTTTGTCGCGGCGCATCTTGCTCCGGCGGAGGATGCGTTTGAGCGGCGGAATGAGGATTGGAGGGGGATTGTGGAGAGGTTGGTTTTTAGTACCACTACCACTACAAACCATGAGGAGGATTCGGAGCGCGCGGCGTTGCTTGGTTCGTCGACGACGACCGGGGAGGAAGAAGGGGAGGGTGTTTTTACGGCAGGGTCAGGGTACCTCTTTCTCGCGGGCGATCTCAACTACCGCACCTCCAATACGCAGCCGCAGCCGGCGGATTTCGCGCGATTCCCTAACCTGGATGCCGACGCGAGCGACCCGCTGCATTACTCGCGGCTGCTGCGCGAGGACCAGCTCATCCGTGAGCGCGAAAAGGGCCAGTGTTTCCACGGCCTGTCTGAAGCGCCGATCTCCTTCCCGCCGACGTACAAGTATAAGCTTGGGGCGCGGGATCCGCCCCAATGGAAATTTGTCCACAGTCGCTGGCCCAGCTGGTGCGACCGGATCTTGTATTTGGGGTCTTCGACGGCGACGGTAACGCCCTACCGATATGATGCACTCCCTTTGTTTCCGACGTCGGACCATCGTGCTGTTGCGCTGGCGGCGGCGGTGGTCTTGCAATCGGTCCAGGCCGGTCCATCAGATTCAGAACCTGCACCTGCGACAGACGTGCAGCAGCAGCAGCCGCAGCCGGCGGCGGCTCCATTCCCGATCGACCGGGATTGGAAACGCAAACGAGATGAGGCCCGACGCAAAGAGCTGGTGGTGGGTGGGTTGGCGTATCTGGGGTTGACCTGGGAGGGCCGTCGGTACCTGGTGGGCATGGTCATTGGCGGGTTGGGCGCGTGGTTCATGCTGCGATCGATGCTCAGCGTCTGATTGCGTCCGGTATGACCTGCAGTAGCCTGTGTCAGACGTGCAGGCATCTGTTTCCAGACATCTGTTTCAAGATCACGATCTCGGGACAGCCCATGTCGATCCCGATATATCAATCTGACCCGGGCCAAGGGCCAAGACGTGATACAGCGATTGTATGATCGCATAGCCGCATTGATTGAGTGCAAGTCGAGAGCCGCTACGGGCGTACTTCTAGAATTCTGGAAACCCTCCGAAAGCGGGTCCGCTGCATCACCTGCTGACGAGGCATCTGCCCAGCACTTGTCAATTTCTCACAAGTCAGAAGTAGTAATTGCAGATCCAAGGCACTAGGGTACTCCCGGCTCCGATATACTACAGACAATAATGTCCGCCGATCCTACACAACAGCCTGACAAGCAAAATCAGCCGGTCACCTGAGCCCGCCAGGATCTAGAACAGTCTGGAAGAAAAAGGCCGAGAGAAGTCTAATGATGGTGGAGGCTGAGATACGATACAAATCCAGAAGGGAAAGATCAACGAGCCGTATCCCTCGATCATGTCTACATATCTACAAGTAATGTCTACAGTCAATGATAGAACAATCTGAGGAAGCGTATACGTATAATCTTTATAAAATGCAGTCCAGGAACATCGATATTAATCCAAGACATACTCGATGATCGGAAAAGCAGAGATTTCCCCCCGTCCCACTAGCCACCTCAACCTCATTAATCTCAACGTCGGCTCCGAGCTAACCACGGAGTAACTAGTAACTAAAACAAGTTAGTCAAGGTAGAGAGAGCTCCGCCTCGCCTCATGAAACCAATCTATCTCAGATTCTGCCACGCAGTGGAAAACCTTGCTCTAGTTCGTATGGAATTGAACTGTGGCCATATGACGGAGTACCAGGTACTAATATTTGGATGATTCGGAAGCGGGATAAGCCGCCGTCCTCTGGCCTCTACCTATTCCTGATTACTGATCAAGTGACCAGATGCATTAAGCTTGCAGTATTCTATTCATTCCTTTCCTCCGAGGAAACACTGGTTATGCACGATGACGCAGCATAGTGTCTGTTGTAAGGTATACGATAATCTCCTCAAATACGGTGTACTCGTACAGTGTGCTGCGTGAGGCTGTAGGCTGTAGCTGAGCCAACTCCAATCCTCCCGAGGCAGAGTCATAGTGGAGACAAGGCCAGATCCAGATCCATCCATTTATCTTTCCAATTTCTAGCGCTTCCAGAAGGTTCAAATTTCAGAGTTTGCTGGTGTGACCTGGACTTGAGACTAGGTTGAGACCAGATAATATGGTTCAGGTACGAGGACGGGTTTCTATGTGAAACTTGGTTGGGGGCGGTGGATCGTGCAATTTGGACTTTGTCTAGATGCTTGTTATTATGGGCCTAGCTGGGAGAGTAGAGTTGATAGAATGAGGCTGTAGGAGTGAAATAATATGAGAGACTGTCTTAATATTAGTATTAATGCAAGTCACAAAGGCATACAGTAGTGTAGGCAGATGCACTGATGTTTGTAGATTTCTGATTAGGCTACTACCTATACTAACATCACCTAATGTGCCCATTATTATTCTGCCTAGCCATAGCCATAACCAGGCAGTAAATAGAGTCGGTGATGCCCAGTGCCTGTCAGAGCTGTCCAGTGCCTGTCAGAGCTGTCAGACTGACAGTCAGACTGCGGTGGATGTCAAGGTTGAGCCGTTGGATCGGTGCGTAGATTGATTGGCTTAATCTCCAGATGGATCATATTCATTAAGTGTCATAATACTGAGGCAAAATAGAGGATTTTTCACTTCCGATCCCGTTCCAGTCTCCATAGACCACTCGTAGTATAGACTACCTAGAATGTAGTATATAAACCCCTTTTACCTTCGATCTCCTTCTGGGGACCTTTTTTCCAGACAGCTGGACTCGTTCACTCATTCACTCGTTTCGATATTCGTTCACTACTACCTCCTTGCTACTACCTGCCAACTGCAACCGCAACTGGCTAGTATTGTGGCGGAGCTAGACCATCGACCATCCTCGCAAGCGTGCTTTAGCTGCCATACTAGACTCCTTCCTGTCTGTCTGCAAGACACCCCTCGGTGCTTTTGACGTCAGCCTGCGCCGTGTGGCTTAGTTTTTTTATTTTTTCTGTGTTTCGGGTGATTTTATTTATTTTATTATTATTACCTTATTTTTCTGGCTTCTCGATTCTCTATTTCTATTGCGACAAATCCGCACAGGAGCGTTTGCCTTGACGCCCGATTTCAGCCCTAGAAAGGAAAAAGCTCAAACAAGCCAAAAAAAGAGAGGAAAAAAAATAGTGGAGGGAGAAAGGGGCACCGAACAATAATAACAAAACGTCCATCTCTCTATCTGCGACTCCTAACTCTTCCACTGCTGTCAACTCTCGTTCTCCTCTCGTGATCCTGTCAACATGTTCTCCTGCGCCAACTATCCTCGCGGTTGCCGTGGCCGCGCCAACATTGAGGGAGGAAAATGCCCTGATTGTGTGGTATGCAATCATCTGCTCTGTACAGCTGCTAGGTTGAATACTAACAGTACATAGTCGCTCAAACTACGTCGGCCCTCGGCATTGTCATCGCCTTTCGCACAACCCAGAGACTACCGACGAGCCCTACCATCAGAGATCCTGAACGACTCGCCTTACCGAGCCATCGTCCAGGATCTGTGATGCATTGGATGCGATGGATGCATTCAGAGAATGAAAAACTTAAAAAAACCGATGACTCGATGACTGTCCCGCCGGCCGGGACTCGGATTCTTTTTCGCGGGAGGCTTCCTCATGCATTTCCGGAGTTACTATATACACCACTACTACATACACTACACTGCAACCGTCTACGATACGAGTCGATAGCGATCTGCGAGTTTGACTTTTGACTATGCGCGATCGCCTCGGCTGGCCGATCATCCTCTCCTTATTGAAAGACGACACTCGTTGATCTCTGACCCGTCTCTACACGTTGAATTGGAAGATAGAATGGACTGGACTACGGTGGTGGACACTGACTGGACACAGTCACAAGGCGCAGGCGGTTATCTGATTTATTCCCCTCCTTACCATTTCTTTTTCTTTTATTTTTCTTTGATCATTGTCTGCACATACCATACCCTGTTTAACTTGATGTCCATTTTTTCATGTTTTCGTGTACGCAGTATACCCAATCCAACGCGATACACCATTCCCACAACCTCAAACCAGCATTATGGAAATAGTCTTAGTCTCACACAATCCTTCTGGAACATCGGAACCATTCCCCCCCCCAATCGCAGCCAAAACAGACACGCATCTGTGGATCCCATTCCGGGACTTGGGTGTCTGAAACCGAGCTAAGTGAGATAGCGGTGGAGTGTCTTGGCGATGGCCTGCAAATACCGTAAAGAGGATTAGATTAGGGGTTTCACTAGGATTTCACTTGCAGTTAGTCAGTAGTATTTGTTGGATCTTACAAGGGAAAGAAAAAAAAAAGGTAGAGCTATATTTGGGGGGAATCTGAGACATGTTTGGGGGCCGAGGATGGGTTTGGGATTTAGATGTTGTTGGGATTTGTTTCAGGGTCTTCTTCGTCTTTATCTCTGTAAATATTTTTGTATTGTGATAGTTCTTTAATCATCTGACATGGTAATGATCTATCTTTGTATAATATATAGTCATCATATTCAGTGATCACAACTCATTAAATATATCTCCATGCTGCAGGATTAGCAGATGAAGTATGCTTGGCTCACTACCAACTATTTCCATGAACTTCATTTTGCGTTTTACAGGTACCGCATACCCTGAGTGCATTCTTATTACCCTCCAGTTGGCCTATGACTACAAAGTAGATGGGGAATAAGCTCACTAGGGCTTGTCTACTCCCAACGCTCTATACAGCAGAGTTGCCAGAGATATTCAAGTACTAGAAAGCGTTTTCTCAAATGACGGTAATGAACACGAACCTCACAGCAACGGATCTCCCAATTCCATGCCAAGTCCACCTCCAGTATGAGTCTTTGATCTTGTCCACAACGTGGATAGACCTGACATCGGGGCACTGGAGAGATGAGGGAAATGATTTGACCACTGACACCTGCAAAAGCAACCGTATTCAGCCCCAGAGTACAGGTAGCCGACAGGCCCCGTATTCAGGCAGCAGGTAAAGCAGCTTTGGTCGCCTCTGCGCCCCATAACGGGTCCCTATACGAGTCTGCGTCCAGGTGGAGCAACAGCACCAGCCGTCAGCGGATACAATCCATGGATTGTCGTTAAGGATTGCCCAAACTCGGAGATGATAGCCCCATACCCTGGACCTCGTTTTTGATGCTTTGCTGGCGGACACTTGTCGCAGCATCCCAGAGCTTTACCTCTCTACCTCGCCAGCGGCTGTGCCAAAGGCAATGGTTTTGCCGTCTGGAAATTACCGCGGGGGCAATTGGTTGCTGAATGGGAGCTCTGCGCATGCTGAGTTTGCATGTCACCGTCGAAGCATCGGACAGCTGGGTCCCGTCCCAGACTCTGCCGATGACAACCAGCGTACAAGCGCGGAAGAGTGCAAGTGAAAGGATCGATTTGGGCAGTCTTATGCAACCGAGGCGAGAAATAAATAGCGGACACATAGCCTCTAAGTCCCTCGAGTGTCTGTCTGCTGATCCGCGAGGTGTAGTCTGATAGCTTCACGGTCTTGCCCAGCGACCCTGTGGCGGGTCGTCCGTCAGACGAGTTTCGTCGCCGAGATGAGTTGATCATGCCCACGGAGAGACTCTATATGAGAGCTGGTCGCATCCCACAGTCGCACTAGTCATCGAAGTGGTCTCCTGACCCAGCACATGGACATTTCCGGAAAGAGAGGTGATAACAGTGGTTTTGCCGTCAGTGCCAACTCTGTGTGCGGGTGCTGCAATAGTATATCCCACAGGGATAGGCACTGGTTGTCATTGACCACATCCAGGCTCTTGCCATCAGGCGACAAGAACACAACGACGGGAGTACTGCTTCGACAAGGCCTACTGGCAGGCGCCGACTGCGGATTCCCAGATCTTACTGTCTTGTCAGCCAAAGCCGGCAAAGGTCTTGCCGTCCGGTGAGTAGGCGACTGAGGACACATCTTCAGCATGCCTTCTAAGGACCGTTTTGCACGTTTGGGTATCCCAGAGTTTCACCGTCTCCGCGCTGAATGCCAATGTCACCATCCGGTAAATGTTAAAGATATGGCAGTGTTAGCGTCGGGTATCTCGAACCTTTGCCTGCACGCCTCATGGAGACATTCCAGAGCTGTATGCCGCCAGAGGTGGCAGCGAGAACTTTGCTATCCGGTGAGAAGACTGCGGGGACATGCCCAACGCTCCTGCGCGAGGTCGGGTGATTGGGTACAGCAGCCGGTAACAGCATCCCACAGCTGACTACCTTAGTTTGTCCAAGAGCACCCTTCCACCTCGCTGTCCGCAGCTAGTGTCTACAGACGGGGTTCCTAACTCTCTCGAACACCGGTAATGTTTCGATAAACGACAACCTCGCGATCCAGAACTGGGATTTCACTTCGCCTCTACTTGGGCTGAAGGCGAGTGCATATCCACATAACTGCAGACGGATTGGCTCTAGCGGACAGATTCCTCAAAGCAAATCGTTCTGCATACCTTAAGAAGGCAATAAGTTGAGGGCTCTCGGCTAATGTCGACTACTACCATTGGTACCTGAATGCGATAGGGGAACTTGTCATACCTCGGTGTTCGGTAAAAGTTTTGCGAGTGATGAGAGTGCGCGTGGAAGCTCGTGAATCAAGCTCAAACTTCTAGCCGGGAAATGCTCTTTCAAAAGGCAAACGCTGCGCCATCATCCGATGATGGATTCCCACCCTCGCATAGAGTTTGGCCCAGAAATCGCCAGAGTATAAAACAGCACCCAAGGGGCCTTCTTCCGCCGCTGTAAGGTCCTTGGATTCGACGCCAATGGATATCATAGATGTTGTGCTTCAGCCTCTCGAACGTGGCGTTGATGGAGCGTCTGCCCAGGTCGATATAAGCTGACCAATTCTACCTCCAGACGCAGAATAGCCGTGCAGATAATCTCCTGGTGTTGTGAAGCACATGGATCACATCATCCTTGCCGTCAGAAAGAGTCACGTTTCTGAACGATGAGCCCCGATCGCACACGATCTGACTAGCCAGCAAGGACATGGATCTTCGCGTAAGACAGCGATCGGCTCGCAAGACAGGCAGCTGCCAGGACTCCCCTGCAACACTCCGCATCATGTCGACCTAGGCCCTTGATTTTGGCCATCATGCGGTCATTAAGTCTCGTGAGAGAAGGAGGGCTGGCTTTGACGCGCTCGACAGCTTCGTATTCGCGCAGATCGTTTTCGATAATATCCTTGAAGATGAGAGATACCCACAGGAAGGTATTTTGCGCCCAGAGATGGATCTCCTCTTCCATCTCGCCCAAAACACCTTGCGCGTAACCGTTGTCACGCTGACCTCCGAGAACTTGTGTGGATGGCATTTACCGGCTCCGGTCGACTTCGGACTGTCGATTTCCACCTCCGCTCCCGGTGCCTCCTTGATTCTAGGCTTTTTGTAGATGTCGATCTCGGGCGGACCGGATAGAAGCCACTTGACCTTGTTCGTAATACTGAGGGTCTCTGAAATGCCTAATCTCAGATCCCGGATGCCAGGATCCCTCTGGTCGCATTCGCTAAGAGCATCGAGAAGGAAGCTTATATGTATCGATGTCAGAATGTATTCTTGGGTCTGGTTCCCATGACGTATAAGTCTACAAGTGACATACTGATTATTTGTCTTTGCTGCTTCGTGTTGCTTATCTATGTAATAACCAATATTCTGATGGACTGCCTTCACCTTACTGGGGCTTTTCCTCTTGCTATATTTCGATAGTATCGCCTTACCCTAGATATCCTGGCCCTACCAAACTTGTCCAATGCCATGCTGAACTGCAACCCAGCCCCTCTGTTCGCAAATCGCGACCTCATGGGGCTCAATGCGGCACTAAGCATCTATCCCATACAGATCTGCAAAGTGCTCCATGCGCCAACTGCCAAGAAGGGCGGACATTGGTAGAATTGCGGCCGAACTTGTGGTCTAGTGTAGATTTTCAAGCTTACTGTGGAGTCGAATCAGAAGAAATAATCATATTGGATGGCTATCTAGAAAAGAGGAGCAAAGACACCTACATGATGGGTCGCATATCCTGTGCCATACCTATCCAGGCAGGGAGCAACCGTCGAAGGAAGGCCCCAGCTTTCGACAGATGAAATGCGCCCTGGTGGGTTAAATATCTTTGACCATCTGCTCTCCCAAACCCTGGGGTATTATGGCCATTATTATCAACTCTGCATCCCCCGACCGCAAGTCCCCGGTGTGTTGATCGCTGGCTGATATCGACGAACAGGTTCAGATGGTCAGTCTCTGCACCTTACAGAACAAGCCAGTGACTGACTTCTACATCTAGGAGCGTCACTATCTCGAGGAAGAACCCAATAGCGCCCCGCAGCTTGTGGCCCATCCACAGCAGCCTTCACCTTTTCCGCCAGGGCACAACGAGAAATACTTTGTTAATAAAGAGGGTCAGACGCAATGGACAACAGAAACAGGCCCACAGTTTGTAGCTGCTGATACAGCCGAGCCAAAAAAGAAAAAGCGATGGAGGTGGATTGTCATTGCTGTGGGGGTGTTTGCGCTCATTGTGGTCGCAGCTGTTGTAGGGGGTGTTTTAGGTAGCCGCGCTGCCCATAAGAATGATAATGCACAAAGGTATGTCCTCCTATCTCACGTCTCGTTTTAGGATTGATGGGACTTTGCTGAAAGTGACAGCGACTCGGCTTTATCGTCATCGCCAACACCTTCAGCATCATCACTAAGTGGCACCGATACTACAACCCCCTCCATCACCACCACAATCTCCAACAACCCGACATCTACTACGACGAGTCCTTCCTCTTCCGCAACGACGGACAGTAATAATCAGTCAGCAAATGACGGTTCCACTCGCTTAGCCACATTTGAAATGTACGAAACCGACAGCTGCGGCGGCACGGACGATTCTTTTGCCATTACGAGCACGGGGTCCCAACGATGCGTCCTTGTTCCCTCCAATAAGAGGTCCATTCGAGTGCTTGACAACAGGTATGTGATCTGTAGGATAAGGTTATCTGTGTGCTAATAAGCTTACAGTAGCTGTATCGTCACGACATGGAGCGGCGACGACTGCAAGGGGTTGAATTTCAGAGTGCCCGACAACAAGTGTCACAATGTATTGTATGCCGCTGTGTCTGTATATTGCTAGATACCCATTGCTTCAACCATAGTCCCCGCTCCTGAGCCTCGCCTGTCTGTTGGTTTGTGCCGGAATGGTCAGATACATACTATTCTTTGTACATATTCAAGTTGCTCTCATTCATCAATCCCGCCTCCATACCCCGAAGCGCAGTCAGCTACGTTTATACTTTAGCTGTGCTGCCCTAGAGTTCATCAAAAGAGCCACAATCAAGCCATACAGGCCTTCCTACGCATCAGTCTCATCAAACTAGAGCATACCAATCAAGTCTGGTTAACTCGGCTGCTTAAGGTTGTAAAATTCTGCAGCTACGTACATATATCCTGAGCGAGCCCTTTTTAGGGCAAAATCCGGGGTTTCTAGTGTGCGCGAGAACATTTCCATCCCGTTCCTTTCGCTCTATCGGATGAGTTGTTGGAAGCTCGGCGTCAAGAGTATGCTTTTCCGTATTAGAACCATATTAGAATAAGACTATATAATATGCACGAGCGTCGAACCCTTCGCTGGCTTGATTTGCCCGGTATCTACCGGATTGGATATTCACGTGTATGCTTCCATGGGAACATGTGGAGATTCTGGGCATTGAGAAGATTGACATAGAATCCCAATGCACTCACAATTGCAAGGAAGTCTTCGCGAGCTTCTTCCTGATTGGGATTGCTCTCAATCTTTTCCTTGATAAGTTTATCAGCTTTGCCATAGCTATCACGGAGGAACTCCACGCCCAGATGACCAATGAACTCGGAGATTGACGGGGTAAGCTCTCGAAAGAGTATTATCAGATGTTGAAGAGTAAACTCAGGACGCGTGGCAGCGAGTTTAAGAATATTGTCGAAGACGTGGTAGCCCAGAGTTCGAACAACGCTGCTCGAGAAGATCATAGCACCGAAGTAGGAATTCTTCGATCCGGGCTTTTCTGGGGCTTCGCCATGATGGAGCTTTTCGATTTCCTCAGAAATGCTCGACCAGGACTTCTCCGTCTATGTACTAGGGCTCAGTAAGGGGCTAACTATCAATGACAGCTTATGTAAACGTACCTCCTTATGAATCTCGTCCACGAAACTCCTCACTTCTTGGCTTACCCCAGTTCTCTGGAACTTAAATAGCGAGATCTGTTTAGGATCAGGTTCGGACTTTGAAGCATCCCAAACGACCACTTCAATAGGCTGTTTCGCTTCGCATTGACTTTTCCAAACCTCGTCGGCAACCCAGCGCAGCGTCTGGAGATCTTCATCGATAACCCTTCCACACGTGGCTACAGCTTGATGCTCAGTGACCTCACCATATTTTATGACTAGGTGCTGGAATGACGAAAGAAACACTGAACCATCAGGCTCCTTGGCCCGATCAGGGGCCTTCTTGTCGGCGGGTGTGTACTTCTCGTGATTAGTGGTATGAAACTCTCCCCTAGTAGTGGCCACTCACAATCAACTGCTCCAGCGGAACAAGGTGGTATAGCTGATCCCCAGCGACAACAGCATGCGTCTGAAGAGAATGATACGGCAATACGGTTCCGAGAAGCTTAACCAATGTTGGATTTGAGTCGTTAATCTTCACAGTAACTGTAGCATCAAGCTTAGGCCACTTGATCTTGATCTCACGGGGTGCTTGAGGCTGCTTATTTGGGGAGCCGTTCATTGTGGAAAAGGTGGAAAGTCTCCAAAGGCAAAGACGGTAGATATTTATCGTATATTGATATATAGTCACGCACTTGAGCTTATTGACGGGGTCTCATTCCTACCTTTTTATACT
Source organism: Aspergillus lentulus (assembly GCF_001445615.1). Classification (NCBI taxonomy): domain Eukaryota; kingdom Fungi; phylum Ascomycota; class Eurotiomycetes; order Eurotiales; family Aspergillaceae; genus Aspergillus; species Aspergillus lentulus. The sequence continues at coordinate 2,019,607 of NW_028322115.1, read as the reverse complement.
CCAGAACTACATCCGCCCTAACGAGAGGCGTAGAGCAGATTTATTCAAGCAGATGGGCCGACTATGGTTAGCATGTCCTAGTAGACCTGGTAGAGAGAGAAACAAAGCTTGCGTCAAGATTGCGTAGTACAATTGGCTCTCGACTTGTCTAACTTGGGCTCTCTATGTACCTCTGTTACCAAATGCGTCCAGACTCGGCAGTGGGCGCACATCCAGACCACGACCGGTCTCCACAAACGGCATCATTAAAATGGCTAATGAACGTTACATCCGTTATCACAGCTTTTAGTTTGGGTCAGGATTACCATAGATGATGTATCCACGAAAACCTGACATACCGGCCAGCTTCTGGCTTGTGGAAGCAGTTGTGTTTGCCTAGGCTGTCAATGTCTACCATGCGCACTCGTCGTGCAACATTATTTCTAGCCCAAGATACGGCTCTATGACCATTTTCATGTGACGAGTCAGTATAAAATGACCGGCGAAACACAACAGTATGGTTTTCAGCAATAAGCTGCCTTTACCTAGGGCGGAGTTTCCCTAAATTTGCTCGCTGAAATCTTGACAGTCTTCTCATACGTCCTACTTTACATAGTGAGCTCTATCATTTATATTACTTCGACCTATCAGCATAACCTTCCACGTGAATATTGCATTCTTGGCTGTCCCTTTCTGATTCATCACTTCAGTGTCAGTCACAAGATCATCTTTCGCCCAAAGCACTATAGATTGAGCATACTGATGGATTAGGTAGAACATTTTTGAGAATGACCGCCGCGGATACCAATGAGTCTAGGGGAGATCCCTTCCGGAAAACCTGCCTTGTGCCCTACGTGGACGTTGATTCGGCCCCTCCTGCTATTCAAGAGAAGCTTAAAGTGCTTCCATTTCGGCGTAACATCCTCCTGACGTTGGCTCATTCCCGGGGCCTATTTCCACATTTTAGCGGTCTCCTGGGTGCTTGTTTCGATGGGAAACAGCGCAATCTGCCAGTCTTCGATTGGCAGTTGATCGTGCTGCGGATTGCTACAGTCCTCAAGGCTAAGTATGAGTTTGATGTTAATCAGCCTGTGGCTGAGGTATTTGGATTCCCGAAAGAAAAGATCGACGCTATTGAGTGCTCTACTCAAGAAATCTTGGATGGTAGAGGTCCGTGGACTGATCGGGATCGGGTGATTCTTCGCCTTATCGATGAACAGCTGGCGACTTATGACAATAAGCCTGAAACAGTCAAGGACGCTCTCGAACTGCTGTCCGTGGAGGAAACAGTCGAGGTTTTAATGATGATCGGTATCTATGCGCTATTAGCTCGGGTAATTAAAGGCTTAAAGGTGGATGATGACCAGCCGATTCCTGACTTGAAGGATAAAATCAAGGCTGCCATTACTGATTGATGAAAGTCATCTGTAATTCTGGCACTGGATCTGTTATTCAATAGTGATTTTTGAAATACTATGTCGTATCGAAGTCCAGACAGTATAAGTTTTCTTACATTGTACGAATATGGCCTGAAGCGTAGTCGAGTATTCCAGTCACAGTGACTCCAGTTATGGGCGCTAGGGTTCTTAAAGCCACATATTACGATCCTTCTTGACTTTTGTCTAGCTCTCGCTCAGTCCAGTTGTTTTAGCCGGTTGTTATATGGGTGATTAAGTGGTGTCTACGGTAGGTTGATTACAGGGCGTTTGACGCGAACCGAGACTAGTGTGTTCTCAATAAAGTACGGAGTACGGAGTACATAACCAGATAATGGTGAATCTAGCTCAACACTTGCCATTCGGACGGACTTTAAAGCTTGCAGATCACTCTTGCTACAAGCTTGACTAAACCTTTCCTCGAAGATTGGTGAGGCGAATCATGTTTTAGCTGCTAGCTGCAAACCAGGGGACCACTCTGCAAGTGGACTTCAGTGTTTCGGGGTTTCCAGGGCTGTGGTATGACTGACCTAGGGCGAATCTTTTCCGAACGAAGAATATGAACAAAGTTTGCAAAACCTTCTCATAGGGAATACGGACTGCCTGGTTTGTAGAGGTTCTCGAGACCATATGAAATGTCCCTCTCATTGCGTAAGGGCTACCCGGTGCTACCGGGTGCCCCGCCCACACCGCAGATTGTCCTCGACACCAGTGCGTAGATGACTTCAGCGGATCTCCCGATTGGATGCATGTTGACGCCTGCTGCACGATATCTATACGGAATATACCAATAAAAACATATAACTGTATAATATAATCTAAACAAGTATTAGTTTGAAAATCAATCATTCTAATGATGTAATATGAAACCATTGCTCCAGACCAGGTTCGCCCTTGAACCTGGCTAATGAAAACTTGATCAATAACCTGCAATGGTCGCGGTCATTGACTTTATATTGTAAGAATCGCCCCTGTGGAGAATAGGTAACGCAACCAGGTACCGATCCGTCCGGGCGATCCGGTCGATCCCATTTACAAATAAGATAAAACAAGATTTGTACTACTAGTGCTAAGGTTCAAAGTTTATTGGCACTCTTATCTATTATTATCATTTTTTTGTGAAAAATAAAAAAGAAAGGATCTTGCAGCAGTCCGTTTGCAGCTGACTTGTAAGCTCGAATCATGTTGGTTGACCAGCTAAACTCTTCCAATGCTGCCGGGAAACCTTTACTAACCCAAGCGGCATTTAAAGAAGCTTAGGAGATTCCGAATGGTCCTTTCGTACTTGAGGAAGGACTGGAAGGCACACTTCACGTGGCTCAGGCATCTGGTGTACATATTTGCTGTTTACCGTCTTTCGTCCTCAGAATTTTACCTCCTATTGAATGATTACCTTGAGAAAATATATATAGGAAAATAAAGATTAAAAAACTCTTTATTATGACAATTGCAGTATGGGCCAAAACCCCTTCTTAGTGGACTTTTGCTGAATCCCCTTCCCAATAGGCCGTGGGGCAAATACGCTCCACCGCTGATATATCAGCAAATCTCGCCCAATGCCGAAGGCTGGTGCACAGGGCAGCTGCAGCGGGTGCTAAAGTACGGTGTATCCGAGTGGACATTATTCACTACTGCCCTCTAATACTCGAGCAGGCACTGTTTCTTCCTGAGGCGTCTGACTTCGTCGCCAGTTCACCACAACAGAGTGTTAGATTGGCGTATCCCTTGGGGGAGAGTGAGTTCGTCCTGGGCCTCCGGAGGGAAGCCCAGCGAGCGGGACTGCATGTCAATGTTGGTATTCATGAACCAACAACGGGTGACCGAGTGAAGAACTCCTCGATCTGGATCGATGACAAGGGAGTCATCACTCAACGCTACCATAAGCTGCACCTATTCAATACGACTACGGAACAAGAAAGCAGGCATGTACACGTTCTCGGCATTCTGCTCTTATCTACTAATGCCAACTTCCTCAACTAGGACAGTTGAAAAGGGAAAGGGTATACTACCTGTGTTCGAGACCCCAGTTGGCCGCGTCGGCTTAATGATGTGCTTCGACGTAAGTCAAATAAACGAGAGCTTTAATATGAGGAGGCCAGCTAAACTCATGGCGTTTTGGCCGCAGTTACGCTTTCCAGAAATGAGTCTCGCGCTGAGGCGACAAGATGCTCAGATACTTAGCTATGGCTCGGCTTTTTTAGCTGAGACTGGACCTGCGCATTGGGAGACGTTACTCCGGGCTCGAGCCATTGAGACACAATGCTATGTTATAGCAGCGGCACAAGCTGGACCGCATAATGAGAAAAGAAGTAGTTATGGCCATGCAATGATTGTAAATCCTTGGGGCGAGGTTGTGACTCGACTCGGAGATGAGCAAGAAGTACCTGAAATTGCAACAGCTGATATTGACCTTGGTTTTTTGTCAAGAGTCAGGAAGGAGATGAAGTTGCCAAGAAGGACGGATATTTATTCAAAAATATAGAATTTCTACCAGGTGTTGGCGACATTGCTGTATCTCTTCGAGTCTCGCTGCGCTTCCTGTGCTGAAAGCTACCTGCCAGAACTAGGATATCTCTTGTGTCGAAAGACAATCTGTATCATATTTTGAAAGTGATCCTTTTTTCTTTATTTCTTTTTAAGGGATATATCAACGTTATTTAATAAAAATTGTTGGTATAGTGAAATAGAAGCATTAAGTGACATGTCACAGAACACATGGATAGGGTTGCATCAGGTCCGTCATCTCTAATCATTTGTTACATTGCCCAGCCCCTTGGTCGCGTTTCAGGTGAAAGTCAATTGGGTGATGAATTGGTGAGCTGCCCAAGAAAAAGATTCAATCGGATTTGGCTCTTTTACCTTCCTTCAGGCCAAATATCAGTCATTATAAAATTGCAGCTGTGTACGTCATACATATATTTAGTGATTCTTTTACTATATAAAGCTATAATAGCCGTACCAAGATTCACCCGCTCAGGTTCATTAGTACCACTAAGCCCTGTAGCTCTACAACGCGCAATCAGATTCCAGCTCCTCAATTCAAGCTAAACTCTGTTTCTTGGCCCCCTGTGCAGTACCTCAAACATGGTCCGCTTCGAACAGCAAATAGTCCTCCCCGGAGCTGAGTTTCCCCTGGAGACCGCAGTGGCACTCGTGGACTACTATAGCAAAAGCAACTATTACGTCTACGAACGCGGTGATAGGTGGTACCTCGGGCTTGGTGCTCATGCATCCCTAGTCCTCGATCCAAAGGGACAAACCGCGACAGAAATCGACAAAGAGGGACGGAAAGAGTCGATCCCCATAACCAACTCGCCTACGGACCAAATCAGACAGTTTGCCTCCAAATACTCCAGCCATGGAAAAATATTTGGGCAGGTCGGTTTCAACTATTCTGCGCGCTGTTCAGGCCAGGCCTACGTGCCAAGTCGGTGGCCGATGCTAAGCCTCATGGTTCCCTGCGTGCAAGTCAGCATAGATCGTAATCAGATTATAGTCACAGGATACGCTGAAAATGAGGTCTGCGAAGTTAGCAAGCATATCAAAGGCAGACTTGGAACAATCTCCATGGACAATATATATCACCCATCCAAGCCCCATGGCGCGATTGACCTCACAGTGAACGCAGGCGAGTACAAAGCCCGCGTAGCCAACGCAATTACAGATATTGCTGAGGGCAGATATACCAAGGCTATTCCGTCCAGGAAAGTTCCCTTGGATTTTCGGGTCGATATGCTAGCGACTCTCCTCCACGGCCGACGAGCGAACAATCCTGCACGCACATTCTCGCTTAACCATATGGGCATGCAGGCGACCGGCTTTAGCCCTGAAGTTCTTCTCTCCATCGATGACGGGAATGTCTATACCGAAGCACTAGCCGGGACCCAGCGTTCGGAATCGCCCGAGGCTAGCCTTGATCCATTCGACAACAAATTACATAACGATGCCAAGGAGGTTATGGAACATGCCATTGCAATCAAGGGGTCCATCCGTCGGTTGAGCCAGGTGTGCCTTCCTGAGTCAATCTTTATTAAAGATTTCATGAAAGTTATGCCGCGAGGAAGCGTGCAGCATCTCTTTTCCCATGTGTGTGGACGTCTGGGATCAAACTACGACGGCTGGGATGCTCTACCGGCTCTTATAGCCAATATCACCGTCCCTGGGATGCCGGGACAGGGGAACCTGGAGGCAATTCGGTGCTTTGAGCCTGAGCCCAGGGATCTCTACTGTGGTGCGGTGCTTATGCTGGATGAGTGCTCAAAACTCTTCGATGCGACGCTGGTTCTTCGCACAGTGTTCCAGGATGAAGGTCGGCAGTGGCTACAAGCTGGGGCTGGAGTCACGAAATACTCAAACCCAGAGCGTGAGTTTGCCGAAACATGCGAAAAGTTGGAAAGCGTGGCGCCGTTTGTGGTGACCCAGCGTGATTCAGTTCGAGGAAAATCAATTGCATAACCAGAAGGATTTGAATCCATGCAGTGAGAATATTATCCTGATATAACAATGCATCTGTTTGACGAAATGCTTACTCAAAAATGGCCTTACAAACCTGGTTTTTCTTGTTAGTAGTTGATAGGTCAAGGAGAATAATAATCCTGTATTTAACAATTTAATTAGACAAGGCACTAGAGCAATCTAAGGAAATACTTAAAAAGATTCTAAGTAGTAATATAGTCATAATAGAGATATTACTAGATTAGGAAATTATTGTAAATTTATATATCTACATAGCAGAGCTGCCTATAAAGGGGTATCTTACAGGCTCTGCCTGCTGGTAGACAGCCTAACCATTATCCAGGCTAATAGCCTCCGTTAGATAGTCTCATGACAGTCCATTCTCTCGCTTCTAGCTACTACGAATCCAGCAGCTTCCTTTTTCAGTTCCTTCGTAACACTATGTTATGAAAGCCAATTTTGAGCGTCAAGTCCGCCCCAGGGCAGTGGGTACAGCAGATGATTATTCTTAGCATGTTCTTGGGGCTCTCGCCAAGGATCTCTCTGGCTTGAGGGCGGCTTCTTAGCTATGGATAAAACCATTGTGAGAAGCTAGATTGGACTGTCTGACTATGGCATAAGCTCAATCGATCCCAAGTCCTAACGCAACCACGCAACCGAGTCAGTGGCTGTGGGAAGACGACAGAAGGCCATTTGTACAATCTGTGTGCCCTTGCCTCGAGAGGATGCCTCCATTGACATCTTTTGGAAGCTTGAATACGCTTAGCTGTGTCGGATGGCTATTTCAGCCTCGTTTCCATAGCTGCCGATCATCCCCTCCCGAACTCCTGAACGGGCTGTACATACTCCTCACCGACTGCGCTATTGTCGATCGGTATTCACCTCTAGTGAGAGTGTCAGCTGGGTGTTGAGGCGTTCTAAGCTAGCGTACTAATGCAAACTACGGGACTGTTGTACGGTATTTGTGGCGAACGCACTATTAGGCCAGCTGTCCCTCGCGCGAAGCTCGACGAGACCACGCAAGGCGCAGCCGAGAATGGTTATTCGCTGTTCTTTGCGAGATTTCTCCAGCGCAGAGGGACTGCTGCAGGTTGACCTGGTAGCCGAACCTTTCAGGATTCATATTCTTGAGGATACAACTTTTGCGCCCGGTTCTCCGTACCTTCGGATATGGCTAACCCTAGGCCAAGCCTATAGAACACTCCATAGGATCGGTTGACTTATGAAAAAACAGGCTGGATCTTCCCACAATTCCTCAAAGCCAACCGCTCAGCCATCAACACCTCGTACACATGTGAGACCCATCCGCAGCAAATCTTCCTTGTATCCTTGGGATCGACAATCTCCTGCACCCCAAACGCATTGGCCGTCCGCACGGGATTCATCAGCCGCAGATATTCCTCCTCCAACTCTTTATACCGTGCAGCCTTGCCCTCTTTCCCGCCTCGTTGCTCCGCCTCTCGCAGTTCCTGGCGATGGCCCACCTCGATTCCCCCGTCCAGCGGCAGAGACCCCCAGTTCCCGGACGGCCAGGCAACCTGCACGACGGGGTCCCGGGCACCGAGCATGACCCCGCCGGCGACGCCATATGCACGCCTTGTGATCACGTTGAAGATAGGAGTCGTCGTAGCAAAGTAGGTTTTGGCTAACTCAACACCCCAGCGCATCGTGGCGTTGCGTTCGGCGACGGTCCCAATCGCATATCCCGCTACACATTAGCATTAGCATCTTTTCTTACAGTAGCAAGGGAAAGACCGAGACATACGGACGTCGACGAACTGCACAACCGGCAGATTCATCACATCGCACAGCTTCAGCAGCCGCGCCAGCTTCTGGCTCCCCGCCGCATCCAGCGCACCCCCATTCACCTCGCAGTTATTCGCGATGATCCCCACCGGCCGCCCACCCAGTCTCGCTAGCCCCCCGATCGCCGTGCGGCCCCATAATCCCCCGATCTCAAACCACGAGCCCGCGTCTACTACAGACTTGATGATAGTGTAGGGGTTGTACATCCTCGCCGCACGCCGCGGGATAACAGTCCGCAAGCCGACATCCTCTCTGTCCACTGGATCCTCGCACTTCACGACCGGAGGCGCCTCGCCGCCATGGTTGGGCAGGAACCCGAGGACCGTCCGCAACTGCTCGAAGCACTCGGCCTCATTGGCGGCAAGGTTATCGATCGTCCCGTTGGTGCAGTGCACCATGGGCCCGCCTAGGTCCTGAAAATCCAGTCCTTCCTCGAAGGTGGCGTTGGCGACGACCTCCGGGCCGGCATTGAACAGCGCGCCGATATCCGCCGCCATGACGGAGAAATGACACGAGACGACGCGTGCTGCGCCGAGACCGATCTATCACCATTAGTTTAGACCAGAGGAATGGAGAGAGGAAGAGGGGGGAGGTACAGCAGGTCCAACGACAGCCCCCAGATTTGGAATGCCCTTGTTCAGCTGCTCGACGACCTGCGCGTACATGCGCACGTAGGGGAGGTAGCTCCATCCTTCTTTGCGGATGGTGGTCACGCTGCCGCCGCCGGAGCTGCCGTCGACGAGCTTGATGACGGGCAGTTTGAGCGCGATGGCTAGCTTCTCGGCGTAGATTGTCTTGTCTGCTGTTGAGCCGTCTGCATGTCCGCTGCGGATGCTAAAGTCGTCGGCTGTGAGGAGGACGCGTCGGCCGCGGAGCTTCCCGAAGCCCTGGACATTGTTGCTTGGCGTGAAGGATTCGGGGACTTCTGTCGTGGGACCTGTGGGTTTCCAGGTGACGGTGCCAGAGACGGAGCCGATTTCTTCGAATGAGTTGGGGTCGAGGAGCTGGGTGATGCGCTCGCGGACCCAGAGCTTTCCGGCTTGTTTTTGGCGTGTGTAGCCGCGGTGAGACGGGTTGGGGGTTGCGGCGATGTCTTTGAGGGTGGTGATGGTGGAGAGGACGTCGGAGTAGTCTGGTGGTAGTTTGGCTGTTGACAGGTGGGAGGAGAGTTGATTCAGACGTTTCGCGGCTGTGTCGTCTTTCATTTTGTAGATTCCTCAATGCTTCAATGTACTGATACTGTGCAAGATGCTAGAATGATATAAGATTGCGGGGAACCGAGAGCCGAGGTTCCCCGCATCGTTCTCCAGATCTATATCTATATCAACACTTGGCTCTACACATCACTGCCAATCGATGCACTCAATCCATAATGAAAAAACTCCTGATAGCCAACAGAGGCGAGATTGCAGTGCGCATCTTGCAAGCTGCCCGCGAGCTTTCACCCCCAATCCACACTGTTGCCCTGTCCACCACTAACGACACATCGCATTGTCTCCTGGGCTACCCCGATCAGACCATCTCGCTTCCCTCTGCAGCATCCTATCTCGATATATCCCTGCTCGCACAGATTTGCCAGGAACATGGGATTGACACCGTTCACCCAGGCTACGGCTTCCTTAGCGAATCGCCCGAGTTCGCTCGCCGCATGCACCAAATCGGGGTGACTGTCATCGGGCCGGGGGCTGAAATTCTCGAGCGGACAGGCGACAAACTGCAAGCCAAAGCGCTTGCTGCATCCTGCGGGGTTCCAGTTCTCCCCTCTCACTCCGCACAATCTCTCGACGAGATCCGCGCGTTTGTGGAGAAAGTCGGGTACCCAGTCATGATCAAAGCAGTAGACGGGGGCGGCGGACGGGGGATCCGGCTGGTCCACCAGCACCAAGCATCCGAGCTAGCAAATCTGGTGGCAAGAGCCCGGAGCGAATCCCCATCGCAGACCGTCTTCGTCGAAAAAGCCGCCGTGGACGGCTTCCACCACGTCGAGGTACAGGTCCTCGGCGACGGGACAGGGACCGTCCACCACCTGCACGAACGAGACTGTAGCGTGCAGCGACGGTTCCAGAAAATTGTCGAGTGTGCCCCGTCTCTTCTGGACCGGTCGATTATTGACAGAGTAATTGAAGCGGCGCTGCGCATCGCCCGCACAATCCGGTACCGGTCGCTCGGTACATTCGAGTTCCTCGTCAGCGAGAGCAACCCCGAATTCTACTTCCTTGAGATCAACCCCCGTCTGCAGGTCGAGCATACCATCACCGAGACCGTGACAGGGGTGGATCTCGTACAGGCACAGCTGCGACTGGCCCGGGGTGAGTCTCTCCAGGCCATCCTGTCAGACTCTGTGTCGAGACCCTCGGCACGATCCATCCAGCTCCGTCTCTGCGCCGAAGACCCCAGCGCCAACTTTACTCTGAGTATTGGCAAAATCACCGACTTCTTCGTGCCCCCCGGCCACGGCGTCCGCGTCGACACGCACCTCTCCCCGCCAGTAACCGTCGCCTCGGACTTTGACAACCTCCTTGCGAAAATCATCGTCACGGCATCGAGCTGGGAGTCCGCTGTGCGAAAGGCGCGGCGCGTGCTGAGCGATACCCGTATCGAAGGCGTCAGGACGAACCTGCCCCTCCTCCGGGGGATTGTCGCATCCGAGGACTTTCTAGCGGGGAGAGTCGACACGCAGTGGCTGGAGAGGAATCTCCAGTCTGTCCTGGGAACAGGCGAACATATCTCCGCCTCGCTTGTCTCGGTTCACCAGCCGTCCAAACCGGCGTTACAGCTGCCGACGTCCTCCCTCCTCTTCCGCCGCGGCGACGCATGGAGCATCTCCCTCTCCCCTCTAGCCCTATCCCCAACGTCAAAAGAAGAGACGGAAACCAGACACCACCTCCGTCTCGCCCGCGTCCTCCGCAATGACTTCCCCTCTTCCCTAACCGCTGAGATCGAGTATACCACGCCATCGGCGTCCATTCCATACAAACTCCACCTCGCAGCAACAGGCGCAAACACCTCAGCTAGCGCCCTCGTCTCGGGCCATCGTCGCGGCGACCCGTTGAACCCGCGTCATATTGTCCTCCCGCTGTCTGGGAAATTAATCGAGGTGCTGGTGAGGCCTGGCGAGACCATCGCGCAAGACCAGGTTGTTGCGTTTGTGAAGCAGATGAAGATGGAGCTGGAGGTAAGGAGTCCGCGGGCGGGACGGGTCAAGTGGGCGTTTGAAGTGGGGGATGGGGAGGAGGATGTGGTTGAGGGGATGTTACTCGTCGAACTCGATCCTGTCTCTGTGAGTGTGCCTGAGAAGGGCAAGCTTTGATCGAGTCTACCTCGTGACAGTTGACTCTGGTATATCAATGTGATGATTCTATTAGGGTTAGGCATGGGAAAGGTAAAGAATTGTATAGGATACTCTACGTACCATTCATAATACACATCAATACATAAATATATACAATGCCACATGCAAGCAGAACGCTATAGACATACATTCATATCAAGATACAGACATCACCACTCATCATGCACAAAACCCTAACCCATTGTCATCTAACGATTCCCCGCAGCTGGCATCTCAGCCCTCGGAACCACCCCATCGACCAACAACTCAAAAGCCGGAGGATAGTGAGCCCCCTGCACCTCAGTCAGGTAAACCTAGGCCGCTTAAGCGGTTTACCCGCGCGCAGATTAACCCACGAGGGAATACTCTGCTTCGTGAGCTTGGCTTGACGACGTCGGAGGAGGACAAGTAGAAAGAAGGCTAATGCGCCGATGGCAGCCGCACCGGTGACAGAGCCGACAGTTACTCCGCTATGGCGCCGGCTTATAATGACGGCGATGATTCGGGAGTTGAGTGGATAATGATGTGGATATTGCGGAAGTGCTGGGTGAGACTGGGTAGAGGTAGGCCGTACGCTGCGCTTTTTGAATAAGCTGGCGAGCTGTGTGCTGTTGAAGCCGTTTTTGGGTTCGGTGAGGGCTGCGCCGCCGGTTGGACTATTAGTGTTAGTGGAAGAGCCCGAGAAGTGTGCTATAGTGTAGTACGAGAACCTACCCCCGCCGATCACTTTCGAAATCTTAGGTGGAATCGCGCATCCTTCAATATCCCTTGCGTTGTACTTTGTTCTCCAGGAGAGAGTCTGCAGGGCTCCCTATTCCGTTGGCAAAAGTCGCCTTGTCGCAGTTGCGTGCCTGAGGATAATACGCCATCCCATCAATTGAGGTAATCCCGCCAATAACCAACATGGTATGTTTATGGACGAGCTTGCATTGTGCTTGTATCGGATGGTATTGTTCCGTAGACTCGAATCCATTGGAAAGAGGGTATGGAGAGGACGTAGACGTCGCCGTCGGAATCTCCTGTATTTTGTGCCATTCCTCTGAAAACATAGCTACTGATCTTGAGCGTCTCATTAACCAAAAGATCCGGTTGTCTTACATTGAATAAGACGACTGATCGTCCGACGCAGCTACCACGCTCAGCCGGCCATTCGCCAGCGCGGAATGTCGCCCCTTGTTTGCTGCGTGTACCATTTCACGAACGAATTTCCTTGAATTCTAAGTTCTAGACCGTTAGATAAAGACCGAGAACGAAAGAGGAAAGACTATACCTGACGAGTCGTATCATTCTGCCTCGCAGCCAAAACAGAAAGCTTCTCGCCGACGGGATACGTTTATCCCCCAAAAGCCACGAGGAGGCCCTGGTCACCCGCAGATTCGATCAGATTCACGTAGCCATCGCCAATGGTACCGAAAGTGCCCATATCGGCAGTTGACGCATTGGTCCACTCGAGTGTATTCAAATCTAACGTGATCAGTCCGGGGGTCATGGACGTATCCGCCCCGGGGGTAATATGGAAGACAGGGTTCCCAGCCGTATGCAAAGTGCCGCTTAGATAGTAAGCTTTTTTATCAACGGACGACTGGACTGCGCCGCCCTGTCCAGTTCTTACATGCGATGTCGTACTTCCATGTTGCCAGCGGCGGGACCGGCGGCCCTCCCCACTCGCTGGCATAGCCTCCGTAGAAGAAGAGGCTTTCGTTATTAGAGAAGGAGGCTCCTTCATTCAGGTACGGGGGACAGTCAGCAGGGTCTGATGCATTCCATGGCTTGCATGTAGTTGAAGAGACCAGTGTCGGAGTTCTGCCATGATCTTGACAGGTCGATTGTTTCGAGATCGGTGACTGCAAGGTCAGAGAGAACGACAGACTAAGGAGGGAAACGGACATGCCAAGGGGATTATGGTGCCATTTGGCAAGAGGGTGTGCAGTTCCCCGCCATCGATGAATAGTGCTTGGTTGTTGACAATGGCTGAGAAGTCAATGATGGTCAATATCCATAGACTGTCGATACGCACTTGAATGAAACAGTCAAGTGCAATTGGTTGGAGCAAGACTAAGCTAGAATATTATATGTAGGAAACCGAAGATCGAAGCATATCGCGTCATACTGGACTATGCTATATTATATTCAGCTTTTGGGCGGAACACGGTGTTTACAGTAGTTGCCCGAAGCCGAATGCACAACATCATGACTTATGATTGATCATGGTCAAGAATTGACATCATGGCCGTTGCGACGATATGAGCCTACTGAGCTCATTCGATATAAGACATGTTGGCGAGCATGTTTCTACATTGTACGACGAGATTGACGGAGGGGAGCAGACTCTCCTCTCTTATTAGCTTGAGAGGAAGGTACCAACTGTGGACAATCCCGAATTGCTATATTCATTTTATATTAAGGCTTTCTTAGGCGCACGACGCGTAGGATGAACAACTATCACCATACGTCCATACCTCAAATATGCCAGGTTCTCCAAGGCCAGGGAGTTCTGGTTGGGCCAGGGAAGAGATCCTAGACTCCACAAAGACCCTTAAGGCACTTGGCAAAGTAGACAGCTCGATGATCGATGATATTAATGGCTGATTCCGACAAGTTTAATCCACTCGTGAGTTGTGCCAGCGTGGAACTGCTGAAACGTTTGCGGAAGCGCCCATGCCGCCGAGATTTCCCCATTCGGTCTCTACGGCAAATAGGGAAAACGGGTTCGTGGAGATAATCCTTCTTTTTCTTTCTTAGCTGCGGCACTTCATAATAGTATTACATGCCCAACCTTTCAATTGCCGGCAGAATATATGGCGAGCAATGAGGAGAAAGATGTCGGTGCCCCTTTTCAAGGTTGGCGACCAATTCCGACGGACACAGTAGTGCTTACACATCAATAGGTAGTACATTAATCCTTGTTTAGCGCCGGGCTAATCGTACCATTTTAGCCAATTAATTAGTCACTTGAGTGTGAAGCGCATGGGTTGCACTTGTACATGAATGTCGTCGGACTGGCTTGGGGCCAAGAAGGGGGAGCCAGGTTCAATCCATGCATCATATGTATCCCGGCACATGGTAGAGTAGATCAACTGGAAGAACCTTAACCTAATCTGATCCTCAAAACGAACCCTTTTAGCAATCGACAATCCTCCCCCTTGCCATGGAATTGAATCCAAACCAATCATTGGATTCCGGTGGGACTCCATACCAGGGCCCAGACGGCTTGGACTTAGCGGCATTCTGCGAGACTGTCAACAGGCGTCTTACTCTGCCCCATTCAGTACAGGTGTTATTAACTCTTAAAGGTTAGTACCGTACTTAAAGTGGCCCAACTGCTTCCGGTTCCGCTTTCAAATCGATTTGCTCCAAAACCTTCGACATCCAACTGGCAGAGTTTCAGGCCCCGGTCGTCTTAGGGACATGGCGTTGCGCTGACCTGGGATGAGCCCGGTGTTTGATAAGGCGCTGAAGGGCCACCTCGGTTGCGACCATTTTCCCTGAATCTCTCTCTTTCTGTGCGATTATTTTTCATCGCCTTCCCCCCCCTCATCCAACATGGTGAAATTGTCGCCATTGAGGGTTCGATCGGCCGCTCTTATATTTTCAGGGGTCTCGTTTACTCTGGGGGTTTGGTTGTTTGGTGGTCGGACCCACGAACCGGTGGGATTTAACATTCCGTACAACCACGCAGATTCCCCATCACCACCAGGAGACCATCCGATCGATCAACTCATCAGAAATGCCGATGCAGAATGGCGCGCGCTGCTGGGAAAGGAGGCAAAAACTTTCGAGGCCGCAACGGAGGAATATCGTCGCCGTCGGGATCGACATCCACCTCCAGGCTTCAAAGAGTGGTTCGATTTCGCTCGATCCAAGGACGCGCTCATTATTGAGGACTTTTTCGATCAGATTTATGATGACTTGAACCCATTCTGGGGCCTCCAACCGAAGGAGATCCGACGACAGGCGCAGAGTCTCAAACCTCGCATCGCTGTTCGCAAGCATAAAGCGACCGCCATCGCGGACCACGAAGCCCTTTGGTTAAACTCATGGCTCAGTCTTGTGCGCAGCATCCAGCAGTACCTTCCCGACCTTGACATGCCGTTTAACCCCATGGATGAATCGCGAATCGTTGTGCCTTCGGAAACCATCGCCGAATACATGGTCAAGGAACGCGTAGGCCGACAGGCGATGCGAGATAAGAGCCCTGCGGAGTTTATCACGGAATACGCAGCTGCTAAAGATGAAGCCACGTCTGAGAAATTCGAACCTCGCTTCCTGGGTCCCAACGATGGTAAGTTCTGGGATATGGCTCGGGTCGGCTGCCCGCCAGACAGCCCATCGCGCAAAAGTCACACCATCGACCCGGCTACAATCCTGCAGGTGTCCTTGGAGAACTTTCTGCCCCACTCGCAGAATGGCTATGTGCGCAACTGGACCCAGTCCAAGGATATCTGTTGGCGTCCGGAGATGCAGGCGCTCCACGGCACCTTCATCGAGCCCGTGTCCATATCCACCGCGCACGAACTCTTTCCTCTCTTTGGAGGATCCAAGCTGCCAGTCAATAATGAGATCCTCATACCTCCTGCTATGTATTGGGCCAAGGACAAGCGATACTCTGGCGGCAACAAACACGGTGGCCCATGGGAATTCAAGAAAGATTCCTTGATCTGGCGTGGCATCGCCTCGGGGGGTCGAAACCGAGTCAACAACTGGACGGGTTTTCAGCGCCATCGTCTAATAGCCATGCTGAACGGCACATCCGTCGCCGCTGCCGAACGGAACAATTCTCACTTTGTGAATTTCATTCTCCCCCACTACGACTACTACAATCTAGCCTCGGGGCATGCCGGCCGCCTCCACGAGTTCGTGGAGGACCATGTCGACGCGGGCTTCATCCATCTCGTCTGCTACCCCTGTGTCCCAGACCAGCCCTGCAAGTACGATCTGACAGATCCACACTGCGCCTACACGGAGCCGTACTTTGCCCTCGTCCCCGCCATGCCCATGGGCAAGCAGTACGACTACAAGTACCTGCCTGACATTGATGGCAATTCCTTCAGCGGACGGTACCGCGGGTTCTTATTATCGACTTCTCTCCCCATCAAAGCAACCATCTACGACGAATGGCACGACTCGCGGCTCATCCCCTGGGCCCATTTCGTGCCCATGGACTCGACGTTCCTCGATATCTACGGCATAATGGAATACTTTATTGGATACGGCGGGCCGGGCCATGACCACGCCGCGCGAAAAATTGCCCTGAACGGCAAGGAGTGGGCGGAGAAGGTGCTTCGCCGGGAGGATATGCAGATCTACATGTATCGGTTGTTGTTGGAGTATGCCAGGATCTGTGATGATAGACGGGATATTCTGGGGTATACCGAGGATATTCTATGGGTCGATCGTGAATAGACCGGCTGATGGTATAAACTTTTCTAATGTATTTACGACCCTCTTTTGTATATAAACTTTTGCACTAATAGAAATTGCTTTGAATGTTTCTACAAGGCGACTTCCTCTACCAGGTCATCCTGAGACTCTGGCCGGTGACCTTGCTGGAACTTGAGCCATTAGTTGTTAATTGAGAACGCTTAGAAATGTTCCGGGCTCTCCTATGAGCTTATGGAGAGGTCGCTTGTTCGCGCTCCTCGCGGTGCAACAAAGCTTAACGTAGCGTCAATCCTCTCATCAATTCATGCCGGTGCTGCTCAGATATACCATGGTAAGCCGCGGAGTATTCACCCTTAGCAAGCATCGTGTGGAACCAGGATGGATGAGATGAAGATGACCTTGCAGAGAGACAGACTGAGGCACCTTCATTCTCTTTGTGAGCTGCTGATGAGATAGCGTTTATAAGGTAGATGTGCTTGTAGACCTTATATAGGGTTAGTATCCTAGGCAAGACCCTGAGCTGGTGTCGGTGCTAAGGTCACGGCCTGTAGTTTTAGTGTTGTGGATTAGATTGAGTTAGGTTTGGCTGGATGGGATTATAGTGATGGTTAGATAGAGCTGTATAAGTGATAGAGGAAAGGAGGTGCTATATGAGAAATGAAGCCTAGTGTACACCTCTAGCCATGTCCCAGCTCCCTATTTAGAGATGGTGGGTGTTGGGGGGGTGAGTTAGGGCTATCTTATAACTAATTATGGTATTCATGCGGGGTTGAATTAGGTGCAGCAAAGGTATATCTCCCCTTCTTTTTCCCAAAGAGGAATATGAAGCAGGTACGCAACGATCATGTAATACCTGCATTCGTGCCTTGGCTGTTGGAACCCATTTGCTCCACGGATAAGTAATTGGCGGAAGGGTACCCTCGGCCTGCACTAAACAAGGATTAAGGGAGACTACTGCTGCTACTGCGCCTGTCGTAGTTAATGCTGTAAGCATGGTTAACCTCAGAAAAGGACGGCCAACTTTGAAATGAGGCACCGATTGCCCAGTACGCAGGAGGCCCTTCTGCTTGACATCTTCCGACTGCGCCGGAAAAGGGGGTAGTTGTAAAATTCATGTAGTAGCCCGACTTGTAGGAGGAAATGGGTCTCACCAACCCCATGGAGCAGTATTGGCGCTAACAGCGGTCCCCAGCAGCCCAGCCTTCCTAGCAACGCCATAGTTTCGTGAATCTGGAGTGGGTTCAATATGGCTCATTACCATCGAGTTACCTTGTCTGCCTTAGTACGGGCCGTAGGGGCTTTAAGAGGTCCAATCATAACTCCCTAGCCCTCGGGAATTTGAGGTATTTAAGGTATGGTTGTGGTTGTCCGTCCTATCCGGATGTGTCTAAGAAGCCTTAATATAAACTTAATGTAAAAGTAATTGACATTGTGTTTATGGTTGGTACCTTGCCTGTCACTTAAGCCGAATATGATAAGACAGTCTCCCCATTCTCCAATGAACTCGTCCTGTTGAACTCAATGTTCTATTGTATATTGATCCTTTGGACATCTACTCCCTCCCATCTGACAGTGCGCAGTATCACAGGATATGCATCAATATCTTTCCTTGCTCCGCATTCGGATACAGCTAGCTCTTGTATTTTGTCTCACGGTGGCGTACGTGATTCCAAATTCCATGATTTCCAAAGATTATGGGATAGCAAGACCGGTGTGTAGGGGTTAGCGACTTCAGCGTTACATCCATATCTAATATCTCTCCCAATCTACTGCACGTTCATTGTGCCATCTTCCCTTAGCGTGAGACACTCGGAGAATTGACCAGTCGCTTACCTTGTTCCTGTTGGTTGTTACCTAAATAGGACATTGCTGGTCTAGTCCAAGACTCCAGAATGTGTCAACGCACTCGGTTATAGAAGGCAGTGTTCGAGATGGCAGTCAATGGCAGTCAATGGGCTCGGCTATAAGAAGGCTCTCTTCCCCACACTCAGCAGTTCTATCTAGACAGTTACTCGAGAGTATCCCTTCCTCTAGGACCCTGCGAGCTGTTCAAAGTCTAATATTCGAAATCCACGTCAAAATGCGCGCAACTCAGCTTGCCCTTCTTGCCCTTGCCGCTTCTGCAAAGCTGGCCACCTCCTTCAAGATCCCCGAGGGAATGATGGACGGGGTTTACAAGGTCTACCTCAACGAGAACGGTGTCGAAGTCCACGAGCCTCTTCTCCCAGAGGATATCATCCAAGTGACAGACCCCGAATCCGAACAACACGAAGCAGCCCTTTTCGAGAGGGCGGACCCTAGTTTCGCTGTTACGTATTGCGGCTGTGGCCTAACCATGTAAGTGGCCAAGTCTATGCAGCAATCCTTTGCGCTATTCTAACTGCTTCGATGTAGGAACCATGGAGACTGCGACAGAGCAGTGCAGAACCTGAAGAACCAATTCGGCGCCGGAACGGTTCGCATCGGACCGAATCTGGCGTGGTATTCGATCAGTGGCAGCGTGGTGGCATTCGCCTGCAACAAAGTTGCTGCACAGGCCGAAGCCAGTGCGGATCGTCTCACTAGGGCCCTCCAGGGTATTACGGAGAGGTGTGGGTGGTACGTTCCGGGGACCACGAGATTTGTCACCAACCTATGGCTCGATCCATACTGGGGATATATGAATTATCACCCTGGTCTGGACTTTTGTGCTGCGTCTACCAGCTCTAGATCTGACAGGTGTTGATTCCGAGGCATTCTGAGTGTTTCGACTCTCGCGACGGATATGGACTAGGGCATGGTGGGAAATATGCTAGTCAAGCATCAGTGTTAGCTTATCAGTGTCCTTCAAATTTGTTCATTCGCTGCACTCGTAATCGAGTAGATGTCCTTAAGTAGATGTCCTTACCTCCTATCAACTTCCGGGACTATACTGAAGGAATGGATGCTACCTTATACATGGATCATACGGAAGAATGCTCAGCGAGCAGCTGTCTTGCAAATCGAGGGCAAGGAAGCCTAACGTTCAGAATGCCTCTTTAGTTCTAGCTCGCTCCAGTGTGCCCATCTGACGTGGAAGGTGTCCGGGTGGGTTACGGTTATCTTCTTGACAGTCCGCAACCGATGCCGGTGTTTCAGGGGAGAGTAGGACAACGGCTTGGGTGCCATTAGAAAGCCTCTAGGAGGAACAATGACTGACTGCGTCTCGTTATCGGATCGAACAATCGAGGACTAGGGCATGTCTTGACGAAGCTCCAAGTACCTCGAGAGTACGGAGATAACAAGGTCGATGTCGACATTGTTCGACGTGCACGGGGGTCTGTTTTCACCGCTGGAGCGCCGAAGCAGCCGGGTTGACGGCCGGCACGGCAGTTCTGGCGTGACGATCTGCCGTAGCGAAGGATCTCCTGCTCTACCCTACACAACGGGAACGCTGGTATCCGATGGCAGGTTCACGGGTGGCCAGCAATGATATTGGTGACGATGTTCTTCCCGGCCTCGTCTTGGTCCGTTCCTCAGCCGTCATTGGATATGCCTTGTGCTAGTTCTGATTGAGTCTAGTTTCAAATCCTGGCTCCCCGTCGTCGTTCTGGTCCATGCTCCTATACCATATGCCAATAGCGCTAATCGACCGGAAGGAATTACTAAGAAGACAAAGTTTTGAGTAAGATCCTACATGCATGATTTCTAGTTCTTGTCCTTATAGTTATGTTCTTCACTACGGGTAATTGGTGCTAAATCCTGCAGTTGTTTCGCCCCGGATTTAAGCCTGGGCTCAGTACGTCAAGGGAAGCTGGTTTCGCCGGAGGAGTTTGCCAAAACTGTTCAGTTTGCCTAGCACGAGGACATAGCTAAATACTCGTTAATTGCTATCCTTCACTCGTTCTTAAGACCATGTCGTACACTTAGCTGCTATTAGGGTGAGATAGGGTAATCTACATATCGTAACATAGCAATCGCACACTGTTGGCTAATTTTTTATGTAATTGACCTAGGTAGTTACCGGTTGAATATATTCCTCGTCTTAAAGCACTTGGCCATCTGTTCATATACTTTGACCCTTTCCAAATCCTTCTCTACCGTGGACGCATCCCATAACTGATTCTCCACCAGAAACGCCCATGCAACCCTAGGAGTCTGCCGGAATGCAAACACTAAATGATGCGCCATCTTGCAGCCAGCAGCGTCTGTTACCTCAGGATCTGCGCCATTAGAAAGTAGACAGCGAACCATCTTCAGTCCACTTCGGGCTGCCAGATGTAGAGGAGTACTGCCATCTACACTTGTTCTTGCTTGGATATCAGCGCCTGCTTCTAGTAGAGCCTCCACCCTACTAGGAACAAATGACCAAGCAGCACAGTGAATCGGGTAGACGAGTTCCAGCTCGTCTTGTTCGGGATCAAAGAACCACTCGTGTAGCAACTCACCCGTCTCCCCACCGGAGGCCAAGCAGCGCGAATCAGCCGGTGCGTTGACGTCAGCACCATACTGGATCAGATAGCGGACCAGTGTGGAATCCGCTTCTCCTCGGTTTGAAAATGCGGCGTAATGTAAGGCTGTGTGGTTTCCAGGATTTGATCCAATTGTTGGGTCAGCTCCGTGCTCGAGGAGGTACTTGGTCATAGTGCTCTGACAGGCGAAAACAGAAGAGTGCAATGGCGTCCAGCCATGGCTACCAGGTTCGTTCACAGTCAAGTTGCTATGATCTAGTATCCACTGCACAGTAGCTACACGACCAGCCTCTGCTGCGCGGTGAAGGATAGATCCATCTGTATTGCTCCGGGCATGGACATCCACACCAGTATCTACCAGCATCTGCACCACAGGTAGCGAACTATAGTATGCCGCTTCATGCAGCACAGTTTCCCCATAGAGATTGCGGAGCTGGACATCCGCAGAGGCAGTAATCAGTTCCCTAACAGCAGGAAGGTTATCCTCTCGCACTGCGTACCATAGTGGGCTCTCCCGCATTGAAGTAAGAGCATTGACATCTGCCCCTGCGGCAATCAAGTACTTCAACAAGGCTGTTTCATCTTCTTGACTCCCTTTCTTAACCCATACACTCCTTTCCCCAGCCGCAAAATGCAACAGCGTCTCTGCATGCGTAGTCACATCATGGATACTCGCCCCTTCGCGGAGTAACATCTGCACACACTCCAGGCTGCGGCTCATTGCTGCAAAATGAATCGGCCCTTTCTGCGCAGCGGCCGTGTCAAAAAGACTATATCCTCTCTGTTTGCGGTATTTGATAATCGTTTCAAGGATCTGTGCATCCCCCTTCAGTGCCGCCAAGTGGAGCGCATTCGTCCCCATCTCATCACTTCGGTCATGGACATTATGCTGGATAAGCAGTGTGACGATTTCGTGTCTGCCGCGCTGAATGGCCTCCTGCAGTGGATGACAGTCTAAACTGGGTCCATCAGGGGAGACTCCATCGTCTAGAAGTTGGGTAACAGTAGCAATGTCATTGTGGTGGATTGCTTCAAATAGTGCGCGTTCTTCTTCTAGGCCTCGGGGTCCCAGTGAAAACATTAGATCAAGAGAAAGGAATGTAAGTTAGACAAAGCGAACGGGATGACCGTAACAGAAATCTAACGCAGTAGGCTAAAACAGGTGTCCTATTTTCTTAGTCTAGTTACATTCCATAGATACCTCGGTAACTAACTAGTTCACGAGTCGGCAGTAAGAAAGGGAGCCCTTAGGCCCTAATAAGAAAAAGTTAGCCTTAGACATAGTTAATTAGATAGTCTGATTAATAGCAGATCTTAGTTCCGATAGTTTATTATTTCATCAGAACGTGTTGATTGCCGATCTTGTCGATCCTGACTGCTCCAGGAATGCTGCCGGGAACTCGGCAACTCTAAAAAAGTCCGCATTCTTCTCGTCTATCCACCTCCTGATTCTTCTCTTCTCTTCTCTTGCCATTGCCATTGCTTCACCATCAATTCCAGAACAACAATGTCTTCAGAGGATCCCCCCGGCAGAAAACCACTGCCGGCATGGCTCCATTTCAACTCCCACGATCTCAAAACCCTCTTCCGCTGTGCAGCCGCAGCATGGGTCGCGACTATCTTGATGTTCATCCATCCCACCCTGCGAACCATCGGCACAGCCACGTTTTTCGGATGGTAAGTTGATCATCTACAGACGAATTGATTTATCTGACTTGATAGTCTTGTCCTGTTCATCAATCCCCCTTCGGGAATCCTCTTCATCTTTATCCTGGGAACGCTGACCCTGCTGATTGGCATGGCTCTCGCCTGGGCCTGGGGCGTCATCACCATGAAAGCCGCGCTGGCGGCGCGTCCTCAAACGGAGACGCTGGCCCGTCTACAGATGCTCGGCCAGGAGGCAGCCCGACAGGCGAATGCCACCGGACAGAGTGCGGCCAGCTTGCAGTCGCAGCTTGTCTACGATGGGTTCATGCTTGATGCGCGGGTTTCGGTCATTTACTTTGTTATGATTTGTGTATTCATCTACTTTTTGGTACGTTTTCCCCTCTTTTCAATCAATCCTGTGACTGACATGAAAAGGCCCGGCTGCGCGCATCAAACCCCAAGTTCACACTTGTCCAGATCTTCGGGACCATCATTGCCGATCTGTTCCTGACGATAGGCCCGCTTTTGCCTTCGTTTCGGGGGACGCTGCCGAAGCTTCTGATCATTCCTGCGGCGATTGGGGCAGGCCTGGGACTGGTCGCCTCGTTGCTGCTCTTCCCGCAGTCGACGTCGCATGCGGTTCTGGCGGGTATGCAGGCTTTGGTCGAGTTGGCGAAGCAACCGCTCAGATTGACGGCCGCTCCTACTGATGATCTCGATTTGAAAACGTTGATGGCGCTTAAGACCCAGCTCATCGCCGGATACAAGGCCATGGAACCCGCGATGGGCTTCCTGCCGTTGGATTTCTCGCGCGGCCGATGGAACGCGGCCGATGTGAAGAGCCTGAGGCAGCCTGTGCGGCAGGTGCTTGTGAGCACAGTGTCGCTGCTGGATTATCATATTAACCGGCTGAGCGCGCGGGCAAATGTGGACCGCGTTCGGGCCATGTCCAAGCCGGCAACGCCGGTGAGTACCTCGGATGGACCCCGACAGGAGGCCAAGGAGGAGGTCGGCCAGCGGCAGATGTTGGAGAGCTTGGAGATGATTGAAGCAATGACCAGTCCGGAGTCGGAGGCGTTGCGGTCCGGGGCGCATGCTATCCTGCGAGAATCCAGCGGGGAGATTCTCCAGGTGTGCGAGGAGGCTGCTGGCATGGCGGTCGAGTGCATTCACGCGGTCAACTCGCGACGCTGGCTTGGCTCGCGGGCCGCGGATCGATTGGACGAGTGTCAGAAGCTCCTGGAGAGGCTGCGCGCAGCTCGGGATGCGTTCGCCGAGCAGACCACCGAGAAGCTGATCGCGCAACACGGCGAGATCTTTGACGAGACTGGAAGTCTCAAGCGCCTCGACACCGTTGGTGGCACATCCATCAGCAGCGTCATGACCGGCTTGGCCTTTGAGGAGCTGGTCATCTCCGTCGCGGACGCTCTGGACCAGTTGCTGGCGCAGATCGTGGCTCTCCTCGAAGCCCGGCCAAAACCGCGCCTGTGGTTCCCCACGAGCATCGAATACGCCGTCCGTTGGGTGTTGCGCCGGGACGCTCGCACTCCCGTCACGGGACAGTCGTCAGATCCCGAGCCGGACGATCCTGCAGTCCAGACGGACGAGACGGAGCAGCTCTTCCGCCGGATCAGCCGGGGATACCGCGTCAAGCAGCGAAGTGGCCTTGGCCGTGTGGTGCTGGGAACATACCACTGGTTTGTCAGCGCCGAGGGTCTCTTCGCATTGCGGATGGTCATCCTGACGATTGCACTGGCGGTGCCGGCCGTTATTCCATCGAGCTCGGGGTTTTATTACCGTGAAAAAGGCCTCTGGGGACTCATCATGGGGCAGACCACGCTGCTCGTGTACATGTCCGACTTTACCTTTTCGCTCATCTGCCGGGCCGTTGGAACGGTTATCGGGGGCGTCGTAGGACTGGCCGCGTGGTATATCGGCTCCGGACATGGGCCGGGCAACCCATACGGACTGGCTGCCATTTCGGCCCCAATAATAGTGATCTTCATGTGGGGACGACTGTTTCTCAGTCCGGCACTGCTGCAAGCGACCGTCATGAGTGCCGCAACGTTTTTCCTCATCATCGGATACAGCTTCGCCGATACGTATGTCCCTCCCCTTTGTCATTATAGCCCCTGTCTATATGCATGCTAATCAGACCACAGGCAAATACCTCAATACGGCAACCCCGGCGTCGGCTACAACGTCTTCTGGCGCCGTCTGGTCCTGGTCTTCGTCGGCTTCGCCGCTGCACTGATCGTCCAGATCTTCCCGCGCCCGCCATCAGCAGCACGACACATCTGCACCTCGCTATCCAACACCCTCCGCCGACTAACAGACCACTACGCCCTCCTGCTGTCATGCTGGGCGCGCCCCAACAACGACCCGCGCATGGCAGAGCTGCTCTCAATCGAAGTCGCCGAGCGCCTCGCCGCGCTGAACGGCCCCATAGCGCTCCTCGGGCTGGAATTCTCCAGCTCCCGCTTCGACAGCGCCAGTCTGCGACAGGTCCAGGCGCTCTGCCAGACCCTCAACCAGAACCTGGGCCGGCTGCTGCTGCTCTCAGCAACGCTACCTCTTGAACTACAGGAGCGGCTGGCGCGGACGTCAGGCGTGCTGGAGCAGCGGTCCATAGCGGACGTGATGGCTGTGCTGGGTGTTGTGGCGCAGGCGATTAAGACGGGGGATCCCCTGCCGGAGGTGCTGCCGACGCCGTTGACGAAGCGCTGCTATGAGTTTTGGCGCGGGGCGCAGTTGACTGAGGTGATGCCCTTGCAGACGGAGTTGATCAGGGAGAAGGCGTATCGTCGGTACTGTGTGGGGGTGATGGCGTATTTGAGGATGTTGGCCGCGGTGGATGAATTGGTTATGGTTGTCAAGGGGGTGTTGGGCGAGGCGCATATTGTTCAGCTGCCGCAGCCTCAGCCTTAGCTAGCTGTATACTCTGTATCTGTGTATTTCTGTATATAGCACGAATAAGCCCATAAGTGTATATGTATACTACTATTGCGCGAAGGCTGGCGCGTACTGCATCCTGTAAGCAATGAGCGAGCTAAATGCTAACGACCCGATAGTTCTAATCACCGTTCTAAGCTATGAACAAGTCCCAATAACCCCAAGAATAATCGTAGCTCCAGTCATCCACCAACTAGCTATACCAAACGCCCCCTGAACATCCCTTTTCAGAACTCCCCAAAGCACCCCAGATACAAGACTAGGAAGAAAAAACCCAGCAGCGAGAAAGAGCCAGATCTTAGCCCAATTCCACCCCTCTTCGTAATATATACCCCATGCTTCCGCTTGCTCGAAGGACGGGGAACATAGCTTTCCATTCAGTCTCTTGGGAAGCTGCTGCATGATCAATGCGGCTCCTGACTGTATACTGTCGGGATCGTTGAACAGGCTCATCATCAGCTGCGGCCCAACGGGTGGAGATAATTTGGGAGGTACGGGGCAGCCCGCTCCCATCGGGGGGACAAGCCTTGGAGGAGGGATGCAGCTGCAGGGTTTCCCTTTCTCGCAGATTTCATTGTGGCAGCGGACGTCGATGTAGGGGTGGCCTCCGTAGGTGAACTGTTTGCATTAGCAGCCGACGAGTGTTCATTGAATAGTAAGATTAAAGGGTTTTGCGTACTTTCGTACCTTCATGAAGTGGATAGCATGAATTGTCCGTAGAGACCAGTACGATTCAAATCTCCCCTTGTGATTATGGTAGATACGGCGCAGTGCGTGGAAGAGCTCCCTGTCGTCCTTTATATGTGAAACCACCTCCTGATGCAGCGTTACCGGATGTCCCCGTTTTTCAATGCAGGACATGAGTCGAAGCGTACGACTGGAGTCCTCGCCAAGCTCAACATCCTTCTGGTCAAGACTAGTTTCGACAACTTCAGCCAGCTGGGCTTCATCAAGTATATTAGTAGTTCCGCTGTTGTGTGCCGAAGTCAGACTTGGGATCGACATCTGAGAAGTATGATGAGCAAATGTCCGGCGTTGTCCACCTTCAGAGGCGGTCTTTGTTCGTTCGACAGATGTATATAGATAGTCCCACAGAACCTGTAGAGCGCCTGGCTCATGTTCAATGTAGTCGTCATACAGCTTTTCACCGCGTCTCTAATGGATGTCAATAAAGAACAGAAAAATGGGAACTCGAGTCACCTACATTTGTTCACCTAAGTCTCCGATGATGCTGTGGTATGCTGCTTTCCCGAAGTCCGATACGGGAGAGGAATTGTTGTGAATTGAGGTAATATTTCCGTTCGCTTTGAGTCCTGCGAGCAAATGTGGGTGATATGCCTATAGAATCGGAGGGAGCAGGGTGGTGTCTGAGGTTAGTAACATCCTGCTGCAACAAAGTGCTCTCTTCACTTGAGTCGCTGACTTGGTCAATGTAAACCCTGCAGGCATTCTCATCTTCACGCCTACGTCTGATTAACTTCTCATCTTCACGCCTAATTCGGGTTAATACAATTAACGACGGAATGATCATGGCTAAGGTGAACGCAGCGGCGAAGACCTCCAATGAACGCACAAAAGCCATATTGACAGTCAGTTACCTAGTGGTAGGTGCAAATATGATGATGATAAAATAATACGCTAAGAGCCGTATCAATAGGCAATGATTCAAAGAAAGGGGGTGTAAGTCGCTTAAATAACTAGACAGTAGGGGTGATGAGGCTGACAAGGCTTATTGCCGTTGATTGAGGCGCACAGGTTGTTTTTCTATTGATAGATAGGATCAATCATGGCAGCCTGCATCCTGGCCAATAGAAGGTTCGCTAGAAGACACATGTTTGGCGTCAGGTTAAGGAATAACGCCTTGATCTATGCAGTACATAAGAGGAGATACCTCGCTGGCGGATGGGTCACTGGTGAGACTTGGACAAGATGGGAGACACCGTGGAGTACACAGCAAAATGGAGACGTTTACTATGTGCCCACCAACTGGTTGACTGGTTCTGCAGCCTCAGGCATCAACTAGTTTCCCCGCCTCTAGTGCTCGTTTCCTGTCCTGACTCTAGACTTTAACCTGCAGCCTGTCATCGATCTGATTCATCGCAATAGACTACAATTAATCAGGTCCTTATGTCTAATCGTCCGTGGCAGTGCACATACTGCAGCACGAGTTTCAGCCGCGCCGAGCATCTACGCCGACACCTTAGGTCACGTCTGTCTACCTTCTTGACTCGAACCGCGAACGTAGCTAATAGGAGCAGATGAGAATCTCAGGCCCTTTGCCTGTGCGCTCTGTCGGCGATCATTCACGCGAAAGTATGTTCTGGTCATATATGATGAGCATTTCTAATTGGCCTTGACAGAGACCTTCTGAAACGCCATGAGAGGACATGCAGAGTCAGAGAAGAACGGGAAGAGGTCGTGGAGGCTCCTGCGGACTTTCAGTCAGATCAGCTAGATCGACAGAGTGAACGGGAGAGAGCCGTTATCTCGTCATGTTCAACCCGAAATGGAGGCATCCCCGACCTTCCCAGCTCGGTGGACTTTGCCGCGCTGGACTTTTTATTTGCACCAGCACTAGCTTCAGACAGCATCACAATGGCCGAAAGGCTGGAATATCTGGCCTACTTTACGAGCGCCAATGGTATGGCTACGTTTCTGGACCGCGAGACGCTCAAACAGCGACAGGAGCTCCTCAAGGGGGCTGACCGACACTCGTACGAGAGAACAGACAGAGAAGCGCATGGTGCAGACTTGCTGCCAGAAACAATCGATCCCTCACTTATCCACCTGTCATCCAGTGATGGAGATATCCTCGTTCACAAGGCCGACGAGATTACTGAACATCTCCGCCGAACCATCACCACAAAGTCAGACAAAACCATCATCAAACTGGACTGGTCCCCTGCCGTCCAACAATCCTGCTCCGACTTTTTCTCAGCTAGTAATATCCGCCGCTTTCTGGAATATTTCTGGTCATTGTGGTACCCCAACTGTCCCATCGTGCATCGCCCGTCGTTCGATCTGGAGACAGCGCGGACAGCTCTGCTGTGCGTTATGCTGATTATTGGAGCGTGTCTGTCGCCGCATGAGGGGGACGCCCAAGCGGCCAAGATGTGGTTGGACGGCGTTGAGGAAATGGTATTCGGTGACGAGGCATTTAAGGAGAAAGAGACGTCCGACACGTCGTCGGGTCAGCTATACGACGAGGTCGAATGGATGAAGAAGCGCGTTGAATGTATCCAGTCGGCATATCTGGTCTGCTCACTGCAGAAAAGGGAGGGGTCCGTGGAGGCGCAGGGGCGCGTGAGGAGGTATCGACATGCAGCGCTGGTAATGGTGCGTCTTAAATTCCTATCTGCGAATCTGGCTAATAAAACAGTTGGCGAGAGACATCGGGCTTGAATCGGCCACGCATCGCAACTTGCGGCTGGATAGCCCGTCCGAGTCATGGTGGAGGCAGTTTGTCATTGAAGAGGAATTGATTCGGTACGTCGGTCTCAGCTTGGTCACACGCCACTAAGTTCTAACTGGCCAGGACTCTGACGTTCGTCTTTCTTATCGATGCCGCCATGGCGATCTTCCACCACACTCCGCCACGGATGGTGGTTTCGGAGCTCAAGATGGACATGGCTTGTCCCGAGCCTTGTTTTCAGGCAGATACAGCTACAGAGTGCTTTTACACACTGAGGGAGTGGGAAGGGTCTATCTTCTGGTCTGAGCGACTGTCTGTACCTGGCGTGTTACGGAGGATATGCCAAGGACAGTTGGATGACCACTCTGTCCTTGAGTTCTCAAAGATGGGAACGCTGAATCTGTTTACGACTGTACAAGGTACGTTTAGCATTCTATGTTGGAACATTTCTAACGATACAGCTCTGCATTCTTTGACGTTTCACTTGCAAAACTCCCTGGTCTTCGAGTCCACCCTCGCCCCGGTCCAGACTGGGTTGGAGAACTGGCGTCGAATATGGAATGCACGACAGCCCGAGGACAAGGACATTCCCGACGAACCACAGACCATCTGGAAGAAGATCGGCTTTGTCAGGTATGCACCGGAATTCTGGCACTTGGCTCGCATCATCGTTGCCCGAATCATCGCCAGTCCTAGTGATGAACAATGTCCTCTGCCTACGGAGCGGGGTCTCTCTCGCTTCGATCATACTGATATGAGAGATATTAATGAATTGATTATGAAATACCGGCAACTGAACTTGGGAGTTACGCCGTGACTTTGGTTCATGGAGCCACTGGTCTCTGTCTAACCCGGACGGTAAAGTTGGTCGGTTTCACAAACCACCTGTTCTCTGTGTCCCAATTCACACGCCCCGTGCTGAAATCAAAGTCCCGGACAATCCGCGGGATCAGTTTCGACATCTCCAGAATGGAGATGTGCTTTCCAAGACACGTCCTAGTCCCGAGGCCGAACTACAGTCGTCAGTATGCATATATACGAGAGATGCAGGAGACTTACAGGCATGTACATCTCGTTCATGGCTTTGAGCTTCTCCGGATTACTCTCCGCCTCGATCCATCTCTCTGGACGGAAAGTCGTTGCATCTGGGAAGACTTCCTCATCGTAATGGGCCACCCAGGTGTTGATCCCCACCACCGTGCCAGCAGGGAAGAAATAGCCATTGATCTCGGCCCCGCCGTCTGGAACCACCCTCCACAGCGGCAAGCCCGTGGCACTGTGCATGCGCAGTGCCTCCTTGATCACGGCCTGGAAATACGGCATCTCCTGACTTTCTCTGAAGGTGACTTTATCACTGCACTTTCCCTGCGCGGCAAACTTGTCGATCTCGCGCCGGAGTTTCTCCATGGCCGCGGGATAACGCAGGAGACTATACATGATGGCCGACAGACTGATGGCAGTCGTGTCCGAGCCAGCAATGACGTTCGACAACCCCATCATGAAAATGTGGTAATCCGTGACCTTTTCCGGATCCTTGTCTCGCGCCAGCATCATCTTCTCGACAAAGTTCTGCGTGTCCAGCGGTCCCCGCTCGGCTTGTCCGAGCTCAAGCTCAGCTTTTGGTGCAGAGAGGGCTCTGATCTTCTCCTTGACGAATCGTACAATATACGCTCTCCCAGCCGCACCAGACCAGCTGAACCGGCTCAATGGCCCAAAAAGCCGCGGATGCCACTCGGGGTATATGCCCACAAGGGTACTGTACGTCATCAGCCGCTGCAGCGCGGCAATCGTCCCTTCGATATCCTCTCCGCGATCAAGGAAGCCTGCAACAGTCAGCAGCGCTCTCGCCATGCACTGCGTACTATATTCCACTCACCAAACCGCTGCCCATAGGTAATATCCCCAATCACATCAAAGGCATAACACTGGAACCAATGGCCGAGGTTGAACTCCTCACCACGGGCCGCGAACTCCTGCAGCCGCATGCAGAAGAGATCCGCGCACCGATCTACAAACGCCTCATAATGCACCAGCGAGGTCATCGAGTAGAGGCTCGAGAACCGCTTACGCGTTTCCGCTACAATCGCTCAGCATCCATCACGGAGTGATATTCAGTAAAGTGATGCGAAGAGTGACATGATACATACCATGCCTTTTAATGTCCCGATCAGGAAACAGAGTCCACTGATTCGGGTCCGGGTGCTTCCACCCCTCGTACCAGGCGGACTTGGTGAACTTGCTCCCCGTCCCATAGACGGTTTTTATGGCTGCGCGCCCGGAGATACTATAATGGTCTGGAGCGATGCGCACGACTGGCCCGTATCGCCTGTGCAGCGCGATATTGTCTGTTTCGAAGTGGCCGGCTCGCACGCGGTGGAAGTACCAGAGTTTTGTCAGGCGGGTGAGGAAGGGGCCTGGGATTTGGCGGAGGGAGAGCGTGCGGAGGGTTGTGGAGAGAGTGCACAGGAAGGGATAGAGGAGGATGACAATAGGGATGAGGATGAGGAACAACATTTTGTTGATGTTAATGATGGAGAATGAGTCTCTGATTGTTTACCTGGATACTACCACTCATACTACTGTAGATATATATATAGTGGAGAATTGGAGATGATCTCTCCACCCCCGCCCCCACCGCCACTGTGGAGTCTATCTATATGGGGTAGGTATACTATATAGAAGTAGAATATAGGTACTATTCAACTATGCTAGACGATCAATATGTTATGAGGAAAATTATGCATATACGTCAGGCCGCCATACCCGGCTCCCTACGACTAGGGCTACTTATCTGCTTCGATTCCAACGGGTATCGGGTAGATGATGGTTTTAAATGAGGCCTGGCTATTGACATAATTTGGATA
Source organism: Aspergillus lentulus (assembly GCF_001445615.1). Classification (NCBI taxonomy): domain Eukaryota; kingdom Fungi; phylum Ascomycota; class Eurotiomycetes; order Eurotiales; family Aspergillaceae; genus Aspergillus; species Aspergillus lentulus. Next base: position 1,987,913 of record NW_028322115.1, on the reverse strand, counting down.
AAAAGGTGAGAAAGTACTCATTCTTATTCACTGGGATCCCTTGTGTTGATAGTAAACAAGAAGTGATCTCGAATCTCAGAATTGCCTAATCGGGAACAAAAGAGAGAATACGAATCTACCCAGCCAGTTGTCATTGGGTAGGCCCAGACATAGGCATACATACATATAACGGTAGGTAAACGAAAGCTAGACCACCAAATGCGATGATATACTGAATTGATAACACAGGTGGTAATCCCTCCGCTCGGACTAAACCGGTATACTGATATTGCCTAACCCGGCTGAGACACGTTCATCAAAAAGCGGCATCGAGGCAATCCGGACACCCTCCCCTACAGAACAAAACTGATCGACACCTTTACCTAGTCGTCTATCCAACAGCTTCGACAACGACCGCGCAGCCACAAACGCCATATCCGATTTTGTCCCCAGACACCACAAGGCCGAGATACAGAACTCGCAGTTCCGCCTTGCATACTCGGACGGATCATCCGGTCTATAGCCATGCGATAGCGGCGTGATATCGTCTAGAAGAATGTACGCCGCCTTGGCGAAACAGCGAATAAGGACAAGCGTCCATGGCTCAGTCAAGAACGCAGCCTCGTTCACGGCGTCGTGGTAGAACCGGATCCGGTTGGACAGGGACTCCCTGCCCTGTAGGGAGCGCTGCGCGATAGCCCCGACGGCGAGCGCGTTATCCCGTCGGAGGGCCGCGACGAAGTCGATTGCGGTGCGGGCTTCGCGGCGGCTTTCTAGACCGAGTCGGCCCTCGTCGATGCCTTTGACGGTGTCTGCTAGCAGCATGGCGGCGAGATGCCAGTGCCCTGCGACGATGACATACCAGGACTGGATGCGCGGGGGGAGGTCGTCGTGGTTTGCGTTGCAGCTTTGGAAGAACTGCTTGTAGGTTGTATTCCAGTGTTGGTAGATGCGGAGAGTCTTCTGGATGATCTCTTCGAGGCGTTCGGGGCTGGCGCCGCGGTAGACGAGGGTCTGGAGGCGGGTGACCTGTCGGAAGAGGAGGACTTTGACGGGGCTTGCATCGGAGAGTATCTCGGCGGCTTCTTCGTAGGAGCATGGCCAGCGGGGTGGGTTTGAGCCCTGGCGTGCGGAGCGTTTGTGGAGGAAGAAGTCGCCCCATAGGTCTTGTTTTTCCTTTAATGCGCGGGTGTATGTGATGTTCCAGCCGTCGAGGTCGACAGTGCTGTCGGTTTTGGCATCTGAGGGCAACGGTGAAACGGACGTTATCTGGCTGTCCTCGTCGGAGATGGCCAGCGGCCGCTGATACATCGCGGCCTGTAGGGTATCGAACATGACCACTAGCCAGAAAAGAAGGTTGACGGTTTCCTGGTGCTCGGGGTCGGCGTAGAATGCATCCGTCTGGGGAGAGGGTATATCCATACTGGCTAGATCGATGTTGCTCTGCTCTGGCGAACTTCGCGACTTTGGTTTCTGCCGCTCGAGACGTGTCAATTTATATCGGATGGAGAATAGCTGTCGCACAGCCGCCTCCATGAACAATGGCGCGCTGTCGTTCTCCAGCAACTCATGTAGCTCCATATCCTCGTCGACGTTGAGTGGACGCTGTCCAATGGAGAAGATGATGTTCGCAAACGCAACCCGGAACGAAGGTATACCCGCTGCATTCTCCAGAGCCCGACGCGCCTGGTTCCACAGGTTCTCGCGGATGACACGCTCATGCTGCGCGACGGGCGAGGTCGGAGAAAAGCCATTGCTTCTCGGCATCTTCTGCGCCCATTGTGAGGCGAACGCCATGATTGCGGTGTGGAGAGCTCTGGATGCCATTTTCTCTTCTGCGGCGCTCAGATTCCGACCCCGGACGGAGGCGTACGCTCGATCTAGTCGACATACTCGAGTACAGACCCGGTTCGTCCAGTTCGGTCCCCATGCCGCTTGCGCTTTACTGGAGAGCCCGCTTGGTGAGGTGTATTGGACTGCCGTGTTGTAGGGACAGTTTTGCTCCGTGAGCCAGCAGGACAATGCATTCTCCATGCTGTCATGGTATATGCGGATGAGATTCTGAGTCATCATCGAGCGGGCATAGCTGTCGGATATGTTATCGGAAAGAACAAATAGATTATCTTTGGTCCCAGGTGGATATAGACCGTCTGCTGGGAACGTTTGTAGACCGTCACTGCTGTCCGGTATGACATAGCCGGGTGACGAAGAGTAATAAGAGCCACTCAATCCCGGACTTGAATCGTCAAACTGTTGAAGTAGATCCAGAGTCTCATCGAGAGAGTGCGGTCCCGAACTCGACAAGCTCTGTTGGTAGTAGTCAAAGCTCGAACAACTGTCCTCAGCCGAGCCCGACGTTTCCGCATTGCTCGGAGGTACGTGGGCTGTATTTGCGTTCCAAAGCATGATACTGAACGGGTCGAGGTCAGACTCCCTGCTTCTCAGCGGTATTGAGACGGCGTTCGGCTGCATCGACCAAGTCCCTGGCTGATCAGTAGATGACACCCCATTCCCGGTATTGTCGGATAGCCACGACGAGGAGTACAGCATATCATCCAACAGGTCCGTTCCCGAGCCCGCTCGACTCGATACCACGTCTCCCTCAGCTCTAGGCAAGTTGTTCACATTACGACTCTTCTGCTTTCGACCTCCCCGCGCGGTAGCACGGTTCTCCACTAACCAGTTGAAGGTGCATTCTCGATTATATTTCTTGCAGTTCGAGCACGGGATGTTGAGATTGGTCTCTGCTAGCACCCTCCGACTGCCCGCCTCCTGGCGTACTGCTGATGCTCCTGATACAGATGAAGTTGCACCTTGCCGGTCCCTCCGAGCGGGCGCATCGCAAGCTCTCTTCCCCTTCCGACAAGGATCGCAACTATGGTGTTGACGTCGACGCTCCATCGCGGCACTGACAATCGTCTCTAGACGCTAAATGATTGCCGGCATATAGATTCGGCTATTACCGGGCGCTGGCTATTGTGGAGAGAAATATTGGGGAGGGGATACGGTATGGAGGGAAACCGGAGACCTCATGGTTAGGTGGGTTTTGAAGCTTCCAGCCAAGAGGACAATGCGGGGTCTGGGGATTCGCGGACTTAGTTTTAGGGGACGGCGTCCACGAGACCTGAGTGGTTTATCGATGCCTAATTCCAGACGCACTAGATAGCGCCGTTGGATCAGTGTGATGCTCTGGTTGGTGGTTGGAGTGCGGTGGCTGTTGCTATATCCACTTCGTGTTGGCGGGCGGAGATACCCCATGGGGAATGCCCGTTGAGAGCTTCAGCTTCGGGTGACCGGAGGTATAGAGTTCTGAGTTCTAACAAAGGACTGACGGATGAAAGTTGGCCAATCATATTGCAAGATTCAGAAGCAATTGATACGGCAGAGTCTAATCCTGAGCCAGGCCACGGTAGACAGCAGACTCCACATCCAGCCAAAGGCTCCAAACTTGAGGATCGGCAAAGGGCAAGAGTTGAGTACAGATCATCCCTGCGACCCCTTTCTCTCTATCGCACCACCACCAGAGATTTGCCAGTCCTGCCCAGTGCGCCGTCCCCTCTGACCGTCCCGTGGGTCCACCCGTGAGCATGAATGTGAGTCCCCACCCCTGAGGTGTCGACGATGGGTACAGATGAGCTATTGGGTTGCTGAGATCAGGCTTCGAAGGTGGGATTCCTTGTGCCGCGAAATTAGGAAGATTGGGGATCTGATTGCGAAACATCTCGTCGACTGTCGCTTTCTCGAGTATTTGCTTGCCGGTAATGGGCGAGGTGCCGTCGTTTAGCAGTGTAGCAAGGATTTCTGCGCAGTAGCCGCTATCAGTATTTTCTAGAATGGCAGGAATAGTACAAGACAACATACGGCAGTACTCCTGTGGTTTAGCGAAACAGCCTGCTCCACCACTGTTGAAGCATGTCTTGATATCGTCAGAGGTCTGTGCAATCAGAGGCCGCCGAAGGAGGTGGTCTCGCCCGGATAGCTGGCCATGAGCGTCTCTTTGATTCATGTATGCCAACTTCTCCTTCATTGACGCCAATGGAAACATCGAAATGTTGTCCAGCCCCAAGGGTACAAAGATGTTGCGGTGGAAATACTCATTCAATGACTGCCCTGTGACTCGCTCGACCATGACTCCCGCCCAGTCGATGTTTACCTTAAACACCGTTAGCAAAGAATCATAGGAGTAGCTTACGAGCTGGACGCACGCACCCCATATTCCCACTTCTCCCCAGGCTGATGAACCAATGGCTGCATCATATCGTAGATGTGTCCGGAGAACTCGTCGTAACCAGCCGGCTTGCTGTAGTCTCTCAGCTTCTCATTAAAGAACGTATACCCAAAGCCAGCTATGCCCCATCAGTACTTGCGTAGTTGCGTTCTACGAGGAAATTCTTACTCACCGGTATGGTTCAACAACATCCTCAAGGTGATTCCCCTACGCTTCTCAACCAAAGTCCCATCATCCTGCAACACCTTCACCTCTTTCAGCTCGGGGCATATCCTCTCAACCTGATCTGAATCGTCCAAGTTCAATAGCCCCTGTTCGACAAGCTGCATACACGCAATTCCCGTGATCATCTTCGTGCACGAGGCAATCCAGAAGATACTGTCAAGTGTCATTGGCTCCTCAGAGTTACACCCACGCTTCCCACTCGCATGCGCAAAATGCTCCTTGCCATCCTTGCCGACGACCACCACCACTGCGCCTGGGATACCCTTTTCCTGGTCCACGCACGCTGCATCTACCGTCTCTTTGAGGGCAGTTACCGATTGACGAGAAAGAGAAGCCATTGAGAAGTAGAAGCCCGGTGATATGTGGTCAAATCCCGTCCTTGCTTGGGAGATCGAACGGGATATAACAGGTGTCGTTGCCCCTCATCATATAACAACGATACCTCGGTGGCCGCCGTCGATCGCCGAGTAAACTCCATTTTCGAATGCAATAAGTGGGCTTGAACAACGCCAGGTTGGAGCCAGGACTGGATCTGAAACACCTCCCCTCTGTTTGCTACCGTGACTCGGTGTTTGCGGAAAAGCACGCAGACACCTCGGCCAGAACTGCGATGGTCGCCCGCCAGGATACGTCTTTCAGTGCGGATCCGCACTGATATGCAAGCCAGCGGCAAAAATTGTCTGTGGTGTTGCTTTCTGCGTGCGGGGAAGATGAGGAGAGAGGTGTGGGTATGTTCTGCGTCTCCATACTGACAAAAGTACCTTGCAGACTTCTAAAAGGAGGGGAACATGAGATTTACCTCTCGAGCTTTCTTTTTATTTCCTTACGCGGAATGCATCAAGAGGGGAAGCAAGTCGAGCATGCCCATTGGTGATAGAAAGCCTCGGTTGGGTTGAGTGTGATAATGTGCTGCTGCATGCATTTGTGTAACAGTTCCAGTCTGTGTACCTTGTACACCGGCTTACACAGGTGATTCTTGTCCAAGTGAGCAAGAGGGGTTGGAAATGTTCGCCTGGGTGAGCAAGGGGTTACTTGTGAACTGCACAGGGGCATTGAGCTCACGGATACTTAAAGCAGATTGAAATCGTCGGTCACACGTCAGGTCCGTTAAACATCTCAATCAAAGTAATTGACTCAAGCTCAATCTCAACATGCACATCAGAAAGGAACTTAGCGAATATGCTTCCCTTCGAGGCACGACTGGACCCTACGCCGATAACCTCAACGTCGATGTCCTGATTGTGGGAGCCGGCTTCGGCGGCATCTACTGCCTGTATGAAATGCGGAAGCTGGGTCTCAAGACCGTTATATACGAGGCAGGCAATGATGTCGGCGGCACCTGGCGCTGGAACTGTTATCCAGGAGCCGCAGTGGACTCGGAGGTCCCAGAGTACCAGTACTCGATTCCAGAGACCTGGAAGGACTGGACCTGGTCGACGAACTACCCCAACTACGAGGAGCTGAGACGGTACTTTGACCATGTTGATCAGGTGCTCCAGGTAAAGAAGGACTGCGCCTTCAACAGCGTGGTGGTCGAGGCCCAGTTTAACAAGCATGAGGGTCGCTGGCACGTCAAGACGGCCGACGGGAGAATGGCCTCCTCAAAGTACCTCATTATAGCCGCTGGATTCTCTGCAAAGCGGTACATCCCCGAGTGGCCGGGAATGGATGAATTCAAGGGAATCGTCCACCACTCCTCTTTCTGGCCGGGAGAGCATCCAATCGATGTCCGAGGAAAGCGCTGCGCGGTCATCGGCACCGGCGCATCAGGCGTCCAAGTCACGCAGGCCTGGGGTCCAAAGGCCGGCTCGCTCAAGGTCTTCCAGCGTACCCCCAACTTGGCTATTCCCATGCGGAAGCGCTCCCTATCCGCCGAGGCCCAACAAGAAGCCAAAGCACTGTATCCCGAGCTGTTCTCCCTCCGCGAGAAGACCTTCGCTGGATTCCTGTATACATTCTTCGAGAAGAGTCTATGGGAAGACAGCGAAGAAGAACGTGAAGCTTTGTTCGAGAAGTTATGGGCAGAAGGGGGATTCCGCTTCTGGGTGGCCAATTACCGCGACTACCTCTTCGACACTGAAGCCAACCGTATCGTGTACGACTTCTGGTGCAACAAGGTCCGCCAGCGTATTGGCGATCCCAAGGCGCGAGAGCTGCTTGCGCCGCGCGAGCTACCGCACTACTTCGGCGTCAAGCGTCCTTGTCTCGAAGAAACCTACTTCGAGCAATTCAACCGGGAGAATGTCGAGGTGGTGGATATCAAGAATAACCCCATCGTCGCGTTCACCGAGACCGGCATCAAACTGCAAGATGGCTCCGTGCACGAGGTCGATGTCGTCTGCGTCGCGACGGGATTTGACGTGACCACCGGCGGGATGACCAATATGGGGTTGACCAGCATCCACGGCACGACACTTAAAGACGAGTGGAAGGACGGCACGTACACGTACCTTGGCCTGACGGTCAGTGGGTACCCCAATATGTTTCATCTATATGGGCCACAGGGACCGACGTTGCTCAGCAATGGGCCCACGACTGTGGAGGTCCAGGGCCGATGGGTCGCAGACGCGATCAAACAGATTGAGCGCCAGGGGATCAAGTATATTGACCCTCTCCCCGAATCAGCTCGGACTTGGAAGAAACGGATCAACGAACTTTCGGACCTCACACTCTTGCCTACTACCAAGTCCACGTACATGGGAGGGAACATTCCTGGCAAAGTGTTTGAGCAGGGAAATTATACGGGTGGTATACCGCAGTATTTGGCGGAGATTCGCGCTGCTCTCCCAAGGTTCGATGGGTTCAATATTGTTAAATATTAGTTGGAGATAGTGCTCAATCCATTTCTATTAGCTCCTAGTTACAAACGCTTGCTTTCATTCAAACCCGAAAGAACCAGACACCGTACCTTGCGTTTTCAACCAATATACATACCGCAAGTCCGTAGATATAAAGAAAATTTTGTCAAAGGGGAGAAAAGGCAGAAAAAAGTTACATGAGTGGGGAAAGAAAAACCCAGACACGAGAACCGTCCTGTTCAAGAGCAGATGGCCTCATCAATCACTTCCTATCACCCCAAAGCCCAACAATACCCATAGCAAGCGCAATTCCCGAGCACACCGCTCTAGCACACTGCAGCCGTCTCTCGCGCGCCATCTCCTCACGGACACTCTCGCCATTCACCGACTCCTCGGCCTCAACAACGACCAGGTCCTCATCCTTCTTGGTGCCGTTTTTGCGAGAGAAGGACATGCATCCGGAGTCCTGGATAAGACTCTGAGCCCAAGCCTTGAGGCCCAGTTCCCGGTGGAACCAAAAGTCCATTCCGTATGACCCGACGATGGATGCGACGCACATCCAGATCAGGTAGGGGTGTTTACGGTGTTTGGGGGAGACGGAGTATGCGAAGACGAGGCAGGTGTTGGCGATGTTTGTCAGTCGTAGGCCATGTTTGCGATTAAGGCGCTTGACTTCGTTCAGAGATCGGAGAGCGTTGGCGGAGGTGGGGAGAAGATTCAAGGAGGGGATCGTGACTGCGGAGGCGGAGTAGGATAGGCCCTGCGACATTTTCATTAGTCTCTTGATTCAATGTTATGGGCAAGGAGGCTGTGAAAATAAATTTTGAGTGCCCAGTGTTAAGAGACTTACTGTGAGGATGCCCAAGGACACCGTTCCCACGAATTTGGTGACGGTGATAGGGCACGCCATTATGCTATATGGATGTTAATGACAATTGTATTGATACCACAATGTCACAACAGATATCAATCTTGATCGAGTATGGATGCAGACAATGCAACGCGTGATTTGATGCAGAAGAAGATGGATCATAATCATGAAGCCCTTAGAAGGTGGAGAAGCAGCCAAAAAGTGACGTCGGGATTATGGGCCGACCGTCCAATGGGAGGCCGCCACTTAGGTAGCTTGCTGTTTGTGCCTTACAGCCTGAGGCAGCAGACATAGAATGTTCGAGGCAGTCTTGTTCTACTATCTTAGGACAGTATCAGAGACACATGGAGGAGACTACCTAATTGGCATGTTTGAGACATATCTGCGGAGTACTATGAGAAAGGTCTTGATCGGTCAATATCTACTTGGTATGAAGCAAAGAATTGTCATGTGACAGTCAGTACAGCACACGCGCCATCAGAACACACAAAGCATGAAATGCGATCCACTACTTGACTCATAAGGTAGTACTGAGGACATCAATATCCATTTCTTTAATTGACTACATTTGGTGCTGTTTGAGGTTGAGAGGAACACAAATCATTAATTGGAACATTCCGAGGCTCCCGACCGAACAGCCGCGGCATCTTGGCCACTGTGGGGAAGACGAGACAGCTAGCTGGCCTGCACTAATGCACTAACTTGAGCTACCATCTCGTTCAATCATCTAGATATCTATCAGGGGTCTGAACACTGTTGATCTATCGAGTGCTAGAATCTGATAAACGGTTTGCGTCAATAGAACACTGCCGCCGCAGAAATGCCAGTTCCCACCGAAGACTACATCAGTGACTCCTGGAAGGAGGGCCTCTTCAGTGAGTCTCCCGTTGACCTCAAAGGCTCAAAGCTATCATTCCGCTAACATACATCCAGCAAACAAAGTCGTCTTCTGCACAGGTGGCGCAGGCACCATCTGCAGCGCGCAGGTTCGCGCCCTCGTCCGTCTAGGCGCGGACGCATGCATCGTCGGCCGAAATGTCGAGAAGACCGAAACGGCAGCCAAGGACATTGCTACCGCTCGGCCTGGAGCCAAGGTCATCGGCATTGGCGCGGTTGATGTGCGCAAGTACGATGATTTGAAGAATGCCGTCGATCGCTGCGTCAAGGAGCTAGGGGCTATCGACTTTGTTATGTACGAGTCCTCCTCGAGTTCGATGCACAGTTGCTAACAGCGAACTCAAATAGCGCCGGTGCGGCGGGCAACTTCCTGGCTTCGATCCAGCAGCTGTCGGTAAATGCTTTCAAATCGGTGATTGATATCGACGTGCTGGGGTCGTACAATACCCTCAAAGCGACGATCCCTCACCTCGTCGAATCGGCGAAGAAGCACAGGGTTGACTCGGAGACTCGTAGGTTATATTTACTTTAGGGTTGGATCGCATCTAACCGTTTTATAGTGCGGCCCTCTCCGCTCGGCACCGGCGGACGCATCATCTTCGTCAGCGCTACGATCCACTACCGCGCAATGCCCTTCCAGGCGCATGTAGCCGTCGCCAAAGCCGGTATTGACGCCTTGTCGCACACCGTGTCCATCGAGTACGGTCCGCTCGGGGTGACTTCCAATATCATCGCTCCTGGGCCAATCGCTTCTACAGAGGTACATGCCCTTCACCCTTCATCTGGGGTAACGAATTGTGTATCTGACAATCATAGGGTCTCGACCGACTCCTCCCCTCTGATATAAAGGAAACTTACACCAAGTCCCAACCTCTCGGCCGCTTCGGCTCTGTCCGTGATATTGCCGATGCGACGGTCTACCTCTTCTCAAATACCGGTAGTTATGTTTCTGGCCAGATTCTCGTCGGTAAGTAATCTATGCGACTCAAAATTAGAGCTTTCAGGCTGACGCGCGGTAGTTGATGGTGCGAGCTGGCGCATGTCCTCTGGCGGTGCGGCGTACGGGCAGCTGCAGTATCCGGATTTCCTGCTCACCGGGGATGCAGTGCAGAATGTCAAGGGGCAGAAGAAATCGAAGCTCTGATTGGGGGATAATTTTGAAACAGTGGTTTTCTCTTTGTTGGATTCGTATAGATTAGTTCCGCCTGCTCTACAGTATTATTATAAGACATGCTACGCTTTGCTCCGGATTATGTGACAATTGATAAAAAAGTCGGAGAAAGTGTGAACACAACATATCAAACAAGACATATTCATGTAAGGTAGCAACCTCGCAGACACCTGATCCGGTCGCTGCCGATTGACCGGATGATGTCTTGGACCAATCAAATGCTGTTTGTACAGGTGTCTCAGACAATGCCTTTGTGCTGTTCAATGTCCCAATGGTTCAGGCTGTGTTCCGCCATGCCAACATTGAACAAAGAACAATGACCTGAGCAAAGACATTCTATACACTCAACCCATCCTTCTGAGACTTGCTCCTTGAGGCTGAATATGTGATGTTGTCAACTCGGTATCACTACCCCTCGACCAGATGGCGTGTTCGAGGTGAGTGAACGCTTTGTAGATAACTAGTTGTATATAAGAACCTGTGCCCATCCTTGACCGCAACTTCGACTCTACATCCAATTTTCCCACCTCAACTGATCCCTCTCCAAATTTCAATACAACTTTTGTCTACACATCTATATACTTCTGTTATACTGAAGGCACCCAAAGCAGACTCCAACCATGGACACCATCGATCAACTCGCCGATTTCGAATCCCTCCTGGAACAGGTAAGACATGTCAAAAACGACTGGAATGTCCCGATTCAGGATCAAGCTGAGTATTTTCACAAAACCTTAGTCCGCCAGATTGAGTCCTTCTCCGAAATAGAGAAGAAGCACTTGTACAGATACCTCAAGCTCAGCCGCCATAATGAAGAGCTCCAGGCTTCCTACGATCAGCTGAACGAGTCGCTCAGCCAAGAACTGCGCAATGTCGAGCGCAAGAATGCAGAGCTGCAGAACGCCAAAAGTGCCCTGAGAGAGGCGCAGAAAGATTGCGAGGCCAAGGAAGAGTACATCCGCGACGCCGAGACAGCGAATGCTGCGCTCAAGGAGAAGAACAACGAGCAGAGAAGCCTGATCAAATCGTACAAGCAGGATTGGAAAGCTATGAAAGAAGAGCTGGAGCTTCGTGACAGAACAATTGACGATTTGCAGACGAACTTGCGGAGCAAGGGCGCGCTTGTCGACAAATATGAGCGCGAAATCGAGCAGTATCGAAAGCAGCGTAAAGAATGGGAACGGCAAGTGGATGAAGCCGCCCAATACCTGGACGACAAGAGCGAGGTCTTGAAATGGCTCAATGAAGTGAGCAGGCCTCTGAAAGCCAAAACAAAAGTATCAGCTTCTGACGCGTCAAGTTCAGGATCATCAAGATCTGAATCGCCAAGCTGTGACATACGTAAGGTGTCAGACTCTGGAGTGGGATCAACAGATGACGGAGCAGATGATGAGGCACAGTGTACTACAGATTCGGTGAAGGAGGACAAATCACCCTCTGCGACAGGTTCGTCTAAAGACCAGCAACTGGACCTGCAGGAAAGTGCAATGGACTGTTCAAATGAGGCGATCAGCGAGGGCGAAACGAAGTCAATACGTGGTGCTACCCTTGACGAAGAAATGATGTACTTGTCTGACAGTCTATCAGCTCTGTCCATCGAACGGGGAGCATCTCCAACGGAATGCCATATGAGCGATTGTCACGAGACACCATCTCCCGCAAGCTCATATGATTTGGATTTTCTACCTCAACGGCGAAAGCGGAGAAAGCAGCGCGCAAAGGACGTTGAGGACACCGAGTTGGCGTGCAAGAGAACCAAGGTCCGCAAACATTGTGAGAGTCCCGTTCAAACTGATAGTGGAGAAAGTGCCTCATTTGATGTTCAAGATCACAAACAAGGATCGGCCGAATACTGTGCAAGTCCCGTTCAATCGGACAGCGAGGCAAATCCTTCAACCGTGTTTGGAGCAAGCGAGCAAGGATCGCCCAAGACTCCATGTCCGATAGACTGCATGAAAACCGGGCAAGCAATCTTTTCGATTTCGCGTGGAGTTCAAACTGTTACCTGCCAAATGGACGGACCGGTAACAATCCCGTCAATAGAGTCGCCGGAAGCATCAGGACGATCACGGCCCCTCCTTTTGACCAGAAGAAGAGGTCGCTATAAGGACCCTGTGTACCTTCCAAAATCATATACCAAATCCCAACGGCTGACACACCAAGGTCGAGAGCTCGGTGTTAGTAGGCCAAGATATGTCAGTATGACTCGGCCCGTGCTTAGGAGCAGAGTTGCATCTTGGCCTCTGAATCAAGCCGAGCAAGAGAGCTTTGAACAAGACGACCTTCGGCAGGAGAACAAAGAAACGCTGTTAGTGTCACCAGCTCCGAACCATGGGAACGAGTCTTTGGAAGCTGAAGCTGACGCCGGTCCCGGACTAAAAACAGTTTCACATAAACCTCCTTCCCGCTTCGGCTACAGGTTGCAAAGTGACGGCAAGGTTACCAATTCAATGAAGAAACAGGGGATCCCTGCGTTTTCTCGCACCATCATGGAAGGAAAGTGGTGGCTGCCCTTTATGACGGTGTTAGTCCTGTTGCTGTCCATACTCTCCATACTCTCTCCCGACGGAGAGCGTCAATCGTGGAATAGAGTCAATATGATGCCACACGATGCCCTGACAAATTTGCGCAAATGTCGAGACTCTCGATGTAAAGTGGCGCTGGCTGCTGAGTGGGAGATTGTTCGAAGGACCGACTCTGATCTCTTGTCTTTTGGGTGACCAGTCTCACTAGGCCTTGGCACCATATATTTAAGGAGCTTGAGGCGTTTGGGAATAGGTTCTTTTATTGGGGCGTTCTTCTGTCAGTAGACCTTTTCATATTGGATATCAAACTCAACCAAGTCCACGCAATCAGGTCCTGCCAGCACTATGTATGAGTTTGTGAAACCATTGACTGGGCACAGTGTAGATACATTTTATACATGCTGCCCTGAAGGTAGTCCACTTTAGACACCCACCTGTTTTAGGCATGAACAACACGTGACTCGTTCTCCACCTTGAGACAAAGAGACGTAAGCACCAGACCCAATTAGGACTAGCTGTATCAAGTTGCGTCACCTGCCTCCGCCCTGCGCCACCGCAGCGAATTAAAAGCAGCAGACGGCAGGCAACTGTATCGACTTCTCTTAGGCTCCCCTCCTGACAACAATAAGCATCAGAGCGATCATCTTCTCCAACCTTAACTCTTGGACCAGCCATCATTTTCATCAGATATTAGACTCTTGACACCTTCCTTTTATTCTGACTCTCTTCTTCTGTAACTTTTACCTCATGTGTGTTTTTTAAAACTCGTTGCCGACACAATGAACCTTCGTTCGTTCCTCCTCGGCGGTGCCGTCGTTCTGGGCGCCAATGCATTTCTAGTCGTCCCCAAGATAGAGGGTGATATTATCGCTCCACAGGGTGATTTCACTGGCCTCCATCCCTTGGAAGCTTTTACTGCTCAGCAACAGCAGGTCGAACTTATTTGCAAGGAGTGCCCGTTCCGCGAAGTGAATGAGAATGGAGACGTCAGCTGGACTGATGGCTTCCTCACTTCTCTGGTAAGTCCGGCTTTCCGTTCTACCGCAACCTATTGTTTTCCGAACGTATCACTAATTGTTACAGGCACTGAACTTCTCTATAGAAGATGGCGCTTTGCTGGTCAATGGCCATCAGATCTTCCCGCCACCGCCCCCTTCCGTTATCACTGCCGTTCAGCGCCGGGAATCTGACGGAGCAGAGTCCGACCCTATCTCATTGGGATATGCGGTCGAGTTCATGCCTCTTGGTGTGCCAAAAGACGCTCCTATGGAGCTGTCAGCTGTTCGATTCACTGTCCTCGATTTGGACGGCCACCCTGTTCCGCTCGATACCGTTGCCATCACCATCATCAATGATTTCAAGGGTAACATCTACATGGCGAAGACCGACTTCGAAGATACAGCTCCGAATCGCCTCTCGTGGAAACAGTGCCGTGGAAAGCCCAAGTGCCTGCGCAAGCTTCTGGTTGAACGCATCCGGGGATTGTTTTCCGCCGCAAAGGCGCGTGTTCTTGGAATGAGACGCAGACCTTTTGGTTGCGGTCGTCCTCGTCCTATGCTACACCCCTACCGCCCAGAGGGCGATTTTGATCAGGATACCGTCCCTGTCCCCGGACGCCGTCCTCACCCGGGAGATGAGGGTCCCTTCGGATTTGACGGTCGCCCTCATCACCACCATCACATGCACCACATGCATCGTGGTGGTTGGGAACGTACTGTTTCCCGCATCGTTCGCTTTATTGTTGTTCCCGCAGTTCTCGGTGTTCTCGCCGGGTTGGCTGCCAGCGCTCTCGGTATGTTGGCCGGCCAGATTGTGGTCTTCCTGTGGCAACGGCGCCGTCGCTCCACTCCCACAGAGAATGTGGAGCAAGGAACTGTGTCGGAGAAGGAGGGTCTGATGACTGACGCGTCCGACGAGCTTCCTCCTGCTTACAGTGATGATGAGACTGTCGAGGTGTCCGACACCAAGCAGTAAACAGTCGCTTGCAACACTTTGGACTGGCTGATAGGGACATGTGAGACAGCAGTTCTGTGCCGATTGGAGACGATGCCTTGGGAACTTATGCCTATGAGTTATCGGTGAACGACTCATTTATCGTGTTAAATTCGCCTACTCTGCGATCCGGATATGCCTTTCCAACATTCTTTCGGTATTCTCTGTTTGTCTCGCACTCGCCGCCTTTCCGTTTGCTTACCATCATGTTGCTTTGAGTGTTCTATAATCTCGTGGTTTAGCAAGCTTTGTTACCACTAGTTAGTAATTAGCAGCACCAACGCAATGGTCCTTTTATGTCGGTAGTACTCCGTAGCACACTAATCCATCGTGGATTGTCCTTTCGAGATAATAAGCTACAACTTGATTCCGATGTCATCATCAAACTGGTTACTAGCTTTTACTACCTTAGGATAGCGATCGACGAGCACTACCGAGTAGTGGTGCTGATGTCTCACACAACTCGACTGTCACGTGACTTCTTGCGGATGCCTTGGCCAGGAACACCACTGTTCGCCTCGCATTCCCCTCTTCCGGCCAACAACAACATCAGCGTCGGACTTGGGAATTCGTCGCAACTTTTAGTCTGTATTCGAGCATGTTGCGACTGTTTATACGATGATCCACACTTGTTATACGATCCAGTGTGGATTTTCATCCAAATTCTCTACCCGAGTCTGACTGCCGTCTGAGCTTCGGTAGCTGTCAGCTCGCGCCGGACCTGGCTCCCAGCATCCCGCACCTGTGGTCAGCGGGAGGATTTGAATCAACGTCCTATTATCTTTGACCTCCATTCTTTCAATAACTCTGTGCACACCATGTTGCAGTGGTCGTCATTCGTCCAAAAAGCCCAGTCTTTTATCGACCCGGCCAATTTCAACCTTCCGACTCTGACATCCTCCGATCGCAATCCATCCAAAGCGTCCCTCTTTCGTCAGCAGTTCCGTCTCCCTGATTCCCAAAACCCATTGCAGGAAATCACCGCCGAGTTAATCCTCCCTGTTCCGCATACCTCTCCGTCGGCTGCGTCCCAAGGCGATCAGTCTCGGCCACTCGACCGTGCAGGCAATCGGTATGCCGGGAGACTCCATCTGAGCGAACGCTTTCTCTGCTTCTCCACGCAGCCGACCAGCTTCGCCCCTTCCGCGACACTCAGCGCCTCTACGCAGTGGACCGGTCAGACGAATGGCACCGGGCCTTCCGGCAATGGCTTCACCCTTCCGCTCTGCTGTATCCGGCGGGTGGAAAGGCTGAATAGTCTCAGTCACGTCTTCTCACTCGCGTTGACTACGTGGAATGGCGCTCTGGGAAAGCAGCAACCTCCGGGTTTTGTTCCGCAGAAATTCACCATCCAGCTAGTGGGAAGCAGGCAGGCCTGCGAACGCTTTTGTGATGGTTTAAAGAAGGGGCTCCGGGAAGCGATGAAGGAGATTGAGAATCTACGGGTGGTTGTAAATGACTGTTACTCGGAATACTTGCTTTCGGGGGCCAAGACTAAAGACCAGAACCCAGACAATGCCGAAGCACGCCAACCCCCAGATGCTGGGCTGGGAATGATATTCCGTTATCCTGGTGATGCTCGCAAACTGCGGGATCGCAGCAAGATGAGACTATGGGGGGAATACTTCAGAGGTATGGAACATTGCAATGGATAGAGAGCGTTCATTAAGATTTCTTGCGATCTAGAAAATGGCCGGAACGCAACATTAGTTCGGCAGCCCACCTTTCATAAGCTGATTCGCGTCGGTCTACCAAATCGTTTACGTGGAGAGATATGGGAGGTGACTTCTGGGTCTTTGTACCTGCGGCTGAGGTCTCCCAAACTATACACAGATACTCTGGCCAAATTCTCCGGTCAGGAGTCTTTAGCAATCGACGAAATCGAGAAGGACCTGAACCGGAGTCTCCCAGAGTACCCCGGCTTCCAAAGTGAAGAGGGCATTGGCCGGCTGCGAAGGGTCCTGACAGCTTACAGTTGGACTAATGCGGAGATTGGATATTGTCAGGCTATGAATATTGTTGTAGCAGCTCTGTTGATGTATGCCAGTCCCCACCCTGCTTACCACCCGCTGCTGACCCGCACAGATATACGTCAGAGACGCAAGCGTTCTTCCTGTTGTCCGTACTGTGCGATCGTCTTTTGCCAGGGTACTATTCCACAACCATGTACGGCACCCTGCTGGATCAGAAGGTGTTCGAGTCATTGGTAGAGAAGACCATGCCGGTATTGTGGGACCATCTTTCCAAGTCTGATGTTCAGCTGTCCGTCGTTTCACTTCCTTGGTTTCTCTCGCTATACATCAACTCTATGCCTCTGGTCTTTGCATTCCGGGTGTTGGATGTCTTTTTCTTAGAAGGCCCAAAAGTACTCTTTCAAGTCGGCCTTGCCATCCTGCGCATCAACGGCGAAGAGCTCCTGGATGTCCAAGACGACGGGTCTTTTATTTCAGTCCTCAAATCTTACTTCTCGCGTCTGGATGAGTCGGCACATCCGAGATCGGAGAATCCCAAATTGAGAGCCATCACGCGATTCCAGGAGTTGATGGTTGTTGCGTTCAAAGAATTCTCCGGCATCACACATAGTACCATCACTGAACAGCGTGAGAAGCACAAGGACGCGGTTCTCGAGAATATTGAGAGTTTTGCTAAACGCACATCCATTCGCAACCTTGGCCCAGACAGCAAACGCCTCAGTATGGATGATCTGGGTCTCATCTATGACCGATTCTACGAAGTGCTGTACGACCGCCAGCAGAGGCAAAGGCTTATCGAAGAGGAAAAGAAGCGCCAGGAGAAGAAAAAGGCCGAACGAGCTTCAATACTCGGTCCTCCCGTAGACCGCGAGGTGGGCCGCGTCGGCCTCGGACCCAGCCCAACTCATATGGACTATGATGCTTTCCGCGATTTCCTCGCTATTACAGCGAAATGGGCTGTTACCGATTCTCCCGGACCGTCGCGGAAGGAGTCATCGGCCGATATGAATGGCAGTTTCCGAGGATTTGGCAAATGGGCTTCTGGAATGAATCATAAGCCTGAACCTGCAGACCACGAATTCATGCAAAGGCTGTTCCGCAAGTGGGCAACGGACCCATCCGAAGGTCTAAGCTTGCAAAACGTGGTAAATGGCCTTGCACGGCTGAA
Organism: Aspergillus lentulus; assembly: GCF_001445615.1. NCBI lineage: Eukaryota > Fungi > Ascomycota > Eurotiomycetes > Eurotiales > Aspergillaceae > Aspergillus > Aspergillus lentulus. The sequence goes on along the minus strand of NW_028322115.1, from coordinate 1,970,086 downwards.
GGGCACTCGGGATATCATGAATAGCATTCACTATTTTTTCGACCTGTATGATGATAATGGCGATGGAAAGGTCGACCGAGAAGGCATACTGCGGATGTCAGAAGCTTTGCTCTTCCTTTCTCGCCGAGGTTTCGACGGTACCATCACGCCGAGTCAATCTCTGGAAGATTTGAATGACCGGAACCACCCAGAACGGGATAAGCTGAGCACCGATGAAAGATTCCTGGGTAGCGTCAGCGCGTTCATCCGTCGATGTTTCGAGTATGCTGATCCTAGCAAACCCGAGAGCAAGACAACCGAAACTGCCAATGATACGGATGAGGCGGCTGACAAGCTGGGTTCGTTTGCTATTGGAGATGACGACGAGGAGGATCTCATCGACATGGAAGAGAACGACAAACCCAAGGAGACGCCTACGCCACAAGCGCCGGATAACGAGCACCGTGCGGATGCCAACACAGAGCACAATCGCAAGACATCAGAAGCTGCCAATCCGGCGCTTGATCCCAACAATCCCCTTCATATTACCCTCCCCACCTTCCGAATGGTCATTCTGGCTGATGAGCTGCTGGAGCAATTCTTTGAGACCTTCTTCCCCCAGTCCTTCCGTCTTTCCGACCATCCCAACCCTGCATCAACAACCACGTCCCTCTCGTCGAATCTCACCACGTTCTCAAACATCGGCACCGCTAAAGCCCCAGGCAGCGCCGTATCAGGTGCACCAGTTGGCGGGGCATCCGGCGGCATCGTTCCCCCAGGCAAAGGTCTCCGCGGGGTCCTGGACAACATCGTCTCCGACGGCATCCGAATGGCCGCCGAGGTCAAGAAGCGAATGGACGAGGCCCAACGGGAACTGGAGCGCAATGCCCTCAGCCGAGAAGAGGACGACGAAGACGAGGAGGACGATTTCGATCCCCGCACCGGCGCCGCCGCCTCGGCCGCCATGGTCGGAGGAATATCTAGTTGGGGCGCAGGGGCATACGGCGCCGACCCCGAGCGCCGCAGCGTCCGCGACGCAGACCGCGACCTCCTCGAGGGAGCCGAAGTGCTCAGTGTGCGCGAGAAGGATTCCTCCTCACTCATCGACGGCAAAGACGGACATCGGGGCTCAGGCGAAGGGAGCAGTAGCAGTGGTCATGTGCCGCAGGCAGACTCTACACCGCGACGGACATCAGATCCTGAACATGACCGCGTCGTCAGTAAAGTCGTCGAATTTGACTCATAGTTATTTGGGTTTGTGCTTTAGCATTTTTCATGGTCGTCAGCTCTGGGTCACGTGGTTTGGGCGACATCGATGTTCACTTCACGTCTTTATGTTTGGTAGTGTATATTGCATATCTGGTAGGCATTATGGGGTTCTGATATCTCAATTCAGTTATGGTCATTGTTACATGCATTGCATACAGTCTTCTAGTCAGGCCGTAGTTTTACAGTAAGTTATTACCACAGAGGCAATATGCCTGCAGTCCAGTACGACTAGGTCAGATCTTGAACAAATATGGTAGATGGAATAGATCAATGCATTTATCACATTGAATGATGAATCAGAATCAGAGGTATGTATGTACATCAATCAATAGACTGGTATCAACATCGTTAATCATGAGAGGTATATGATGTCAGTCACGAGCAGACAGAGGGTATAATAAGGACATTAAGAGTCAATGGTGCGTAGTTTATCCAGCATCAGGGTAATTGTGAATGGGAGGTAGAAAGAAGTAGTGTGAAAGTGAAAGAAGGATGAAGACGAAGAGGCAAAGACGAGCGATTACTTTACTCCTTCTGTCCCTCGTTCTCGATCAGCTCGAGCACGAGCTGACTCCGCTCGTATTCCGGATGTTGCATGCAGATTTTGACGGTGCGGCCATTACTGGCCATCGCGACGCCGTTAGACAGCCCGCTGGCTAGGTTGATGGAGGCTCCCGAGTTGGTCGGGACGGTGTTCGCCCCTGACCCGGGGAGAGTGCTTCCGTCATCCAGGCAGACGACGTTGTGGCCTGGGATGACCTGCCTCAGGCGGCCGTTCATGGCGTTGCGGACCTCGACGAAGTCCTCGTTGAAGAGGATCAGGAACTTGCCGTACAGACAGGCTGAGTGCGCGCGGCCGACGAACTCCATGATGACGCTGCGGGAGACGTCGCCGTGCTTGTTGACGTAGACGGCGCAGTCCGTGTAGGCGACGAGGAATTCGCTGTCGCTTAGTCTGAACATGCCTAGCGGGCGCAGGTTACTGATGCGGTGGGCGATGCTGCTCAGCTGGGCTTGTGCCTCTGGGGCTTCGGACCGGAAATCGGGGACGGACCAGGTTTGCTTCTTGTCGAGGGTGAGGATTTCGATGCCCCGCTGGGTGGAGATGGCCAAGGATGAGTGGAACATGTTGATGCCGTAGCTCTCGGCAGGGATGTAGAACTCGTCGTATTCGCGGAAGAACTCGGTCTGGGAGCGACGAGTATGGAACAGTCGACTCTTACTGGTGGCGGATTTTTGTAGCACGGGTTCCAGCACCTTGAAGGTGGACGACAGCCCATCACGCTTCTTGTACATCACCAGAGTACGGTCTTTCATATGACCTGCTGCAAAGAACCCAACTTCTCGGTTTCCGGACAACTTCTGCGGCGCCCGGCGAGCAGAGTCCTTTGTTGTTTGCGAGGACACCCCACTTGCAGGGCATACGACGTCCAAGTGATACGCGATTAGCGACTTGTCAGCAATCAGCAGGAAGAGATTAAACTCTTCAAAGACCGCAATCTGCGACACTCGTATGATCGGGATCGCCTAGTACTAAATTTAGAAGATGACCAATAGACCACAATCGAAAGAACTTACTCGAACCCAACCACGAGGGTCATTATACTCGGAAATGTACACGCCGTAATCAGTACCGACCGCACACATCATCCGGCCTGGAGGCTGTTGGAATACAGTGGCGCAATGCACGCTGGTTCTGCAAACCGGCACAGGGCGAGACTTTGAACCCCCATACCGCTCCTCAACCTCCCGGATAGCTCGGTCCAGAGGGGTGCCTTTGATGGTGACTGTCCTCTTGGAGATACCTGAATGATCGGAAGAGGCAAAGGCCGTGTCAGCCAGCACACGAAGTCGGAAGGGCTCGGCGTTCTGCGCAAATAGAGCGGCAGCATGTCTCGTCTTAGCTTCCATAATTTTCTCGCACCACTCCTGCCGGTTCTGTGCGGAAAACGCGTATAGCGTAAAGGTCCCGTTCTTCCCAAGGTGTTTGACCTTGAACGGATATAGGATCTTGTCGTCTTTGGAACTCTCCAGTACCGTGGCTGCTACCAATGTCTTGCCAGAAGAGGATGTCGTAGAGTTGCCCGAGTTGCCGCTGTTGGAGTGTATGAGGGGTGCAGCACCTGCACCACGCGTCGTGGCTTGCGGTGGAGTAACGGTCGAAACACCTCGGACGGAAGACTTGACGACAGGGTCATCATTGGTGCTCTCGAGCACCAAAAGGTCCATTGGGATGGGCAGCTTGGACACATCGTAGCTTTCATATTTGATGCCCCTCGTTGGGTCGCGGGTGGTGGACAGTTTGGCAAGGACGAGGTAATGGTCGAAAAGAATGGCATGTGTGTCCACGAGGAATCGAGTGCGTGTACCTGGGCGCTGCAGGTCTCCTCGGTAGATGATCTCGCGACCAAGATGCTGCAGATTCAGCTCTACTTCCTTCTTCATCTCCGGTCTAAGTTGCAGTTTGGCAGACAATTCCATCAGATCGACCTTCTTGCTTGTTTCACCGACTTTGTTGTCACATTCCAGGGCCACGACCTTGATCTCATCAATAGCTTGTGCCAGGTTCGTCTTTTCCTCGCAGTCCTTGACCATGTTCTTGTGAACAGTCGACAACAGTAGGGTGTATCTCTGAATCCGAGTTATTGGAGATTTGAGATAGGTATCCCAACTGAGACGATTCGACATCTTGTGCTCACGAGCTTGGTTCAAGAACTGTCGAAAGTGGGCATTTCTCTCCATCTCCTTACGAACAAGGTAGTTGGCGTACGGAAAAGTTGCCGCGTAGTCAATGTACACCATCTTAGCCTTTCGAATCCACTCTCGGAAAATGTCACTGAAGCCCACAATGAACGGGCCTTGCTCCTTCTGCCGGTACTTGAGCTGCGCAAGGAGGTACTCCTCGTTTACTTTCTTGACCGCATCTACCTTTCCAAAAACATCATTCAGGAACTTCGGTAATCTCTTCGGCGGAATGATGGCAGGTTGCATATTTGCCAACTGATCCCGGTAGAGTTCACGAAGGACGTCCAGCTGTCCAATAAAGGCATCCTCGGTCGTGACAATCTCATGCAGGTTGTTCTGGCGATCCACCTCTTTCTTCGGATAAGCCTCCCACACCTCCTTCGGAACCTTGTAGAACGTGACCCAGTCCTCGACCTTCTTTTGCGGTGCCATCTTGTGCGCTTTCAGGTTGACCTTCTTCAGCGTTCGCATGCAGTGGTGCGAATAGCAGCGTCCGAGGATCTCAGTCTCCTGTTCATGTAGCAGGGGCGAATAGCAACCAGTGCCTGTAATTTGGAACAAAACACCCGACAATGTCCCGCTGCCGAACTTGACCCATTCTTCTTCCTTCACCAGAGCCTCCTGCTCCAGCATGTTCTCAACGACTCGCGCAGCCAGTGTCTCTGCGTCCGCGATGTTCATTGTCGGCACCTTGTGAGTGAACAAAGCGACGATCGCGTCGACAATGGCCGATTTTCTCAGGTCCGTTTCCTCTTCGCACAGATCGCGAATCCAAGCAAGAACGGCACTGAGTGCCCAAGGTTCGACACATTTCCTGAATTGTTCCGAGGACAGTTTAGACGGATTGAACTTCTTGCGACGTCCCGCAGGAATCGTGGGTAGGTCCAGGGGTATTGCAGGAGCCTCTTGGGCCGCGTCAAGTTTGAAGGCGCCATGCTGTTGCTGTCGAAGCAGATCCAGCTGCTGCTTGTACTTCGCCCGATCCGCATCGGTCTTGGACCTGATAGGGGGGTCAGTCCGGGGTCCAATAGGATGACTTGACAGAGATGTCGACCGTGGCACTTGGGACGTTGGTGTGGACACGGTCGACGCAAACGAATCCGCAGAAACAGGGTACTGAGGGCTTGTATACTGGGTTTCTTCCGGGTATTCACCCGATTCTTGCGGCCTATAGGTCCCAGCCGGCATCAGATGAGGCATAAGGTCTGCGTTATTCGCTGGTTCAACGGGGGCCGGTGGTAGCGGCCGCATCCCGGGATGGAAAAAGAGCTCCCCTGGCATCCCTCCTACATCGGATCCTTCACTTCCTGAATGATGCACATCATCGGGATATGCGTCTGCCTCGTCACCGTAGTCGAAGCTCATGCGGCGCTCGTAGGCGCCAGGCTCTGAGAGGCCACCAGTGCCTGCAGCATCGACCCGCGCCGCGGAAATGTAGTCATAATATTTGTGCACTTGATCATCGGGCATAGGATAGTAGTCATAGTCGTCCGAGTACTCGCCGCGGTCGTCCGCAGAAACGTTGGAGCTGCGGAGGGAGCCGGAGGGGCCGAGCCTTGTGGCTTGATCTACGCCTTCATTGCGAGTCTCGTCAGCATGTTCATCCATTTCAGCATCATAGTGATGGCGCTCATAATAATTGCCGCTGTAGGTCGCATTGGTTGTGGACTGGAGTTCATCTTGACGAGAGTCTCGCCGGGGCGATGGCGCTCGCGCCGATGAATGGCTTCCATAGGCACTGATGATCGATGCATTAGTCTCCCTCCGTGTGCGCGCTTGCTCCCGCTCGGCCTGGATCCTGTCCTCCTCGTCCGCCATTTGTAGCATCGCCAGGCCCGCCGCGGCTTCCGCATCGCTATCGTCGCTATACGCATCATAGTTAACATACTGGCCTGTGCCCGTCGCCAATGTGCCATTTGTGTGCGTGTGCCTCTCGTCAGGAGACAATCGCATACTCGAGGTGGCAGTGACGGGAGGACTAGGGTCATATGCTTCCTGACGTGAGGTCTGAGCGTCAACATGCAGTGGCCTAGTGTCATAGCGTGTCTCCCGCCTCATACGACCATCTATCACAGCCGCTTCCACTTCCCTCATCAGATCGTCATAACCTACCGGTTGGTCCGACCGCGGATCTCGGCCACCGACCCCATTGAGACCATCGAGCGGCGAAGAATCGCTGTCCGCGTCGACTGGTGGACCGGGCAAGGGCCGCGACTGGGGATGCCTAGTCATGGTATCTGTCCGGCGCGGAGAGGTCTGCGGCTGCACATGTTGAATTGGAGGCGTAGGCAGTGACCGCCCCGATCCGCGACGGCTGAAGCTCAGTCGCTTACTGTATAAGTCTTCCGCAGGTGTCGAGTGCGCAGGTGGTTCGGGAGGGAGCTCGTCAGGATAAGGCGCCATAGCTGCATCTGAGTGGTGGGGCGACTGCGCGGTATAGAGGGAAACCTGTGAGCTGTAGGCGTGGGAGCGAGTAAAGGTTGATGCAATCGTTGTTGAGGTCAATGAGCTTGTGGAAGGATAAGGTACGGTAGGGCTCATCGGTGGGGCGACATTGTAGGCTAGAGATGCAGATGACTGAGTAGAAAAGGCATACGGGGTTGCTGGCGAGTCAGTTCGATACGGGGCGGATGCGCGACTTCCGTAGGGATGATCTGGTCCTCGAGGTGGAGGGGGAGGCGGCAGGGATTGCTGAGAAGAATATGCCTGCGATGTTTGCGGAGGCTGTGCATACAAACTGGCTATACTCGGCTGTCGTTGGACAGTTGGGGACCCGTATCCAGCGAGACTTGCCGACTGATACGCCGCTGGATTGTACGGCTGGTGAGCAGCGGTCGCACCAGCGGTGTAAGCATTGCTGCTGGAGCTGTTATATGCGAGGGGATTGTAGCCTAGCTGCTGTTGTGACGGAGTAGGTGGGAGGGCATATTGCTGAGGATTATAGGCCGACTGTGTCGGAGAGGCGATGGACGAGTATTGGTAGGAATAGTTAGACTGAGATGAAGCTCTGTCTCGCGTTACGTGCGGCGACCCGCCGGAGGGGATATGCGCGTATCGCGGTCCTGAGATATCATCGTATCCGCTGTTCGCAAGGCTATAGGACCCTTGTCCGTCCTCGGTGCCATAATTACTGGCTTGTCCGGTATATCGCGTGGACCCGTTGGCATTTCGGGCGTGTTGAGCTCCGGAACTTCCACCGAACAGACCCGCGTCATCCCCCACGTTATAGCTGGGCATCCGCCGTAATTGAGAATTTGCGCTCTGTTGTTGTGCATTGTAGTGGTCATAGCGACTGGACGAGGGAGGTTGCGTGGACGACGAGGTAGGGATGTTGGACTGGCCGCCGTAATAGGGCGTTTGGTCATTCTGATAGTGAGCCATTGTCGCTAAGAAAGTCCACGGCTAGTGAAGCCAGACTCGCAAAAGCACGCGACCGAGGGGTTTATGGCGACGATGTGGAGGGCTGCGAACCCGCCCTATGAAGTCTCTCGGACTCCCTTGGTGCACGAGAGGATGCTGCGGTGAATGCAGCGCAAGTCGGCTGCCGCGGGACGACGGAGACAAAGACAGTCGAACTCGGTCAAATCAAAAGGAGAATGTCGAAAAGGGGAGAGTCCGACATGGATTGAATTCTCAGGATCGACCCGATGTGTTTGGAAGGGAGAAAAGAAACCTTGCTGTGAGATTATTTGGGGCTCAGGTGGGTGGACCGATCGTCACGTATCCCTTTAAGCCTTGGGCCTTAGGCAAACAACCCACGCGGGAGCAATCCAGTGGAACTCGGAAGGGGCTCGTGGTTAAGTTCAGTTCGAAAAGCTAACAGCAAACGGCTAAGGGCAATAATAATAGTAACGACTATGATTCCCCACACGTGTGTGCCTTCATGCTTTGTCATGTCCCAAGGGACCACGGAGCCACGTGAGCTGCGGGGAAGACAATGTACTAGCACTTGTTGTGTTCTTAGAATCAGCAAGATATACAGAGTGCTCAATACTAGTAGTATGATTATCCTCGATATGAAGTTACTAAGGAGAAAAAAGACTTGAACATGGTAAATGACAGAAAGGACATATCAAAGCTGCAAAAAGGCCGACAGATCCTCACTCAGCTTCTGCGCCCATAGCACAGCCAACACAAAATCATTGGTAAAATCAGCCACAATCTGAGTCGTTGACTCAGGCAAGTCCATTATTGTACCAATCATCAATGACGCTATATTGTTAGTTCCGTTTCGAAGGTTCAAACTGCTCCGTCAACGGGGAAACCAGAGTTGGAAACATATAACTTCTGCATCACGTCAATATCTAGTCTATGTCGTGGTTCAAGTTACACATCGTCAGAGGAACATTACCTTATGCATAGGTAGGTAGTCCTTCTGCTAGGCTGGTTAATAACATATGTGCCTGTTCCCCTCATGCTCGCAATCTCATGTCCGCAGCTAATTCAATTTATTCGAAACTATGAAATCGACCCCTCGGGAAGCTGATCCGAAGTTGCATTGGGAGAAAACGGTGACGATATTCAACAGCTAGCTATATAAGTGTCCGTAAATAATACGTCATGGAGAGCAAAGCATTCAGAGTCGAAACAGGCATCACAATCGCAAACTAGAAAATAAAACAACAGGATCGCGGGAAACTTGGACATCGAATCGAAATATAACAGCATGAAATAGCAAAGCATCAGTCGATATATTGCGAAGATACAACTTTTATAGCACTATCTCCCAAGGTGGGAAGCCCTTTATTTCCCATCATATATTTGATCGGGCGTGAGTATAAATTCTCCTTTCGGCAGGTGCTCCGGTTCAACCTGGTCTGGTTTTATATAACGAGCGGTCAGAGCGAAGCGTAGCTTCTTGTCTGGAGTCACCGCATGCTATCGAAGCGTCAGTATCATTTCCTTGATAATGCGCAGCTTTTGGGATCCCTCTACCTCGTAGTATTTTTGAAGGTTCTCGCCGTGCATGACTACCAAGTCTCCATGGTTCAGTTCCATCTTGATTTCTACGGGAGCCTCCCCGCATTTGCCCTTCTGCAAGGCCTTGCGCCGTAGACTGTTGTATGTTATTTCGTCAATCTCACCGTTGGCCAGTTGACTCTTCAGGCTCCGTCTTTCGGCTTCCATTCTACAACCCGCCAAGACGGGGTCATCTTTCAAGAGTGTCTTGGCTTTGGACAAGCCGTTGTAGTACTTGTACTTCATTCGAATTGACATGACCGACTTGGCACCCAGGGAAAGCGTGGCAATAGTTGGTCCGAGCGAGGACTCCCCATCGTCATGATACTTGTGTGGCATCAGCAACCCGCTAGGTACAAACACAGCATTCAACATACCCCGATCTTCATGTCTTCAAAATAACCGAGCATGAGTAGCTCATTTGGCGGAAGGAAGGTGTCTCCACTGCCTGCTACAGCTCGCTCAGTCGCCCAGGTCAAACGACCTAAGGCCTGCAGGATCTCGTCTGGAGCATCAGCGAACGGCCTGGAGCCCACTGAAACGATATATTTGTAAGGCATCCCCTTTGAGAAAGTTCAGTGGCGTGGGATGACACAGTACGGCGCGGGCAACTCACATAATTCACAGCAAAGTGTGCGGTGAGGGTTCCAGCGACTGTGGATCTGTTGGTCAGAAGAACAAGGATGATCTCAGAGAGAACGTTCGCACGCTTACCAACACTCTGCTGCAGAGGATAACGACGCAGCCCAAAGTCAGCAACTTGTAGCTGTCGAAATAGATCGTTGGGCCCGCCGGGACGACTGTTAATTATTCTGTTGGCAACAAAGTGAGTAATGCTGCCTACGCCTGGGATTCGATATGTCAGTTTTCTGTACGGAAACAATGTCTCATCATCGATGTCTGGGACAGCATATTTGGGGTCAAAATGACAAGCACGTTTATTCGGTCCAAGGCCAAAGTCATCGATAACAGATCGTAAAGAAACCGGCTGCACGGTCAGCATTTTCTCGAATGTGCAGCTTGTCTCGCCTTTTCTGGAGATCTGACTGAGCTCATCTGTGCATTTCCAACCACGCCAATACTTTCTGGATATGCATTTTTGGCAACGTGGACAGACAATGCCCTTCCACGCAATTCGAGAATAGCTGACGCCTTCTCCGTCTTCTTCTAACGTTGGTAGCAGGTTGGGTACCAGGTCGTGGTGTGGCACTACCTCGGGAGCAGGACGAGTTCGAGCGTGAATGAAGTTACGATGGAACGTAAAGTCCAATGGGGGTTCGAAGCCGTTGATTGTCCAGAAGCTATCGCAGGTGGGTTCCAGGCACATCCAGCCTTCATTGTATATACGTGGACTTGCTGTATGGCAAGCGGCGCAATGGTTGATCTCGGCCTGAATCTCAGGGCGCTGGTGATATGGAACAGGAGCGGCAGAGTCTTTGGCTGCCCACCAGCTCTTTGTAGAGAGGTCCAGCTTCTCAAAGCGAACTTTGGCTCCCACCTTGCCTCCCATCCTCTCGTACCAGACGTCCGTAACCCGAAAGTAATCCATTACGTTGTACCGGTGTGGTAGCTTTCTTCCGAGAAGTGTGTTCCGGTCTCCTAATCGTCAAATCAGAGGAAGGGTTACTCTGGCTGCAGGAAAGAAGATTCACCTATGATAAGGCCCACTGGGACCTTCAGATTCATACTGTTAATGAGACTACTGACAGCACTATCATCGCTCCCTTGATCTCTAACGAGGATGAGGTTGCCCTCTGCATCCTTAGTGCAACCGCCTCCGCTAGTATTGTTAGAGACGACACGTAGGTATGCCCTAGAATCAGGATTGCACTTACACCCTTGTAAATACCACCTCTTCATCAATGTATGATCGAATACCACAGTCAGCGTCCAGCAAGAAACCCCAGCACAGATGGTCACAGTGGTAAGAACCACCTTGGACTGCACGGAACCAGGGAAGAGCATCGCATAGCTCTGGGCGGCACTTGAAGACCAGGTCAGCCTACATAACAATGGGATCGGCGGTTACAAACCTCAGCCCATGCGGGAGGCTGGCCATCGACTGGTTCCGTAGCACCATTTGCAGTCACGACTTGCGGGGCGACACTAATAGGTGAGACTTGTAAAGGTCAGATATGTGTGAAAGGCCTCTAGGACGCTGAGAACAGCGCAGCAGGAGGTTGGATGAATTGGACTCGTTACCTGTGGAGCGAACTTTTCGGATGCGACCTGTCTTCACAGACATGGGCTTTGGTGCCGAAGCTCTCGCCGGCCTGCTTGGGCTCATACTGTATTGGCTTGTCAAAAATAGGATGCTTTAGTGTGAGACGGAATGGATCTGGCTTCTATATGAGGAACTGCACGTAGAGTTGCGTCGCTCACTCGCAGATTCTAATGATTCTAGTAGTGATTGTGGGTAGATTGACGTCGTAAAAGTATATTCCAGGCTGCAAACCTGCACTGTCTGTGGGATCTCCGAACTTCCAGCAACTAGAATCGAGTATTCCTGAGATAGGCACAATGAGGATAGGAGATTTCACGCAAGTATATAGGAGATAGCAGCCGGTCAGGCCCAGCTCGCAATTGAGAAGTCTCGGGACCGAGACGAGAAGCTGGTATGTATCAACAGAGCGAAACAAAACGCATCCCTAAGTCTGTCAAGCGTATATAGTTGATATTCCCCTCATTGAATTTGATAAAACCTGCTAAGCTGCGGCGTAAAGGATAAGAAGATGAGAGAGGAAGACAGAGTTGTTCTCTTCCTTGGGATATTAATCACTGATAGTCACGAGACTGGCGCCTTACCCTGAAGGGAAAGAGGGAGAAGGACAGTAATTCATATGTACACCGTCCTTAAATCACAGAAAGATTAGCAACCGTGAGAGAATTCCCTCAGAGATGTGGCAGAAGTGGAAAAGATGCAGCTATATCTGATATCTAATTAACTTTTCTGAATATAGCTATGATAAGGTGGTGCTAAGGATCTGATCGAGATAGGTATAATGAAGAATGAACAAGTCGAATTAAGGGACTCTTTCGATGAATTTAGGAAGGAGTATGAGGAGAAAGGAGGGCTCTATAAAGAGGTAGCAATCTCTATAGAATATTATGTTTCTGTGAAAACCGTTTAATTCCAGTTCGGTGGAGCTATCACGATCACAGTCCTTGTCATAGACCACGATGGATTGCTTACCACGGATATATTACCTACTAACTCACGACTCTGGGCTCATGAACCACTGAAATAGGTCGCGGCGAGAGAGGGCAACTTAATGCCAATCTCTATGTACGATCAAAAAGAGAGGTAGTCATTGAGGTCCATCCAATGACTCCGTGCCGATAGAGCATATGACATGCCTCGACAATAAGATATATACCGCCGATTAACAGCAGGGTTTGATGTGGAATGCTTAGCAGTTGGAGGAAGATATTTTGCAACCATGAGCTTGATTTATTCTGAAGTCATGGCCTGTGCAATGGCAAAAGCCAATACTAGTGCTTCTTTTGTGGGAAAGAAAGGTAAAAGACGGATGCATCATGTTCATGTACTACCGAGTTCATAACTACAGTTGTTAAGCAGCTCCCCCAGCCATGGATCTGTAGATCCGTGAGCTAAACTGTACCTGTGCGGGTTAGTACTAGTTAGTACTAGTAAAATTATGTAGTTGTGGACCGTTCAAGCCACTGCAATTCCAAGAGGCCAAGTTGGAGACTGTCCAGATTTTGGAGATTTCCCTCGGCTGTTCTTCGTCCGCAGACTGCGCAGACAAGCTCCTGTGGGATTGGGATCCCTGTATGCCGGCAGAAAGCTGGTTATATCTGCTTGGTATATATTTCAAACAATAAATGTAAACATTAACCTTGATAATTGAATAGGAAGGGTTTCCTCAATCTCGTGTTCGTGGCTATATCTTCGGCAAGGTAACACGGGATGAGGCCAGTTGAGCCGAAGACACCGAACTAGTAAAGTAGCATAGAAGCTTTCCCCGCAGTGCCACGAAAAAGAAGCCGGTGTCAACTACTTAAGAATCAAGACCTCCCCGACTGCCCGGTTACATCCAAAGCTGCTGACTAGCTGAGTAGACTAATCAGTAATCAGTATAACTAATTATCTTTACCGAGGACTCTCTGCTGCAACCATCAATTCTCTTTTGTTTTTCCTCGGCTTCTTTCCCTTCTCCAACCTCTCGCAGGCCACGTAGGTTACTGAAGCAACAACCATGGTCTTTCTCCCACCAGCCACGGCGGGCGAGCTGGCCCCAATTCCCGACAACATTCCCATCAGCGAATTTATGCTGAATGAGAAACATGGCCGTCACCCTGCTGGCCAGTCGAGAGATCCGTACACCTGCGGACTCACGGGGAAATCTTACTCCTTTCCCCAGGTTGCTGAACGTGTCGACCTTCTGGCGCGGGCGCTTGCCAAAGAGTTCAGCTGGGCACCGAACAGCGGTACCGAATGGGACAAGACTCTGGCGATTTTCAGCTTAAACACTGTAAGTGATTGCATCCTAGATCGCTCAGAGATTGCCAATGTTATCCATGGATTCCTGACGGTTCTAGGTTGACACACTGCCCTTATCCTGGGCAGTCCACCAGCTTGGTGGTGTCGTGTCACCGGCCAATGCGGCATATTCGGCGGACGAGTTGAAACATCAGCTGCTTGACTCCAAGGCAAAGGCGTTGTTTACCTGCGCTCCTTTGCTTCCTACATCTCTGGAAGCCGCTGCAATGATCGACTTCCCGAAGGATCGGATCTATTTGCTGGAAGTACCCCCCCAGGCGGGCGGTGGAAAGGAAGCTGGATCCGGCTTCAAGACCGTGTCTCAATTGATAGAGACCGGGAAATCGCTCCCCAAAGTGGAAAAATTGAATTGGAGCGCAGGTGAGGGCGCTCGTAGAACCGCTTTCCTGTGTTACTCCAGTGGAACGTCGGGTCTGCCTGTAAGTAATCAAAATCTTACTGTACAACCCGACTACGCTGACGTTTTATTCGTTCTTAGAAAGGAGTCATGATCTCTCACCGTAATGTCATCGCGAATACCTTGCAAATTACAGCGTCTGAGAAAACATGGCGGGACTCCCTGACTCCAACTGGCGGACCACGATACACCGATATCGCACTGGGTCTTCTGCCCTACAGTCACATTTACGCACTGGTGGTTATTTGCCATGCCGGGCCTTTCAGAGGCGATCAGGTCATTGTCCTGCCGAAATTCGAGCTCAAATCGTATCTCTCTGCAATTCAACAGTTCAAGATCAGGTCCCTCTTCTTGGTAAGTGGCATCAATTCGTAGAGCGAAGATACACTAGAGCAAATGCTGACCGAGTATACCTTCTCCAAGGTTCCTCCAATCATTATTACCATGCTGCGAAACCAGGACGTTTGCTCCAAGTTCGACTTGAGCTCGGTCACCTCGTTATTCACAGGTGCAGCACCATTAGGAATGGAGACGGCGGCAGATTTCAAGAAGATCTACCCGAAAGTCATAGTTCGTCAGGGCTACGGTAAGCATTGACTCGAATCAAAGCGCAAGACATTCGGCCGGACTCTAACCCCGACAATGTAGGTCTCACGGAGACGTCGACTGTCGTTTGCTCAACCCATCCCACAGACGTATTCCTCGGCTCATCCGGCGTCTTGCTGCCTGGTGTTGAGGCACGCATCATGACCCCCGAGGGCAAGGAGATAACCAGCTACGACACACCTGGTGAACTCGTCGTTCGCAGCCCAAGTGTCGTTTTGGGTTACTTGAACAATGAAAAAGCTACCAAGGAAACATTCGAGGACGGATGGATGCGCACCGGTGACGAGGCCATCGTTCGGGTGAGCCCGAAGGGTGCGGAACATATCTTCATCGTCGATCGAATCAAGGAGTTGATCAAGGTCAAGGTCTGTTCACCCCGGGGATGTATAGCTTCGCTAGCACTCAGTTTCGAATGACTAATACATCGTAGGGCCTACAAGTCGCTCCAGCGGAGCTAGAGGCTCATCTGCTCACCCACCCAGCAGTCGCAGACTGCGCCGTGATCGCTATCCCGGACGAGGCCGCTGGTGAAGTGCCCAAGGCCATCGTGGTCAAGTCTGCCTCCGCTGGCAATGACGATGAAGCTATTATCCAATCTATCAAGAAGCATGTGGAGGTCCACAAAGCTAGACACAAATGGCTCAAGGGAGGAGTGCGCTTCATCGATGTTATTCCCAAGAGCCCGAGCGGCAAGATTTTGCGCCGAATGCTCCGTGACCAGGAGAAGGAGTTGCGGAGAAAGGCTGGGGCCAAGTTATAAACCATTCAACTAGATTCTGATGTCCTGTAGATAATTCCCAAAATATAATGTGCATATTTTCATACTATGATATATATAACATAGAGCAGAAAATACGATTCTTCAGTAGTTCAGTCTGCGCTACAAAAACAGCGAAAAGCATGTTTGCATTGTTTGACAGGGGCGCGGGGAGAAAATGAATTTCTAAGCGGGGTGTTGACTTATCGGACAGATACTGATTGATCAGCAAGAAAAAAACATTCGAAGCCCTTCTGTATAGGATTTGAAGGATCTTGTGCAGTGTATCCTGAGAATAAGAGGGGCAAACAGACTTCCAGATCAGCACCTTTCCCAAGAACCTTCTCTTCATCTTTCCGCCCTCTCTAGAGGCCGTTTTCATTTTACTCTTTTCAAGCCCTCATCAACCTTCAAAATGTCCTCTTCACAAGACCCCCACCGTGAGGCAGACCAAGATGCCTACATTGAGGCCGATGAGGCCGAAGAGATCTTCACTCGCGATGAAGACCACCCTATGGAGTCGGATCCCGAGGACGACGACCAAGCCATGACATACGAGGACCAAGAAATTACACTGCAAAACGACTCTTCAGCTCACTTCGACGTCCACTCAGACTCCGTATTCTGCGTCGCGCAACACCCCGTTCACAATAATATCGTTATCACCGGGTCTGGTGACGATACCGCGTACATCTTTGATTCGACGCCACGCGACGAGCGTCCCGTCCTCCCCCAGAGCTACGAGTCGAATCCGCAACCAAAGGGTGAACGGACGTCGCTGACGCCCATTGCCAAGCTGGATGGACACACGGATACTGTCAATGCGGTCGCGTTCACCGAGCCGAAGGGAGAATACATCGTGACGGCGGGCTTGGATGGCCGGCTGCGGGCATGGCGCGATAACTCCCCCCAGTTGACGGGACTCTCGTGGGTACTCGTCGCGGAGTCCCAGGAGGTGGAGGAGATCAACTGGGTTGCCGTTTGCCCCTGTCCAAATAATGACGAGGAGAAGCAGAATGTCATTGCTATTGGTGCGAACGACGGTAGCGCCTGGGTCTTCCGTATCAATCACAACGATTCCGCTGAGCCCATCTCCATGATCCAGACCTTCTTCCAGCACACCGCGTCCTGCACGGCTGGTGCGTGGACTCCCGATGGTAATCTGCTCGCCACCGTCTCCGAAGACGGCAGCTTCTATGTATACGATGTCTGGGGCGCCGCCGCGGCCGCTGGTATTTCCTATTCAGCCGGTACCAGCGCCGTTGTCGGCCTCACCGCCGAGGATCAGCGTTTCGCCGTTGATGGTGGGTTGTACTCCATCGCGATCTCGCCGGGTGGTGGTATTGCCGCTGTTGGAGGAGCCGAAGGCCACATCAAGGTGGTCGGTCTTCCTCGCCTTGTGTCCGCCGGTGGCGCGGCCAAGTCCAAAGCCAAAGGCCCTGCCAACCAAGCCGCAAGTGGTGCCTCTGCTGCCGGTACGATCATTGCCTCGCTACAGGCTCAAAGCGATGGCATCGAGACACTCTCTTTCTCCTCTCCGCCATTGACCCTTCTCGCCGCTGGCTCGGTCGACGGCTCAATTGCGCTGTTCGATGCCGCGCACCGGTTCGCCGTACGTCGGCATATCAAGGAGGCCCACGAGGGCGCTGCGGTCGTCAAGGTTGAGTTCCTCCAGACTAACCTGGCGGCTCTCGCTAGTCGCCCCGCTGCTGCGGCTACGCAGGGACGTCCGTGGCTTCTCACCTCCGCCGGCATGGACGGCGTCGTAAGACGTTGGGATGCTCGGGGCGGAACAGCAGCTGCGGCGGAGGGGTTGTTGAAAGAGTGGAAGGGTCATTTGGGTCTCGTGGAGAATGGAGAAGGCGAGCAGTCGGGAGGCATTATGGGTTTTGTTCAAGGCTTTGATGGGAAGCGGGTTGTCACCGCTGGTGATGATGGAGTTGCGTTGGTCTTTGAGGAATAATTGGCCTGCAGTAATAGAATACGTCGGATCATTCTTTATATGTATAGACAGGCAGCAGTTCATGACCCTGAAAAGTTAATGCATTTGACGACTCTAATGCTTCATCCAAGACAATTCATATTCCTTGCTCGCACATCCGAATACTGTGCTGAAGAAAGACAACCCTACGACCATCGCAGACCAGTAGATAGAAGAAAGCTCAGCAGTTTTGGTGTAACAGAACAAACAAGATATGTACATCGGTCAAATCAATCATCCCAAGCGCCATCTCTAAGATCGAGAGCCTCGTCATTGCCAACCCCCAGCAGCAGCAGTGCAGCCTTTCTTGCCAGCTCGTATCAAAAGCATACAGCCAGCCTCATGGCAATGAAGCCATTCCTCCCCATGAACCTTTTGCAACCGCGTCCATCCTTAACCGGGGTATCCGTGCTTGAGCCTCGACTCCCATGCATCCCACATCGGGCCCATCGTCCCCATCTCATTCGCACAAAGCACGCTTAGTGGTGTGCCTCACCGTGGTGGTGCTCGTCCTTGAGGAAGAAGTGCTCGTATGCGCAGTAACCGGCGAAAGCGACGCTAGCGATACCGAAGCCCGGGAAGATACGCTTGAAACGGTTGAAGCGGCTGAAGGGACCGGTGTATCTCCATGCTTCACTGCGGGGAGAGTTAGTAAGTGGTCAATTGGACAGTAGATAAAGATCGGAATCGTACTATCGGGCCCAGGGATCTCTCTTGGCGTAGACCGAGCGAGGGGAGGCCGCGGCCTTGAATTCGTTGATGTCGAAGCCGGTGGGGTTGGCCATGTTGGGTGGTGAGGATGGGAGGAATGTATGCGGACTTGGCGGGTAGAAAGGAGACGGAGGTGAGAGTGTGTCTCCGAAGTTCCGGATGTTCGCGAGAACAGGTGAAAGTAAGGTAATTATGGATTAATCTCCGCCGGCGAGGAACGGGAGAAGTTGAAGCTGTACAGGAACAAGAGAAGAGGGCTTGGCACTCGGGCAGTTGCGCTAGACCTAGTTCGGCGACGAGAGCTTGTCCGCCTTTGTGGTCTTGCAGCAGCGAGGGAATCTCCAGCGCGAAACTGGAACCCCATCGATTCCAACTCACTCTGATTATCAGATGCCTGGCTACAACCCCGCGCTGCACACGA
This sequence comes from Aspergillus lentulus, assembly GCF_001445615.1. Classification (NCBI taxonomy): domain Eukaryota; kingdom Fungi; phylum Ascomycota; class Eurotiomycetes; order Eurotiales; family Aspergillaceae; genus Aspergillus; species Aspergillus lentulus. Next base: position 1,951,736 of record NW_028322115.1, on the reverse strand, counting down.
CAATATGCCACCTCCTGTCGGCAGATACGGGCCTTCTGGCCTGAGCGGTCCTTATACACATTTACAACAAGCGCATCTCCAGCAACAGCAGCAGCAACAGCAGCAACAGCAGCAAGCTCAACATCATCCGGCCCACGCCCAGTCGGCCAACACGGCGCTCCCTCCTCCCTCCCTTGGCGGCCACCCTGGTTTTGCGGCCGGCAACCCCAACACTAACATCAATCCTTTTACATTATCAGGGACAGGGATTGCAAACGGCATGTCTGTCGCTGGGTTTACGGGGGCTGGTGATGGAGGGGGCTCTGGCTTGGCGAGCCATGCGGCCCAGATCGGTTTCGCGAGAGGGGCACAGATGCAGCAACAGCAATTACTTCAGACTCACGATGGCCGGTTAGCTCTCGAGACGAAAGCGGGCGGCGTCAAGACTCGGATACGGGATGTATGGAAACACAATCTAGCCCAGGAGATGGCCGTGTTACGGCAGCTAGTCGAGAAGTACCCTTATATCAGCATGGTAAGGCTGCATTAGGATGACGATCCCGGATTTGATTAAGGATCAAAAGTACTGATGCCTCGTATAGGATACGGAGTTCCCTGGCATTGTTGCTCGTCCCATCGGATCATTTACGAATAAAGCCGATTATCACTACCAGACCCTTCGATGCAACGTTGACCTCTTGAAAATGATCCAGCTCGGCATCACTTTGTTCTCAGCCGACGGGGAAGTCCCTCCCCCCAATGCTACGGATGCAAATGGACAGCCATTGGGAAACAGCTTGGTACCCGCCCCTTGCACATGGCAGTTCAATTTCCGCTTTTCATTGGAGAACGACATGTATGCGCAGGAATCGACAGCCATGCTCGCCAAGGCCGGTATTGACTTCAATATGCACGAAAAGAATGGTATCGATCCCTTCGAGTTTGGAGCCCTTCTGATTAGTTCTGGACTCGTCCTACTCGACGATGTACATTGGGTTTCGTTCCATTCTGGCTACGATTTCGGCTACCTGATGAAGATCATGTTGTGCAAACCTTTGCCAGAGAACGAGGAGGATTTCCACACACTTTTGAAGATTTTCTTCCCGTCGCTATACGACATCAAATACTTGATGAAACATGCAGGACGAAATCAAGCAGTAAACGATTCGCCGCTGACTCCAGCCGCCGCGCAGATCTTGACGAGCCTGGGCCAAAAGTCCGGTCTTCAGGACATTGCAGACGAGCTCGGTGTGAAGCGGGTCGGCATTGCGCATCAGGCAGGATCTGACTCACTCGTCACGGGCGAGATCTACTGGAAGATGCGTCAGCTGATCTTCAATGGCAATATCGATGAGGCTAAGTACTCAGGGCAGATCTGGGGTCTCAACGGCCAGATGCCAGCACTGACCTATCATATGCAACCTCATCAAACACCGAATCTCAATGGAGCCACTATCTACTCGGCAGCCGGGACACCGAGCACACCCAATACTGGTCGACAAACTCCTCAACATCACGGTGGTAATTTAGGTGGTGCACTAACTCCTGGTGGTCCAGGTGGAGTCATGGGGGCGTTTCAAACAGGGAAGGCATGAGCGTTGTTTCATCGGGTCCATACTTTGCTTCTCTTGTTGTAAGGGTGTTAGATCAGGGTACGGTTCGGAGGGAGTTTATGACATGCTTTTGCATTTGGTTTCTCCTTGGGCCTCGTTTGTCCTGTATAGGCTTCTTCCTGTTGTCTCCTGTCCTTCGGACAATGCTTTGGGTGCGTTGACCGGCGTCCACCTTTCCTTTTCCCTTGTCCTCATAGTTCATCGCAGTATGTGATGGCTTTCGCTTTGGTGGTGGGACATGGATTTGATACGATATGATGGATGTACATAGCTTTGTGGCACAGCTTGTGCTATGTCATTGTTATTTCCTTTCGCATTTTCTTCCGCTATTCGACTGTTTCGGTTCATGATGAGGATCTATGGCTTTCGTGCCTTTAGTCTGCATTGGCAGTATTCGCGGGTGGTGTATTCGGTGTTTTGGTGGCGCGAATGAATGCTTTTAAGCTCCAGTGTCCTTGTCTTTTTGGTTCTCAAACGCTCTAGGCCCAAAATCACGATTCTGGGGCAGTTCGAGCTAAATTCCTTTCCTCCATTGAGGCACAATTGCAAGGTGGCACACGTAGTTCGGTGTGAGCTTGGCTCTGCAGACTGTACCTTATCCGAAGCAAAGCTCCAAGGTCCCCGCAAGCCCATCGGTATGCATTATTCATCGTATCCACGACGATTGAGAAACACTATTAGCAAATGCATCCGATATGATCCAGCGATGAGATACCCCGCTCTCTGAACGAAGCTCCATCCTGCAACTTGACTCGAGATGGAAGCACCAAGACAAGCGTCCCATTACCGCTTTGGGTCGAGCTTCAATACATTGCACGCTATTCCCGATCAGGAAACGCGATCCGGGCCCGTTATCGGGTGATAGCAACCATCATCTATGCAGTGGTCGAGGATGAGGTGTTAATGCAATCATGCAGTCATGGTTGCGGTTTATATTTGCTTTGTTCCCTGCTGGGGAGGATCTTTGATCTAAGTGTTTCAGTCAAGCATCTTTACAACAGCCGTACCTTATCTAAGGATATTGACAACTCCCATACATACTCTTTTGTTTCCTTGCTATATATCCTCATTGACATATAGTATAGTATGGTTCTTGAGCGCCTTCAGCAGCTGACCTACCAGGTCGGCGCCTCTTCACCTCCACCTCATCCCTTTGATCCCCTGTCAACAAAAGAAATTGACACGGCGGTCGCCATCATCCGCAAGGAACATGGCAAGGTCAATTTCAACGCGGTCACTCTGTACGAGCCTCGGAAGGCGGAGATGATGGCCTGGCTCGCAGATCCCAAGAATGCGCCTCGTCCAGCGCGTGCTGCCGATGTCGTTGTAATCGCGCCTGGCGGTAAGGTCTACGATGGCATTGTCGATCTGGATCAGAAGAAGATCGTCTCGTGGAAGCATACGCCGGGTGTGCAGCCGCTTATCACGATGGAGGATTTGCAGGAGGTTGAGCATATTGTTCGGAAGGATCCAAAGGTTATTGAGCAGTGTTGGATTCTTGGGATTCCGAAGGAGGATATGCACAAGGTTTACTGCGATCGTGAGTTACTATTCCCTGATTTGACTTGTGGCTTGAGTGTTTCTAATTTCTGGTATAGCTTGGACCATTGGCTACGATGAGCGCTTTGGGAGTGATGTCCGTCTGCAGCAGGCGTTGATGTACTACCGTCCCCATGTCGATGGCTCCCAGTACACATTCCCTCTGGACTTTTGTCCGATTTACAATGCGGAGACTAAAGAGATCATCCACATCGATATCCCACCAGTACGACGGCCCATTAGTAGGGCTCCGCCAAACAACTACCACCCAGCGGCAATCGATCAGGATGGCGGCTACCGGACAGACATTAAGCCAATCCATATCACTCAGCCGGAGGGCGTGTCTTTTAAGGTGGATGGACGCACCATCGAGTGGCAGAATTGGAGTATCCACGTTGGTTTCAACTACCGTGAAGGTATTGTGCTCAATAACATCACTTTCAGTGACAAAGGAAATGTTCGACCAGTCTTCTACCGTCTCTCCTTGGCGGAAATGGTTGTGCCATACGGCAACCCCGAGCATCCGCATCATCGCAAACACGCATTCGATCTAGGCGAGTATGGCGGTGGATACATGACCAACAGCTTGTCGCTCGGATGTGACTGCAAGGGCGCTATCCACTACATGGACGCTGCCTTTGTCAACCGTGCCGGTGCCAGCACCATCGTCAAGAACGCCATTTGTATTCACGAGGAAGATGCCGGTATCCTTTTCAAGCACACCGACTTCCGGGACGAATCTATCATCGTCACCCGTGGACGCAAGCTGATCATCTCTCACATTTTCACCGCCGCCAACTACGAGTACTGCGTTTACTGGATCTTCCACCAAGACGGCACCGTTCAACTTGATATCAAACTGACTGGTATTCTTAACACTTACGCCATGAACCCCGGTGAGGACACCAAGGGCTGGGGTACTGAGGTCTACCCCGGTGTCAACGCCCATAACCACCAGCACTTATTCTGTCTGCGTATCGACCCCAATATTGACGGTCCAAACAACACTGTCTTCCAGGTGGATGCAGAACGAGGCCCCGGAGAAGTCGGAAGCGCAGAGAACAAGTACGGCAATGCCTTCTACGCAAAGAAGACCAAATTCACCACACCCCTGGAGGCCATGTCGGATTACAATGGCGCCACCTCTAGAACCTGGGAGATGGCAAACACAAATAAGCTGAATCCCCACAGCAAAAAGCCGGTCTGCTACAAGCTCGTCAGCCGGGAGGTTCCCTCCCTGCTTCCCAAGGAGGGCGGGTTGGTCTGGAAGCGCGCCGGCTTTGCCAGACATGCTGTGCACGTCACCAAATGTAAGTATCCCTTGCGTCTTCGTGCGGTCAGCCAAACTGATAGTCTACGCCAGACTCCGATGATCAGGTCCACCCCGCAGGACGCCACGTCCCGCAGACTTCCGGTGAGCCCTCGGAAGGCCTGCCAGCGTGGATTGAATCAGCCGGCCCCAACTGCTCAATTGACAATACGGATATTGTCCTCTGGCACACGTTTGGCCTCACTCACTTTCCGTCTCCGGAAGACTACCCCATCATGCCTGCGGAGCCAATGACGGTGCTCCTCCGCCCTCGAAACTTCTTCGCTCGCAATCCGGCATTGGATGTCCCTCCTAGCTACGCGAGAACTCCTTCGCAGATAACCGCGGGAGCGAATGCATGTTCCTGCAAGAAGAATGATGGGTCCAGCGTTCAGGTCTGATGTGTGATTTGCTGAAGGTTATGGTGGTTGGCTTGATCGTTTGCATGGCAGGGATGTCTGTTTGCCGGCTTTGAGCGTCTTTCGTCCCATTTTTTCAGCACTTGTTTCTTATTGTATATACCATAATCTATTACCACTGAGTTTATTAGGTTATGCTCATGCAGATGTGGCAGATGCTATTGGCTCAATCGTATGACGCAGCCACCCGGTCATGGTATTCACTCCTAGAGATATCTGGCAACAAACAAGCTGGTGAATACGTCTTCAGATGGTATGTAGAGAGGAGACTATTGAATAAGTCCCTAAGCCATTCACTGCTGGGTATTCACTGCACCTTGGTTGCAGACTTCACTGGCATACATATTCCCTCAGCCACCCCCTTCTCCGTCCCTCATGCGCCTTCCATCCTCTTCCTTGCTGTATACTATACAGTCATCACGATGATTTCCGATGATGGCTTGTCTATGACCTCTCTCATTTGATCCCTCTCATCTTTGGCCTCACAAACCTTCTGGTTCGATTGGGTTCCCTAGTTCGTGCAGCATGAACCTGATTCGATTGAGATGCGTCTCCATCATTTGGGAGTGCTACATTCTCATCTCCATTTACTCACCAGTCTCAATGTATGCACCTCAACCCGTGTGGCCTTAATTTTTTGTTAGCCATCTCGCCATCGCCATATCTGAAGACTTGAGCAACTTCTCCACCTCCCCCAAAACAAAGCAGGCCTCTCTCGGAGCCCAAACGGAGGCTTACTTCTCACAGGCATTACTTTGGATAATGTCAACAGAGAACAGATAGTCTTGAGGACTGCAACGGACACCCAACCCAACTATTGGTGAGACATTCATATACACACTGTAGTCATACGCTAATCACCCCGGTTCTAAAAGAAACAGGACAAACTCTCCAGAATATGGTCAGACGACCCAGAATGGAGGTCTGGATCGAGAGCCCCGAGAAACATTCTCGGCCGTACGAGAAGCAACTTAGGGATGTATTCTCCGTTGCAAAATCAGGCATGTATCTTCTCGATTCCCAGCAGAGCTGAAGCTGACTTTCAACGTTGCAGTACAACTTGCCCGATACATGGACGATCTCAGGTTCCTTAACGAAACCCACGGTGATGTGTGGTCTCCCACAACACGGTTAGGGGACCACGAGCTGGATATTCCTCCTGGAAAAGAATGTGCTACGTGGATGCTCAATTGCCGATACGGCTTCATCGCCTCTGTAACCCTTTTGGATTGTCCCACAATAGGTATTTACTCATTTGAACTACCGTATGACTAGGGCTAATATGACATCGACACGTCAAGTCAGTGTAGTTGACGACGATAACTGCCAATACGGATTCATACCGACATATCTGGGGTGTTGACTGACGATGCCAAAGTATTTTCTTAAAACAGCAGGTATGTATTCCCATGCTCACCGATTGCATGCAATGACGCTTAGTCGATATCTAGGTCAAACCATAATATTGGAATGAAGTCCGGCTGCGAGACGGATGTTTGACAGTTACCAGTCTATTCGCCGTACTCTACAGTCTACACACAATTGAGTCTATAGGACCTCTCCGCCCGTGGTCTGATTTCTTCAGAGTTTCATATCAACTGATGAGCGTGAGAAGTAATCATATATTCACAGCAAGCACGCGATATCGAGGTGATAGCTCAGCACTCATACACTTCGAACCTGAGTCTATCGAGAACTGATCTGGACCTCGCGGCCTTCTCGCTGGTCCACAATTGATCGCCTGAAGCACAATGCCAATCGATCCGATTGGCGAATGGAACAGTCGGAGCCAAGTCACGGAGGCATACAAGGCTTGGCCAACGGACAGCTCCCACCAATATTCATAACGATAGTATTTTTGCAGTCGAAAGAAATGTGAGTCGTCCAGATTGATCCATTGGATCTTCATCTAATCCAGCATTCGATTAAGCAGACTTCAGCTTATGCCTCGATTCCTGCTCCCCTCTTGCTTGCGGATTATACTGTAAATGGCTTGATCACATTCCAAGTTGAGCTTGCTCGACTTGGAGAAAGACATCCTCATAAGTTTGTTATATCTGAAAGAACGGACGACCCAGCATCCTATTTTGGCTTTTCGGGTAACCTTAAAGGATGAAAAGGGGATGAAAAAGTCGTCTATCCGACATCACCGCCTACTCTTCGAAAGGGACCAAATCCAGTAAGCCTGCTTCCCTTTGCCATTCGGTAGCAGTCGTTGTCTAATGCTTACGGTAGCTACTCTAACGACGCCTGCAGAGAACTTCCCATATCTCGCTGCTCACATGCGCGGCTCTGTCATTTGCCCTTCGCGAAGCTAGGGAGGGCTCATTAGTACAATGAGGCCTGGACCTTGCCCCGAGCTCTAGACTTCGGGGACTAGCTCCAGACGAAGGGATTCAGGCTTCACAGGACGGGTGAAACTTTGACGCTGATGAAATTTTTGGATCATGGAAAGGCATCTCGCTTGGGCCGCCAAGGCACCAGCGCGCAGGGATGAACCATACGTCTTTTTTGATCTTCCCCGAGATGCGAATGCGTCCTTTGACAAGACCAACTGGCTGGATTGGGTCTCCCACTTTCACAGGACGGGTAAAACTTTGACGTAGATGAAATCGCAGCTGTTTGGATCTACAGCAGACAGAGTGTCGAATAACACAGTCAGCGTTAGTAACGCATCATTCGCTGCGACATTTGCCGCGAAAGACGCCCCGGTGCTCTTTGCCATTGGACTTGGTAGCGCTGCTGCCTTAGCTGTGTTGTTCGTGTTCGTGCTGGTGTGTAATGCGCATCAATAGACGGCAAATTCCATCGCCCGTCTGCTGGGCCTTCATGTCATCTACACCACTCCCACGCGCTTCGCAGCTGACGCGGCATCTGAGACTGCTGGTAAGCTTGTGCGGCTAACTCATATTTCTTTGGCCATCTTGCGTGTTTATAACAGTTTCGGAAGCTAGGGCTCTCCAAACCCATGGAAGGGAGACAAGAATGACTGAAAAATGGAGATATCATTCGCCTGCGAGCGGCAAGTCTAGCTGAAGCTTATGACGTTAGTGGTTTTACCTCCATATCCATGAAAAGGACATGATTTGCCGTCGCTCAGACAATGGCCGCAGAACGTCATGCAAACTGGGATGAAGGTGGTCTCCTTAGGCCAGACGAGAACAACTGCTTATCTGGAGGCGACTGATTGATGTGACTATTGACACAACCTGGCATGTTTCCACCGCATCTAATGTTCAGTCGACTACTCTGTGGTTGTCACTACCCTTCGAGCACACATATCCAAAAAAAGGACAACGAACTACTTCTGTTAGTATACCATGAAGAAGATTTACTACCATCTTAAGTAGTTGTTTTGCTGACATGATTATATGCATCTTGCCATAAGTATCTGGAGCTTGGCCCAATGTTGCTCTCATCTTGTTTCTTCAAACGGCCATTGACGTCGTGTCCAATTGTCTGGAGTGGGTGTTTAACCATGCCCACTCCACACCTACATTCAGGGAGGGACAGTATGGCATCTACGGATGGCGCATTACGCTCCATGAATAAACAGAACTTATGAGACTTTGTGTTTGTCGAAGTAAAGAAGAGGATGAGGATGCTATCCTCATGCAAGAGGGACCAGAGATAGTTGATTGTGTCATGAGACAACAGTCTACTTTTCCCAGACCTCAACAGTTGGTTGGTGTCATTCTATTAACCATTTTCATTGCACGGACTAACCATTACTTGAACTACTAGTCCCCTCATGCCCTCTCATGACATACACGAAATATAGGGGACGATTGCGTCGTGACACCAAGATTTGCAGGGGAACTCCCAGAATCCAGACCTTTCTTCAGAGCAGGCACTGGCAGTGACGCTTGCGTCTTCTTCGCAAACAACTCAACACTGGATGCTCACATATTTTAACGACCATCATCGGCTGGCTAACATGGTTTTGATTGAATCATATGTGAGTAGCCCCTTCCTTGGTTGTGTATTGCTGCCGTGTCACCATAGCTGACATGCAAATAGTCCGAAGATGAGATTCTCACAATCAACAACCCGCGAATTCATTCGAGATGAAAGACCGCTGGCTAGCCAGCGTCTGCGCCTGCTACCAGCTTGTGCTGAACCCGAAGCGTACGCGGTGCCAGCGTCTGCACGAGGCATGCAAGGAATCCGCCTAACGGTTCGACACCCATCTGTCCGGATGATTTGGCCGCGTGGTCTGCGATGAAGGCCACGCGGCCAAGACCATCCGGACACGAGTCCACCAGTCTGTCACGCGACTCGAGGCAGAGCATGTCTGGTTCCTGACGGCGACCTCAACTCGTGGGACCGGAGCGTCCCAGCCATCACTTCATCCAGGATCACAACTCCCAAATGATGTTCAGATAAGGTGGCGGCATATCCGCTGGTATGTTTGGATGGGTCAGTGTACTATCCCTGTATGCATGATGGAGAGGATCATCGACGGCTGTGCATACTGCCTAAGTTTACGATGCCACAACCAGGGTATTATGAGAATACATCAGAGGGACCTGTTCTGCGAGGTTAGCGGGTACGCATACTGAGGGATTCCGACTCGGGCGTCGACTTATTGTCTTCTGGGGAGTACAGCACCCAGCTGCAGTCTACCCCGTCGCCAACTTGAGAGAAAGCTACAGACCACAGCGGAGATACGTGCGCGCCATAGCTGCTCAGCACTTACCCAGTAGGACATCATCGCTGTTTGCAGCCATGCCCGGTATCACGACTGGGACGCTGGCAGATCTGCAGCTGTACACAGCGCAGAAGGGCAGTTTCTATATCAAATAGACCAAGAGCAGAGGTGCGAATTCGCCCTCCCAGCGAGGCCGCAGTGAGTATCTGGTCTGAGTGCAAATGACACGGACCTCACCTGACTGCCCGATGGTCATTAACACACCAATATCTGCTGGGTCAACCAACGATAGACTGCATAAGACCGGTCGCAGTGGCAGACTGCGTTCCTAATCCACATCGTCTATGTCGCCCACTACGGTACCCATATCCCGACTGCCAGTCACATCTTCGGGCTTGACGGCATTATGGCACTGAGTCTTCTTGATGATCAGCGAAACTTGACCACAAATCCTTCTGCTAATGCTGAAGGTCGTCCAATCTCCGAACTCGTCCCATTCCCGAACCAACCAACGAGGAACCAGAAGGACCCAGTGACCGGGTGCTGGTTCAGTTACTTACCATCTGTATACTGTTATCCTTTTTCCTGGTAAGTTCAATTGCCTTGGAAATATGGAGCCCTTTTCGTATGCTAATCTTTTATGCCATCTCCCTTCGAAGATTCTCAAGATGATGATTGACTCTGTGTGTACTGCCTATACGGATAATAGTCCATATTCAAGCACACGAGTCCAGTTATCAGACGGAGACGGCCCTTGTTGTTCGATTGGTTCGCGCGAACCATGCGTCTTGAGAAATTAATTATCAATCAACCGTCTGGTACCTACCAGGGAAACGATGGGGTCGGGGTTGGAGGGAGAAAGCTTGCGTTTTAGGAAAAGTTTACCGGTCTACAGGCCGTGCGTGGAAATCAACATAAGACTCGCCTCGCCATTCACGGGCGCGAGGCATGGGTGTGATGTGTCTTATATCCCGTAGGCACGGAAAAGTGTCATTTTTGCCAAGTTCCGTTCTCATGTTTCACTGGGGCGAGAAACGATCGAACCGGGCAGTCGGGCATATCCCTCGTGCACTCGGAAAGTGAGGGTGCCATACCCTTAACAGGCTGAGACGAACGACAGTCCACTGTCACGACCAGATTTATTACTCTGAAGCGCAGGAAGGATGGACCTCTGTAGTCTATCTCCGAGAGAACCTACTAGGTCGCGAAAAAGATAGCTTCACAATGTGGCGTTTCAGAGGCTTCTGTTTGAACATATCCGGGAAAGGTGAGTTCTTCCAATTCTTCACTCGCAAGGCAGAGCCTAACACTCAGGGCAGGCGGATGCGTATCATCCTGAACAACCATTAGCCGTGAAAATTTTCAAGTCGTCCTCGCTGCTGATGGGACGGGAGCAGCACGCATGCAGCAATCCTGCCCTTTGTTCTCGAGCAGGGAACAATACAAGACATTCCTGGCAATGCTACGCCCTCTCCACTCACGTTAGAGTTCGAACTCATTTGGCCGGCCACAGAATTCATGGACGGGAAGAACGAAGCCGCGCATGAACGAGCAGGATTGTTCACCCGTCTGCGCGTAGCAATGTCTGATCTCCACGATAACTTCCCCAACGGTGTTAACTCAGCAGTCAGTGCCAGCTCCCAATTGAGCCCGTCCTCTGTTTCATTACTTCGACTGCCATCACCAGGACATACACGACCAGGAAGCAAACCGAGCAAAACCCAGGAGATTGGATTGCAAACCCTCGAGTGCAAGCTTTCTCCTAAGATTGCTGCCATTCTGCTTGGCGGAGATACATGTCAACTCCAGCCCACAGTTAACACAGCGAAAGAACAACCGGGATGGAACGAGTTCAGCTACCAAATAGAGATGTCCCTTGTTGTTCGATTGATCCGTGCGAATCATCCCGTCGTGAAACTAACAGGGTAGCGTTGTTTCCGATGTCGCCCGACGAAGTTTCCCGCCCTTTTTGAACAAACGCATCTGCACAGGCGAAATACTCTCTCACCTTGTGACCGACTCCCTGAGGGTAAACCCTTATTGGGACAAAATGGTACGTGGCGTTTTCAACCCGCTCAGGCATTCGTTCTCAGACTGATGAAGAGAATGTTATTACAGTAGTGTTCATTACACATAAAACATCCCTGGAGATTTTGGGCATGAATCCCATATGTTCTTTTCATGGATCCAACATACCCGACGAACGGGTAAAAGTCGTCTCTCCTGGATATGGCTTCAAGGAATGAAACGAGACATTCGATACTGGCTTTGCATTCGTCAAGTAATGTGAAGGCCCCAAGCGACGAAAGGGAAACAAGCAGATCAAATTCTCACCCCAAGCACCTCTCAGCCACAGCAGAGAAGGATCCCTGGCCTACACTGATAATCCAAACCGGAATGAGCGCATGCATCCCAAGCTGGAGGCGGACGAGTACGCTCTCATTCTCCACAGCAACGGGTGGGATCCTGATTTGGACGATCATAACGAAGATCTTTCAAATTACCTCTTAAATATACCCAAACCACACCTTGCGAGATTGCCGGTGTGGACTACGACAAGGATTTTGTCCAGAACCTGCCCTGCGCCAGGTTCGGGCTGCTTTAAACTTCAAGGCTCAGCCGCCGTCTGGGCCCTCATTGATGCTGCCAGATCAAAGGTGCTGTGCGGAAAACGTGGTAGAATAGTTGCAAGACTTGAATGTGCTCCGTGCTCTGCTCGCCCCAACCAAGGCCACGGGTCAGTGTCCTGGGTGTTAAAGCAACTCGGATCCCGGAGTTGACGGTGCTGTGGTTTATAATTCAACTCATGAAGGCCAAGGGCTTCCTCTTCCCGCGCACCAACCTAAGTGCAGATCCCATTGTCCTTGACACATACGACGCCCTTCACGGGTAGAAGTTGAAGTTGCTAGATTTTACCTGGAAGCAAATACAGGGAGGAAAGAAGGCTAAAACGAAGCCCCACGTCTGCTTCGACTCGGGGCAAGGCGAATCGCACGACACAATTCGACAGCATGGCAGATCAGCCACAGACGTACATCAGCATGCAGGGGGGTCGCACACCACACACTGCGTGAAGGAGACGTCATCGGAGTCTGGAACTCTATATTGCACAATGGGAAGAGGTAAATTCTCTCGATTGACCCTTTCTGATGGCCCACAGGAAGACGCTTCCATCAAATCTGCCAAAGGAGCCACGGTCGAGCAAATGTTGCACGCCGGGATGGACCTCGATGAAGACCCTGATGTCATCCTCCCTGAGGATCAATTGGAAGAAGCAGTAAATGCTATCGACCAAATCCTGTCCCGATGATTGACAGGAAGACGCCGCCATCAAAGCTGCCAAAGAAGCCAAGGTCAATCGAGTGCTGCAAATAGAGATGATCTCGCTGAAGACCCAGATGCCGTCCTTGAGATGGACGAGCAGACTTTGGAAAAGGCTAGGGAAAAGTCAGTGGAGCCTGGAACGCCATATTGAACTGAGTTTCTGACCCAGTTAATGGGTTCATCACGCACTCCATGCTATGCACACGCAATATGGGGGAGAGATGGGATTTTCCGACTCTCATACTATGAGGGTGGCCAGCGGGACTCACCGGTCCTTCCTAATCACTCAATGCAAGCCGTGGGAATGGAGTCTGGAACTCCATTTGAACTGGGTGTTTGACCCTGTGAACGGCTATATCACGCGCGCGAGTCTATTTTGCTGGTTTAGAGGACGCCGTCGATCCGACGCAACTTCGTTCACTTGTTTACTTGGGACCGAGTAACTCGGAGGAGATGGGCACATATATGGGCCACCATGCATGACCATATAATCAACCTACTGCTACGACAATACAACTGGAAGTCAAGAGAGAAAAAAGCTTGACCGACCTCGAGGCCTCCAAAGTAAAGCTGGAAACTATCCAACCACTGGCAATGCATACCCAAACAGGAGCAGCCAGGGGTTTTTCAGATTTCAATACCCTGGAGGTAGCTGGAGGAACACGCCGTTCCTTTCTCATTATGCAATGCAAGGGCAGAAGGCGAAGGGCAGCATGTAGTCTGGTTGGATGGGGCAGGCCAGCTCCTGAGATACCTCAGGACGCAGCACGGAAACAGCTGCGCCCCTCAGCGCCCCGCCTATGGGTTCCTCGCGATCGGAAGAATGGTGCGCTTCTTCCAGTATGATCGTGCCACAAACACAATCAGGGGCTACCGTCCAGGCAAAGAGTGCTATCCGCTCGAGCGGGAGACTGCCTTGGTCCAGAATATCCTAAGGCAGACACTCAGCAATCGCTAACTTCTTTAACGCCCTGTACTCGCGGACTGCCTTTATTCTTGCGGGCAAGCTTCGGCCACAACCGTGGCCTTGCTTTGCTGCGCTTTCATCGCTCTTCAAAACGCAAGACTCCGAAGTTCGAACAACACAACAAATGTCGCGGTGATTATTCTTCATGTTGACCATCTATGTATCCATTTATGGTGCACCTTTGCAGTCGCTGCCACACAGTCTCTGCTCTACCCGGCGGAATTCAGCCTGCAGGAATTAAAGGAAAAGGTCAATGGGACCTTCCGCATCTTTGATGAGCCCTAGCGAGTCCGACTCGTTGAACCGCAGAGAAGCTCAAGATGGCATTATGGGCTCTTGAAGTCCTTTTCAAGGATCAATTTGGCATTTGGCGCAGCGGCCAGATTGTCATTGCGGATGGAATTCAAGCAGAGGTCGAGAATTAATCCATAAACGTGGCTTATTCATCAAAAGACAACTTGATCCAAACAAGTTTGTTTGGAATATGAAGAAGCTTCGAAAGCTGTCAGCGAGAGAAGTTGCCAACGGATATTGATGGACGGCGACTAATCTATCCCGATAGCGACGAATGGACCGGCTCGCTCATCTTCCCAATGGTCTGGCGCCTGTTTTTGAACAGCAAAGACGGGAAACTCTTACTGTTCGCGCGACACCTTGCAATCAATTTCTCGGCTGATACGCAGAGTCGAAAGCATGTCGCATCCAAACGGAATGCGATGGAGATAGAATACACTTCGGAAGACGCGCAAAACAAACGCAAACAAAGAAGCGAAGATGCTTCGGACGCTTCAGCTCGCCCCAAAACCTCGCAGCACAATGACGATGACCACCCACGGAAGGGGTGGGGAAATTCACTTCTATCCAGTGGGGGCAACGGAAAATACAACCACCGTGAGGCCCAAATATCAGGCAGATCTTTCGCGCTGCTTTGAAGCACCCATCATCTATATGGATACGCCGGCTCGCAGAGCTAGGACTCGAGACAGTCATAAAGAAATGATTCTCTTGCTCGATGAACAGCCCGCTGGCCAACGCATATGCCCGAATATATGGGATTCTAGAGCGGCAACGCGACTGCGGAAATGAGTTACCTATTAGGGAAATGGATATGACTCCATGTGCGATAGAAAAGGCAGTAGGCAGCTCGCTGAGAGAGGTCCGTCTTGGCTATTGCTGCTTTGGGAATTTCTACTTGAGCTCACCTGTTACATTTGCAGGAAGATCAACAAGAGAAAAACACAGAGGACCTACTGAAGGAAATGCAAGACAAGCAGGGCAAGAATATTAAAAAGCTCGAGACATTAAACCGACAGCAGATAAAGGTCCTTCAACGCCAACACCAACAGCTCATAGAACCGCTTCAGCACCATCTGTCTTGGAGAAGGGATGGTAAATCAGATTTCTTAGGCACGGTTCATTGAAATGGGCGCGATCAAAGACCCGCGCTGAACCTTAACACACTCTTCCAGGCAGTCGGGCAGGTTCACCGTCTCGGCCAGGGGGGCCAGAAGACCTGGATGCTCTCCCAGGAGCAGTCGATATCGCGCTGGATTGAGTGCAATGTCCCGATCACTGCAGAGAAGGTTTCGAATCGTGCAGACTGCGCCCCGCCAAATCCGACTGTACATATCCGCCGAGGAGACGCTGTACTACATCGTGTTTGGTGAGGATTATGTCCTGTGCGGCCCTCCCTGCAGAGCTATAAAGCAATGGCTCTTTGGAAGGTGAACTAATGGAGTCTGGCGTGACGGGGCTGGAATGGGCTCAAGCCATGCTGGCCAGGATCAGCTCGAGGTGTACAGATGGCCGACTATGAGGTCGGCTCCATGTCGATACCGGATCCATTGCTGGGTAAGGATCAATCAATCTGGACAGGAGGCAGCCCGACCTGGTAATGAGCAGTACCAGAAATTGTCATTCACGAAGCTTCGCGCCTAACGGAACCCGAACTCTGGCCCATGCTTGCTGGTTTACACCGACGGCCATTCTACTAGTTGACGACCATCAGCAACAGCGGCCCCTCGTCTTCAGCCCTCCAAAGAAAAATCCTTGTTAAAGTCAGCTACAGTATCCCTTTTAACGAGGCTGAAGCTGAATTGTCTCTTTGACCCTGATGGTTACCGAACAGTACCGCATGGTCAACCGACTTTGCGATATGGTCAGCGGAGTGTTTATGCCTCCCAGCTTTCCACCACCGAATCCCTTGACGACAGTGTTGGACAGCGGCAGAAACTCGGTTTGTACTCCCTAAAACAATTTTTTGATAATCACCCCGTTCCCAAAGACGCTGACCGGTCAGGACAAGTAGCACGATACATGGACGATCATCGCTATCGCTTCGGCTTCTATTCGACCCACAAACGAACAAGGCTTCTGACGAGAGCTTCGCTGACCTTCCGACTGTCAGACCCAGTTTGGCACAATCAAGTAGCATCTAGTACCCGGCCATCCACACGGCTCCGAGGACAGTGGCGTGTTCAAGGCTTTCAGCGTTCGAAGATCTCGTTTAACCGTTCAATTTGAATAAATGGACATGATGATGATCCGTTCTTGGCCGCGGAGAAGTTCCTGAGCTGTAGTGCGAGCCCTAGCCGAAGCCAAATGGATGGTAATGGGGAGCTCGCACCCGATCATGGGCAAGGACTTATCGACCTATACCAGGAACCTGATGCCAGTGAGGAAGGCCTATCGTGGTTGATCGCACGATTGAAACAGGCAAGATAAAGTGCAGAGCTGTTATTGATTTCGTGACATCAACGCTGCTGTCATTCCAGACATATATCCAATGCTGCCACAAGTTGAAATAATTGCCGAATTGGCGGGATGTCCATACATCACGGTTATAGACGCCACCGCCATGTTTTAACAATGGCCAGTTCACCCGGATTCACAATGGTTTATGGGGGTAATCACGCACCGAGCACAAGAGTACTTTAATGTTTGTCCCATGGGGTTTATCAACAGCCTTCCTCAAGACCAGCGTCAAGTAGACGACTTGATCTTCAAATCCATGAGACATTTTTTCTTTGCATTTATATTGATGACTTCATCATGCGTAACGAGACGCTTGACGAACACAAACAGCATTTCTTGGATTTCCTACCACTGGTCGTCTTTCAACACTATAGAGGGCCAAAGAGAATGAACATGTGATTCTTGGAGACTACTACTGAGTCGATCCTCTTCCACGAGATTCCGGGTTGGGAGTCGCTCAACCTTCTTCTGGAAACGGAGACTCCTTCTTGATCGACTTCAGCAACGCTCGTCGCCCAATATGCAAGGGCGAGAGAGCCGAGGTTATTGGTGGACACGCTCACACCAGAATCGCCCCCTTATACAAGACTTTCCGATGTCCAGGTGTTCAATGTCGTCACACAGGACATAACACAGGTCGACAAACGGCCAGTGGCGTAACAAGGACAGAGCCAGACTGTCGTTCGGACAAGTCGAGGACAAGTTGAAGTTCCCGCACTAGCTCAGACCGAGAAAGCCGTGATCATTGATTCGAACGACGTCAAAGTTGGCTGATGCAGAGACATCACTCTGAGACTATCAGAGGTGAGAGGTTGAGTTTCGATCATCCATGGCTGAGCAAATGAGCTTGGATCTTTCGAGAGCATTCAGGGCTGTTTATGGATAGTAGTTTCGTCGGAGACAGGAAGTCGAAACAGCGATCAACGCTGTGCTCAATATTCCTGGCATAACCTGGACAGCCGCTCAGTAAGAAGTTATCAAGTCGCTCCTCGAGTTCCCAGACCGTCTTCTGTTTATACAAGGCTGTCCAGGGACGGGTACAACTTTGACTTTGGCGGGAATCGCAGCTGTTTGCCGTCTGCTAGGCATTCATGGCATTCACGGCATCTATACCACTCCCACACGTGTAATTTATGCAGCTAACTCATATGTCTATGGACATCTTGCGTTTTTACATGCGCCTTTCGGAAGCTAGGACTTTCCAAAAACCCACGGAAGGGAGACAGGAAAGACAGCAACTGAAGATGAAGAGCAAAAGTTCAATCCATCAGAATTTATCCAATTGGACCTAATACCGCAAAGCGCTGTTGAAGGCCGGAAACCGGACGATCAGTGACTCTGCGTGTAGAATCATGGTTACTACACGTTCCGCTCGCCGTGCTCGTGGTCGTCGGGGGTCGTCGGACGTGCCGCACCACCTCTGCGACCCAGACGAGAACTTCCATTCTAATGAATGTGTCCTCTAAGAGTCAGCTTCCGATCTCTCAGCTCTTCAACAATATGAAAAAGGACCACTTGGTAAGCCATACGGGGCCCCGTCTAGATCTTTGGAGGGCCATGTGATCCATCTCACCATGAACGAAATAAGAACACTCAGTGCGTGCTAAAGCAGGACTGCATGCCAGTGTGATGACCTCGCAGGTGGCGGCCCTTCATCCGTTTGTCACCAGAGCCAACTACCACAGTCGTCTCGGGCTCATCTCGACCCGCAACTCGCGTTGCTCAAACTGGCTTTTGGTCAATGAACTCGAATACTCACAGAGGTTGGCTGTACAGGGCCTGGGCCGTCTATTCCGAGGGAAATCTGGACACGTGCTTCCCCAGGCTTTTCGTGCCCTAACAGCAAAAGAACGAGAGACCTCTCCGAGCGAAGAAGCTCGAGGGAAACAAGAAGAGCTTTATGTCACATCCGCCAGCGTTTAACACCTTTGGCGCTGCTTAAACTGCATCCCATAAAGAGCTTAACCAGCGTTTTACTAAATGACCCTTCCCTCTGGTTATTGAATCCGGTGGGAGTGAGAGCTAGCGGTGTCCTCCGCTGCATTTGTATCACGTCAACGATTTGCTGCAAGGGAACGATCTAAAAATTCTGGTGAAGGTCAATGGAATTTGTATTTACCTTCTACGGAGATCTTACGCCTGATCAAATTGCCATGGTCGTGTGCAAGTTGTTAGCAGGGCGACATCGATGACTGGAAAATCGGCGAGTCATTCGTCGTCATCTCAATTGCTATTTGTGAGCTACCCCTTGGTTTCTTTGCTTCTCTCTTATCACTTCTGCAGTTCAAAATGCCCTCCAGAGCGAGGCGTCAACAGAAGAAGAACAGGGAGCAGAGCAACAAGAGCAAGAAATTGTCAAATGCCAGATGGCGAAAAGACCTGGACAATCCCTGATTTCAGTATCCCGGCCAACAGGGAAGAGCTTGAGCTGGCCATGAGAGGAAAGTACCAGTAAACGAGCTGGAGCAGCAGGCCTTTGCCTCGGGCATCAGATAACACAGATCCAATTCGCTGCACTCCGGATCATTTCGCGGATGTCAAAGCCCGCAAGAAGTTGAATTAATCGAACCTGAAGAGCAATATAGTCTTTTCATCGGTTTCGTACAAGGCAGAAAAGTTCATTGAAACTGCGAAGAGTTCAATGTCTATCCGGTGGTACAGGATACGTATACGCCAACACCACCAGCGAACACCAACTTGCCAGATGTCCAAATGCTTAAACTGATCACGTACGGCATATCACGCAAGCAGATAAGTACCAGAACTGGCCTTTTGACTTCCTCCCGGGGGCGAGATCACACCGGATCCAGTATCACTCTGGCATATGTCCTCGACAAGCTCTCCCAACAGCGGCCAGCCATTTGACAAGCAGGCAACGAATCTACAGGTCACCAGCGAGGCAAACATCAAACTTGCAGGAACTCAAAGGACTATCACACTTGCCGCGCAAACAGGTGATAGACTGATCATTGAACCTATTTTGGACCGGATCCCTCCACGGCTTGTTGCTCACAACCTCCGACGATATGTTCAGTCGCATGAGCGAGCTGACCTCTTCCAGAATTCAACAGTTGCCCTTGCACACCGACTCCGTCAACATTTCTGTAATATTGCTCGTGGAATTTACAGCAATAGTCAAGATACCTCATGGCACTATGGGGTAGAAATCCATATGGCGTGGAATTCATGGAGTTCCTTTTACACAATCAGACACTCAGATTGGCCCAAACTTACCATACGCCAACGATGAAACACCTCCATGAAAGCTGTGCGCTTCGGACGCCTGGATATGGCGAGATGGCTGATGGATATCGGTGTTGATGTTAAACAGGAAGACGGCCGCGGGACTACTGCAGGTGCAACTGGCTGCAGAGCTTCCAACCCGATGAGAGTATTACAATGCTGGAGATACTACTCCCTCATAGCGAGATCCGGAGATTGCACGTATGCACTCTCGTCATCTGTACCCCGAACAGCAGCATAATACCGGTGGCAGTTTCAAAAGCAGTTACACCCAAGCTACGTGGTCCCGAACAGCGAGGTTTTCCTATCGTCCCAAGTCCAACTCAGGTATGGCGGTGATCCGATCACAGGGGTGTCGCCTAGTAGAAGGTCACCTACCTCTAGGCTCTGTACGATAGTCTACTGTCCACATACTTCACTTTTACGTGCAGTAACGAACGAATCAATGTCTTCATATTCCGTCATATTATTCTACAGTAATCTACCACACGCCGAATTCGATAATTGATATGGTCTTGTGGCTCTATGCCTAAGCAGACGGCCTGTCGTCGATCAGATAGGGCTACTTGCTCGAGCAAACACCGCTCTCCTTTTCCTTTCTCTCTGTTAAACAGGTTAGGTAACGTTATCAAGGGTTTCATTTCTTCCCCTTCGTCATGACGTGACCATGGTGCCTGCCGGGGTTATCACCAGTATAACGCACAACTGGAACGAGGATGAAGCTTGGTTAAGTTCAAATTGTTACATGGCCCTTAGTCGGGAACCCTACCCTTAGCAAGCTGGCCTGGCCACTACATGCTGTGCAAGTTGCATCCATAGTTAAATACGTGGACTACTGTATATCGAACCTCAAGTTGCAGATGGAGGCTTTGATGATTTCTGGCGCTGAAGAATGTATGTACGGGCACTTTTATTTCTAGTAAGTCTATCGACTACAAATTTGGTGATACTTCTCCCGCAGCTGATTAGATATCATCTGGTGAGACAAGCTTCCTTCGAAGACGGTGGTGTCTGCCATACGATGCGTTAAGGGAACAGAACCATCTTCCAACACTTAGAAGTCTGTATTGAATTATGAATATGAAAAAAGTTTTGTAAAGCTCTTCGGCAGAGTAGCAATCAAAGATTCATATCATCATGAACAAGCCAGTCGTTCCCCATCTACGCCCAAACGCCGTTAATGCTAATCATGGCAACAAATCTAAAATCATGGCAGTACATCCTTGAGGATATCCTTCTGCGCGGTCGTCAGACTGGTCGGGAACTTGACGTTCACGCGCACGATGAGATCGCCCCGCTCGCTCGGTTTCTTTGACATCGTCATTCCCAAGCCCGGGAACTTTTCTTCGTAGCCGGGTGGTGTGGGACCGGGCTTGGAGACACGGATGGATTTGCCGTCGATGGTGCGCACGATACGTTCCCAGCCTGTCAGGGCTTCCTTGAGAGAGAGCTCGACCGTTGTTATGAGGTTGTCGCCCTGGCGTTTGAAGTTGGGGTTCGGTTTCTATTCGCCGTTAGTATTATCTGGACATGGACTTGGGCTTTGAGTGTTAGAATTGCAAACTTACCTCTGTAACGATGAGATGGACATCCTGACGTCCGCCCTCTTCCTGATCCCCGACACCGCGGTACTTGATCTTCGAGCCCGTCCGCAGACCAGGCTTGATATTGGCCTCCAGCGTCACGTCCTGGACGGTCCGCTTCCCGCTCGCATCGAATGTCTTGCTCTTCACCGTCACCTTCTTCGTCGTTCCCTTGAAAAGCTCGTCCAACGTCAGCGGCAGCTCCTTCTCCACGACCGTCGGCTCAGGCGTCGGCGCCCGGTTCGCCTGCTGGAATCCTCCTCCTCCCGCACCGCCAGCACCAGCACCAGCGCCGCGACTCGTCCTGAACCCGCGACCACCACCACCACCTAGCCCGCCCAGGATATTGAACAAGTCATCATCTTCCAATCCGCCGCCCATACCGCCCCCGCTCGCCTTCGCAAAGTTCCGGAAGATATCATCCGCCGAGCTGAAGCGGAACCCGCCAGCGCCGCCGCCTGGACCAGTCGAGAAATGGAACGTGCGGGTTCCCCCACCGCCGGGCATCCCACCAAAGGAGAACCCGCCAGGCATGCCGCCCTCGAAGCCTTCGAATCCGCCCGCACCGGGGCCACCGCCGGGCCCGGGGGCCGGGCCGCCGCGCAATAGGAACTCGAGGCCGTATTGGTCGTAGACTTTACGTTTCTCGGGATCGGAGAGGACTTCGTAGGCTTGAGAGACCTCTGCTTTTGTTAGAACTGCTCACCCTCTGACAAGTCTTGTGATTGCGAGCTACTCACCCTTGAATTTCTCCGCTGCCTTGGGATCATCTTTGTTCTTGTCTGGGTGATATTTCAGGGCCGCTTTCCGGTAGGCCTTTTTGATGTCGTCTTGTGAGGCATCGGGTTTAATATTTAGAGCGTCGTATAGTTTCGTTTCTGCGACCATTGTGTATGTCTATGTTCAATGTGCTGTGGTATAGAGTAATTGGCGAAGGTAAACAAGAAAACAAAGATAATATAAACTATTAGACCGGGAAAATAATCAGGCCACAATTGCACCTGTCATGCGATAGTGCGTATTATGTTGTGGAGGAGAAGATTGGTGTAGGCTGAAGGGGAATCTCGAATGACGTAGAAGATTCCTGTTGCGATAAGATGAGGCTTGTAGTTGTAGCAGTTGCACGGTTGTCGGCAGTCGACAACGAACAGTTCGATTCCAAGATGAAATATGCACAATACAAAGCCACCCTAATACGTTTTGTTTGAGAGAACTGTCGAGAGGAAGAGAAGGAAGAGAAGTGGTTGGGCTGCTGGCTGGTTATCTTGAATCGCGGAGGGAGTGACGTGTGACGTTGATGGCACAGTTCCCCGCCTGAGGCATGGAAGCTTCGAGAAGCTTCCATTGGTCAACGTATGATATCAAGTCGGTTTCAGGGAAACGCCAAGCTCTTGAAGTATAGCGATAGTCTTGATAATCCTGTATTCTAAATATATTAACAGTCAAGCTCTTGTTGCAGTCCAGCGAACCAGATCGTGGCGGAATTGCCTATTGCGGGGTAAATGAAGCACCATATATCCGCGAAGTATACCCGGTATCTATATAAGGTATGTCCTATCAACATGTCTTGTAATATCCACTTCTTTCTCCACAACTATCCAATCTTTGACCAAAGCAGTCCCGTTGACCACGCTCTGGATCTGCTCGTCGGTACAACTACTCCGCAATGACTGGATATAACATGTCGGCTCCGGACTCTCAGGTACCTCATTCTTGAACTCCCACGTCGAGGATGGCCCCTCGCTCGCGTACGTGGCATTCTTCAGCAGTGACACCTTCCCCGTCGCAATGTCACGGTTAAACAGAGCCCGGTGGAATATCTCATATGCTGTTTGGGGTTGATACGCCGGTACCTCATGGCCTGCTTCGAAGACACGGGTGAAAGAAAAGTTGCCGTACTGCCGCACACGGCCCCCAATATACGACGAATTGGTCTGGACCGGGGCATAGCCTGCTGCTTGGAACGACTGTGAATCGGAATAGTTGACGCGCAGACTGACCTCTTCGCCGCCGTTCCAGGGACATGCGTAGTCCCGGTCCCCGTAGACGAGCGCCACCTTGATCCCCGAGTCGAGAACATACGCGAGATCCTCGAGGTACCCGTGAACATCGGAGCGCGGGTAATCGCCCGTCGACCCGAAGGCATTGTATGTACTGTCCACTGATATGGAGAAGTTGACGGGCACCCCCAGCGCAGCTTGCACCCAGTTCTGGTTCAGGAAGCCTTGGAAGTAGGGGAGCGGGAATGGATCTGGGTCAAAGTGCGCGATGTCGTAGTAGCCACGGCCGGAGAAGAGTATGTAGGGACCCTCCACCTGGTTGCTGCAGTAGTCGTTCGCCTTCCGACAGGCCTCGTTGACCGTCTCGTTGCTCCCGGACATGGTTGGATCTCCCTGGGCCGCTAGCTCACGGCACTCGACTATTAAATCCCTGCAGCCACCAGGCTTACTCCACGCATTCATTGCCTTTTCGTAGGCGGTTTTGTTGATCGCCTGGATGCCGTAGGTGTTGTTGTACGCCATCTCCGGGTAGAATGGAGCTTGTGTCAACAAATCCACGCACCCATTGATAATTCCCAGAGTATCCAGGTGAATATAATGATACTCATCTGGTAATGTCCCCCGCTCAATCTTCTCATTTTGTTCCTGAAAGAACGCGGTGAATGACGGCCCGTACCGCCCACCATAGGACTCAGTCCAGATACTCACCCGGTCATCGTGCGGCTTGTACTCGGGGAATTCAGAAAACCACGTCTGCGCAAAGTGCCAAAGCGACCGCGCCGCGTTCTCCGTCGTATTCGCCGTAGCCGTCCGATTCATACTGGGAAACGTGCCCACATAGAATGTATTGTTCTGCTCCGGGACTTCGTCCGCGAATGCAGACACATTCCACGCACTGGTAAGCTGATTATACGTCCCATTCGTAGGAACATCATAGCTGAACCCGACCTGGTTCGGCTGGTCAATGTACAGCATGTTGACGTAGTTGTTCCACGACCAGGGGTTGATCTCCGTTGAGTTGGAGTCGGCGTTTACAAGACACGGGCCGTTTTCCTGCAGTAGTCCGATCATGGACGAACTGCCGGGCCCGCCGTTCATCCAGATGGCTAGCGGTGCGTTAACGGGATCATTGCGCGACTCGAAGAACCAGAAGAAAGTGTTGATGGGGTATTGCTGGTCGACATCAACGTCGTTCAGCGTGCCGGGCGGCAGATGCACATAGCCGGAGTACGATTTGACACCCGGGGTGGTTTCACAAATACCGGGCTGGATCCGTTAGCAGTTTCAATAGGCTAGGTAAAGTATCATACTTCTTTGTACGAAATCTGCACACCCTCCTGGTGCTTCGAATGCACGACCGTGAGACCCTCTGGCGTGGGAGGGAAATATTGTGCCGACGCGGTCAACGCAAGACCAGCGGTCCCAGAGAGAAGGGATACAAGGGATAGCATGATACGCCTCTCAACTCATCTGAGTAGACATATAGAATAAGAACAAGATTAAGGAAGGCCAAGAAGCATCTTATATTAAATGAGGATCTGAAGGAGTCACGCAGCAGCCATGTCGATCCTGACTGATGATTGGTGGATGGAAGACGGGGAACAACAAACTGTGGAGCTGTGATAACAATGCCCCATTAGCGAAAACCAATACTAACACTACCGAGGGTAGATATTGAATCGCCGCTGATCTCCTGTAGAACTCTCCCTTCTCCCAAGCAGTCCCACGAAGATGGTGCGCATCGACTTTGGGTACTGATCAGTAGGGTTAGCTACTAACCTTAGCATTCATTCGAACTATTTTCGCAGGAGAAAGATCTAGAGCTAAGTCTTTGAAAGCGGAAAGCAAAGTCCTGTTCACCGCTATGCGACCACAAACGCCTCGCCATCCGAACTCCGAGCCCCAGCCGAAAAGAAAAGAATCACAACCCGAAAATAAGAAGAATCCATCAGCTCATATGCACATGGAAAAGGTACCTCTGCCGAATCTGCGCAACATCGTACACAATGTACTCATTATACTGCAGACTGCCATTGCCACACATTGTGGACTTGGACACATCTGGCATCTGCACCCCTGACAATGCTGGATGAAGACAGCCTGCATCCTTCCAACCCGCCGGGATAGTCCGCCCTTTTCCGAGCGTCGCGATCTTTCCCTGGGCTTTGGCATCCGTTCCTGCGTTGAAGTTGGCCTGAAACTGCTCGAACATGGGGTTTCCAAGCTCGACATCGCAGAGGAGCAGCAGACCCATGTTGGCGCTGTTGTAGGGCACACAGTAGTTTGCGGATTTGCTTGACATATCGGCGAAGTAGACGCCCTTGCCGAACATGTATCCTGACATGGGGGCTTCGGGTGGTGCAATACGAAGACCCTGGCTTAGGATACCACCGTAATTGGTACTGCGGGATCCGTGCCACAGTAGACGGCGGTTGCTGTTCTTTAGAGTCGAATAACAAGAAGCCTTGAACCGATCCTCTTCCCCCTTGCGCTCAATGCGGAAGATGTTGATGACCTGTTTGTGGTGAGTATCCTGAAAGTTGGTTTCGGGGGAAGTACTCACGCTGTAGCGAAGATGGTGCGTCGAGCCGCGAGAATTATTCAGGTATGCTTCGAGTTCACGGAATTCGGCTGAGGAACGGTTCACTACACGGGTCAGCTTTCGTCACGAAGAGCATACAGCAGGCTTACGTGGAGTCATCTCCTGCATTCCCAGACCCTGGTACTGACGATCCAGCTGGTTCATCATCTCGGCATCCCGAGAGTTCTTCATGATTCCGTTGGCAACACCCATGTCGGTCAGTGCTTCCAGCAGATCAACCTCGGTCTTGATCTGATGATCTGCAGTCAGGATAGGAGGCGTATTGCGACCAAATACGTGCGGAATAGTGGTAAAGTAACGATTGCTGAGATCCAGAGCGGCATGCTGGAACGAAGTGTTGTATCTCGAGCTCGCAAGGGAGGGATCGGCCACGAGTTCGGACAGATCTTTCAGAATCTGAAATCCTGTCGTCAGGGTCCGCTTGCTCAGCTTGCCCAACGGCAGCTTTTGCGCGTCGTACGACATGGACGCCATCGTGGACAGGAAGTGTTGCTGGTTAAAGATAAAGGTCAAAAGCTTCTGCACCGCCTGAGGCAGGGTACTCTCGACCTCTTCCTTTTCGTCGACATCCATCTTCTCCGCGTTGTCCTCTTCGTCGTCCGACTCTTCATAGTTACGCTCGATAAAGGTGTACTTGTTCGACTTAGGGGTGCTCAGCCGATCTTCCCACTTCAGACCCGTCTTGTCTTTGAACTTCTTCTCAAACTCGAACTTGGCTCTCTGCAGAGTCCCATCACCCAGCAGTGCAGACGATCCAAACTCCCCGACACGGCCCCATCGCGTCCAGGTCTTGTAGGTTGTCCCGGAGGTATCAACCAGCAGCTGAATCCGGTAGAACTTGTTGTTGTTATGCGCAGAATTTGTCTGGTTCAGCGTTGCATCCCAGATCAGCCCGGAATCTTCAATAAAGACCGCCCCTATGCCAATTAGCTACAACCCATTGCCACCATTCTCCTAGCAAGGACATACCAGGCATCGTGCACCCCTCGTCAATAGGAACATTCGGAGGCTTGGTGCTAGCCTTCTGCGCAGCCTTCTGTTTCTTATTCGCTTCGTCGCCGTTGCTAGCGCCATTCGCATCCGCCGCGATATCATCATTCGCATCGGCAAGCTTCCTCTTGTTCGCCTTGGGAGCAATGGTAGCGCCAGTAGCAGTAGCCGTAGCAGGGGCAGTAGCAGTACCATCTACATTCTGTCCCTGGCCCCCAGACACAGCTCCGGACGTCAGAAGATACGTCTTAGAAGCAAGTGGTTTTCCGGCCTTCTGCGAGTCCAACAGCCATTCCAAAGAAACGACATCACATCCGGGAAGATTACATGCTTGCTTGTCTGCGCCCATCAGCACACGCTGCTTAGTACGGCCAGCCGGGTCAACTTACATTTCACCGTCCCTTTCTCGACTTCCTTCTGCGTCGTGACGAGATGCGTGCAGCCCTCTGAAACTGTAGAGGTGAATGTAGCGCCTTGTCCCTCGACGATAGCCTTCAGATCGGCTGTCAGAATCCGCGCTAGTTAGCGTCGTCGTCGTCGTTGTAGTCGGTCAGACAGTGCGTGGCACGACATACCTTGCTTGTAACCCGGGAACGTCCCGCTTACGGCGATGACAGCTTTTTTGAATGTTCGTGGTGCCATCGAGAAGATAGTGTGAGCTGTACTCCGTGTGGAAGCAATGAAGTAAACAAGGATATAGTTGAGCTCTGCGGAATGATTCGAAAAGGTATGAAATGGTTCCAGTCCCCGCAATCGCTTATCACTGTTACAGACAAATTATGAAGATGAAGATGATGGATTGAGAAGGCAATTCGGACCTTCTCTTGTGGTGTGTTGTGGTCTATTTATCGCACTCCAACCCCGTATCTAGTAACTAGTGGCCTGAGGATCCTGGCGCCAATGCGGGCTGCTGCCTGCTCCAAGCGACATCATTTCAGGCAGAAAAGGGGCCTAGCGCTCTTAGTGGATTTGGTCTGGGGAACGATCAAAGCGGATCCACTGGTTGTCAGAATCTAAACGAATTGACAGTGAGGCATCATGTCCCTGTGGATAATGAATATTGTTGTCTGGTGTCTGTCGTTTTGCTGGTACAATGCTTATCTTGGGCTCAGCAAGGCAGCACCAACAATTGTCTCATGGCTCATTCAAACTTCAGTTTCAGGTCTCGCATTAAGAGATTCAGGGGTAAAGTCTTCAAATTCGGTTTGAGTCAGTCTCAGCTTCTGTCATTTCCATGAAAGATTAGAATTTATCCAGGTGAGAATCTATGTTCCTCTTAACCTCTTATATAATGAGACAGTGAGACACAGAAGTCTTCTAGGAACTACTCCGGATTATAATATGTAAGACATTAAGTGAAATTTTCCAAGCTTGAGAAGCTTTCTGTTCTGGTAGAGAAATGCTCTACTTGACAACCGAATAACCATGACGCCCATCCTCCCAGATGCCAGGACGCTAAGAAGGCAAAATAACCAAGAGAAGAAGAAGACACACCCAGAGGGACAGAAGATCCGACAAGACAAGTGATGTATTGTCGGTAGCAGACAAAGTCAATCACACATGCGCCCGCCCAAACAAATAATCATGGAGAAATGACAGAGATAGGAGAAGGTCTATATACAATAAGTACCAAAATAGTAGGACAATGATATTGACAGAA